>NC_054072.1:879479-1221349 GCF_017639655.2 Falco naumanni
TAATCTTGCAAAAATTTGCACACTTACAAATCTCTTTTCCTTGTACCTGAGGCAGAACAAGGGCTTCAGCCTGGGTTCATCCTTTTACAGGAGTCCTCCAGCACTGAGATACTGACATGAGTTAGAAAATCCAGAAAAGCCATTCCTTCCCAAAAAGGCATGGCAACTAATATGTTTCTGCAAACCTTTTCCATTTTGTGATCAATAAATAAGACTAAAAGGCTCCTGACAAGGTCTGTACATTAGCAACATTGCTATTTCATGGGTATAATCCAAAGGTCAGGCAGATGAAATAGAAGCGCAGAACCGTGCCAGCAATGGAAGAAATGCTGTCTTGTTCAATGACCAGTCCTACGCTCTTTCTTACTGGAAAACTTTGCCTCCTTCCCACCCATTTCATACATTCAGGCAACACTGAATTGCTGTTTTGTGCTAATGATTTCTGTCACTTACCACTGTGCAGCAAAGAGGCCAGAACCACCAGAGAAGAACCAACGCCAGCAGGAGGAAGAGGATCAACAAAGCAATAGCCAGGATGGTCCCATCTGACTGGAAAAGAAACACAGAGAATGTAAGCATCACTAATACAAAACTCCCCTTCTCACAGTACCAGTCTGTGCATCCTGCTGCCAGGCAAGCACATGTGCCAAAGGCCATTGCCATACTCCATTTATGATTTTTCAGACAAAATGCAGTTTTCCTCCCTCCTCATCCATCCAAATGTGGCACCTGCTCCTGCCACCTTGTTGCAAAGAGGCTGAGACCTCCAGTTCACTTCCTAGAGAGTTATAGGTTTTGTCTCAATTTTCTGAGCCTCACAATTACGCAAACCACTTATTTCACTTCAGATCAAAATTAATGTAATATTCCTCAGAGTGCTGTAAAGACTGGAAAAAAAGACCTAAAAAAGAGCTCACAACACACTGTTTCATTGCAGTTTAAGCACTCCCCTTTCTTTGCAACTCTTTTCCCCTCTTGCACTATAAACTTGAACGCAATGTTAGCATTAAAGTTTGCTCCAAAAAGAAAACTTGAAGCAATATCTCCATGGACCCATGGCTCGGGTCATCCTGCTCTTCTTAGCAGTGTTGAGTCAGGGTAGTTCTGCCATGAGCTTTTCAAGGAGATTTGGACGCACACACACCCCCCACCACAACAATCTGCAGTCAGAAGCCATTGACTCTAGAAGATCCTTTCCTCTCTAACTGGGTACTTCCCCCATTTAAAAATGCATTTGCAATTGTCTGATATTGATTAACAATGCGAAGTGCTGCACAAGCCAGCTCAATACAGCAATCAAAACCGAGTGTGCATTATTTCTTGCTGTTTAGATTTAACCCACACCAGATGTTCTTGGCTTTCTGAGGCATGCCAGCTTCCTTACACCGCTCCCCCGCAACGTCATCCTGTTCTGAGATAAGCAAGCAGGCAGTCCTGACTTAAGCCAGTTTGAGATGTTCTTGATCTAAGAGCCGGACATTTAACCCCCCCCATCCAAGTGTCAAGATCACAATGCCAGATTAAGGACACATTCAAGAGCAGACTGACCCGTAGGATGGGAAAATTGGGTGCCTGCTTAAATCATTGTAATCCAATGGCCAGATGATCTCCCATCATACCATAATGGGAAGAATAATGGGGGAAAAAAAAGTCAGTTTGAGAGCTGTTTCCAAACTCTCTTCTGGTGTTGAAGGGATTTCTGGAGAACTTGGATCAAGACAACCTGATCTTCAACACTTGGAAACAAAAGAGGGGTAGTCCCCACAGGAGAAGAATTCACCAAAGGCACATCTGGAAATGGAACTTGGACCCCAACACAAAATAAAAGCTCATTTGAAAAGACAAAGCTGGACGCTTGATGCTGTTCCCCTAGACAGACAGCATAGTGTCATATCCATCATCTACAAAATGGAACCTGCTGACATTCAACACTCTAGAAAACGTGATCCTGACTTTTTGCTGCCATGAAATTATGGAAGAAATAAGGCTTTTTACGTCTAACTGTTGTCTGCCCCTTTTCCCCCTATACTGAAACAAAAATTTTGTCATGAAGAATATCCTAAAATCAATTTGCAAAAATACAAACCAAATTAAAGTGGCCTTCTAGCTGTTTTCTTCAAACAGAATTCATCTTTACACACACACACCCCCCAACAATCTGTAAAGAGCAATTACGTTACCCCAACACATCTGTTTCTCTGCAAGGCTGCTGATGCGGCCAGCTGGTATTCTGTGTATCACAGCAGCGAAAAGTCCAGAGGACATAGAAGGGTTTGATTTACCAAATCTTACATTTCTCACTCAGGTAATGCCTCTTGCTAAAGCAAGCATTGCCAGGCAAGTCTGCTGGAACAAGCCCTCTTAAGATATCAAAACCAGAACACTTCACCCCCTACCCCTCTCCCCACCCCCCCAAAGAAATAATTCCTCGTTGGATTCATTCCTTTTCTTGTATTTGAACAAACTTAAAAATATTCCAGACAAATATGAACTGGATTTTCTGGGTTCAGCCATAGCTACAAAGTGTCACACTGAGAGCCTTAATCAGGAACGGCAAATCCTACCCTCATCTCCTCTGACTGGGCTGTCACCGCTGCAAATGGGGCTTTGAGGAAACCCTTGCAAGTCAGATCAGGATAAAGCATATATACACAATAAATCCTACTATAATGATCCAAAGCAGCTTGAACTCTGCTTTTGGTTTGTTTTATCTTTATTTTGTCAGCTTCTGCTAGAATTTAGCTATCATTCTGTGTAACAGCTATGGTTTTATACAGCTAGAACAATGCTTAGTTAGATACTGCCGCTTATCCAAGCTGAATAATAAACAAGCAGGAAAATACACCTGCTAAAATAGTTTGCAAAAGTTCCACTGACATTTTGAATGTCATTCTCCCAGGCATAGCTGGTTAAAAAGGGCTGAAGCATTTGAAATGCCTCGTTTTCATTCCGTTATTTTTTTAATCAAAATTTGGAAGAACTATACAAATGCTCATGGAAACACTGAACCATGGAACAATTCAATGAGCTGTGTTTAACGCTTACTGAACAAATGCTGTCAATTCAGACCAAGAAAACAACTTTCATTTTAAAGACCAAAAAAGAAAAATTTTAACACTGAACTCGTGAATTTTCCATTTAAAATATCCATAGAGACAAAGTGTGGCTAGCCGTGCACAGTTATCTGAAATCAGTGCTATTTTCCCACAGGGATTCATCCTGACTGCTTACACCAAGGTAAAACCCTCGTGCTTGTGGTCGCAGTGAGATCAACAGCCTACAACTCCATCACACCTGAACGGCTGAGAAAAGCCAGGCAGCTAAGGTACTTGCCAGAGCCTCTGCCAAACCCTAAGTGTAAAACATCGGCAACTTATTCTTGACAGCTGTTGGAAGTCCTAGGCAATGCCTGGAGTCATTTTGAAACGCCTTGCTATCTATCTAGAAACAGTAACGTATAAAAGAGCGGGCTCTTTATGTGACCTTTCAAGGTGCTACACATCTGACATGCTAAAACTCTACCATCTAGATTTCAAAACAGATCAGCTGGTAGAGAACGCAAGGCAGCTGGGCCTTGAAGCCTCCTTTTCCCTGCCAGAGACCAACACGGTCAAGAAAACGCTACAGGTATCACCGGCAGTTAAAGAACAATGGAAAACAACCTCTGAAAGACATTATAAAATATAAAGATATCAATAAGCCTGAAGCAGAACATATTAGAGGCATTTCCTCATACATAGCTATATGTGTGTGCAAGGGGTGTGTGTGTGTATGTACATACATATGCTTTCACTCAGCAGTTACTTGGAACTGTTATGGACTGTGAGAAGCCAGACTGACTGAGGGGATCCTTTTGCGATGAGGCAGCAACCTGGCCCACCTCCTGGACCACAGATACTTTCAGAGAGAATAGGGAAGGGATGGCAAAATCTGATCCAGTAAACAGCAGCGGCTATTTCCTTAACTCTACCCACAAACATTTGGATATGTGCTGTCCTTCAAAGCAACGCGCTCCTTCAAGGCACGCATGCAATCCCTGGGAAGATCCTATCAAGAAGAAGGTTAGTATAAACTAGGTGCATGCACATTCCTTTAATAGTCAGCGAACAGCAATGGCCACTGCAGTGATGGTCATGCCACAGAGGAAATGACTCATCCCCCGGAGTTCTTTTGCTGTTGCCTACTGAGATGGCTGCCCCAGGAAGCACGCACACAATATTTGGAGAGACAAAGCTAAAACAGAATCTGTGATATTAAGCTCCTATTTCTTCTTAGGCATCCTCAATACTTTTAACATAGAAACAAACATATACCAGTTCATAAACATAAAGGAGTTCATTGACATTTCGGTGGAACTATGGCTTGTTTCTGAGAGTTTTTCCAAAAATGCTACTGTGCACCAGATGGACATTTTTTGTTGTGCTTGAATTTGGTCTGGTTTGTGTTTTCCAATACTATTTTTGTTTAAGATTTTATTTCCTAGTTTCTCACTTTACTGCACTGGCATTTACAGCATACATTAGCTATTCCAGAAAGGTAACTTGGAATAACATTCCTAAAGTGCACAGACCCTCAAAAGCTTTGAATGCTGATGTTCAGGAGTGATGAATGAAGTACTAGGTGCATCTAATAAATGCACTCATGTGTTTTGGCTGACAAATTAACGCACCGTCGATTTATAGGGATCAGGAGGTGGGTAGCATGCATGCTTGTTACCACAGAAGTAAATGGATTTAACCTTAAACATGTGTTTAAATGTGCTGACTTCATGCTGTACCTAAGAGGGATGAACATGTATGAAATACATGCATCAAGCGCTTGGCTCTGGTAGGGCTTGAAGGCTGGGTTCAGTAAGAGGATTTAGTCCTAAGCCCTACATACTTCACTGGAAAGTAAGAACCCTAAATATTCTGTTTAATCCAGTTCTGCACCCACTGCTTTAGCAAACAAAAGCGATGCACCCTACCAGCTGGCTGCTGTCAGGACTACAGGCAGCCTATCGTTCCCCTGTGTATGCAGAAGAGCTTGTGGGAGCCTTTCCAGCTCTTTACTGCAGCAGAGGACTTGGGGCTGTCCTGTAGCCCTGTGATGTCTCCACCAGGGCAGGCTGGAAAGCTGCTGCCATTACTGCTTCAGGGCTCGGAGTGCGGAACCATCCGCACTGCTACCAAGAACTGGGAGCAGTGGCATGAAGACAGCCATATAACCAAGTCTCGCTTCAGGGTGACTCCACAGTAATAATAACTCAAATAAACCTTAGGTGCTTTACAAAGAGGAGAAACATGGTTAATGTCATTCCAGAGACAGGGAAGATGGAATGGCTCCTGTATCCCAGTCCTTTTTTACATTTTCCAAGCAGGAAGAGCAATAACATGCTGAAAGCCTTCAGAGGTGTTAGTAGGAAAAGAATGAAGTGCCTTTAAAAAGCTTTATGAAAATCTTGAGTACAGTTTTGAAGGGGCATCCAAAATCAGACAGAGGATTTCTCCCGGCAGAGAAAGGAGAAACAGTTTTAACATCCTTTAGTCAATAGGGGAGGGAAGACAAAGGATGACCCTGCCTTTTCACACCAGAGAGACTCTGGCAGCTTTTATTGTGAAGGAACCACTCTCTATTTCTCTCTATTTCTGCCTCTCCTGGGGACTCTCCCATCACAGCAATAGAAACTGATGTCTATAATTTATTTTATCACACACAGGAATTTCTTTTAATATAACAGAAAAATCTGGCCTAATTTCTAAAAGGAAATGAAAACTCGGTGAATGCACTGTTCTGCAATGCTAGCCTCTGATCGGCATCTATGCGAAGCTTCTTGAGTGGGAGCCAAGCTCAGCAGGGGATGCCAGCAAGAATGACCTGGTCTGGGTCAACCAGTGTAGGTGTTCTCAGCTTCTTTTTTCCAAGTTTACTGTGCTGTGAAATGAGTTGCCCCTCTGGGAGGGGCATCTGTTTCCCTCGTCTCCTTCCAGAGCTGAAAGGAGATGAGAGCACACTTAAAACCAGACTTCTGCAGCATCCTATGTTATTTGCTTTTCAGCCCAGTGTAAACACCAGTTGAAGGCTCGCATGACCATAGGCTGTATAAACCCAGAGCAAGAGACAACCCTTGTCCTGAGAAGTTCACACTCCACACAGAGCAGGCAAACACATGGTGGGAAGGAGAAGTAATCATTACACCCACTGTTACAAGGAAAAATCTTTGGTCAGGGAAAACAATTCTCTAATACTTGATTGACACTTATGAAAACAAGCTGAACTTTTCCTTCAGAAGAAATACTTAAAAATTTCCAGCTCAACAGAAGTGTTTGCAAGTTTTCTGAAAGGCAGATATGGCAAAACTGACGGTAGAATTCAAGTTCGTACAGTCCTTGGCTAGTGCTTCACACGTAAGGCATAGCATCTGGATCCCGCAGTAAATACAATAGGATCTGGTGGGATAGCTTATCAAAAACCACATGACAAAACCCTGCAGACTGATGAGCTTTCCCTCTTCAGTTTTATATACGCTCCACCAGTGCTGGGATTCAGTAGTCTTCAGATGACAGGCGCCTCCCCATTCAGAGGTGCTGTGGTCCAAAAGCCTATGCTCTCCTCTCTGGTTTTCCAGCTCCCTTGAACACCCCATCTGGTTTGGTAAAATGCTCCAAATTCTTTTACTGTTTCTGACACAAAAGCTCCTGACCCCTGAATTTCACTGCCAAGAGACCTATTCTGAACCAAAGGCTAAAAACAGTGGTAAGACTTGGTACCACTAAACGTCTGCTCAGATCTCTACTGGTCGTGCTATTACCTGCTAATCATCAAACTTCAGGTGTCACAATTTTAACAGCCTCACTGCAGGAAGCAGCAGAGATCAAAGGGAGCAGGGCTCCTTAGCTGCAAGCCTTCAGCATTCTAACCAAAGATGAGCATCTTAATAATCACACCCTACAGTTACAGGCAGAGGTCACAGCATCCTGTGAGGCCTCAGACTTCATCCTGGAGGTGAGTGTGCAAGCCTCGGCTTTGTGGCTGCGACACCACATAGCCTGAAAATCCTGAAAATCAGCCAGCACGAAGGCAGAGGCCTCTGAATGCTCTTTTCAGGTTCAATCTGCACACTCCCTTGCAATGAAATAATGCCAGCAGCTTAACTGCTCCTCCTGACAGAGCACGTTCAGTTATAGATATTTCTATTTTGACTGAGGAGGCACCAAGGAGCTTTATTCTGAAACAACCATCTCTTGTCATCACTTATAGCTAAACAACAAAACCTTTGAGGTGAAACTTAAGCAGTTATTTTGGTTTCCATTTGTGCCTGAAGACAGTCCTTAAAAAGAAGTATGTTAAATCCATTTCAGGAGGTGAATAGCAACTGGAATAATAGCAGACAAAATTCTGTGGAATTAGACTTTGTCAAAACAGCAACCATTTATGGCTTGACTTGGGTTTACTCCTTTGCAAGGCAGGAAAGAAAACAGCATGCTACAGCTCTGGAATGTCTTGCCTCTGTGCATGTTTATGAGATTTGTAGCATTTAACCAGCACTTAAATAAATAAATTTTTTTTTTTTAAAAAGGTATTTCAGGAGCACCTTCCTTGAGCTAACGCTCATGTACCTGCCCCGCAAAGCTGAACAGGGGAAGTTCCTCACAGGCCATTACAAATGGTTTGTCTGGAGTCTGACAAGTCTCAGAGCATGCCAGCATGACCTGAACCCACACAACAAGATGTGTTTGGGATAAGTTTCCTTCTGAAACTCAGTTTAAATTGAAATCACATTTTCAATGGAAAAACATTTCAATAAAATAAAATGTTTTGTTTCAAATGCACTGTTTCAAAGTGCTCTGTTTCAACTTAAATGAGTTTTACTGTTAGAGGTATACATGCATATAGAGATTATAGCATGTATTTTCTAGTTAATTTCAGCATTGGCACAGAAAAAAAGTCGCATACCCACAACCTATTTTGATGTTTCCAAATTAAAACTTTTCAGAACTTCCATTCTGTGATCCTGCCCCCACCTCAAATTTATTGGTCTCTTTCGTAAATCCCTACTTTCCAAACCATAGGAACATGCTGTTTGTAATATGCCTACCACACTTAAGGGTATTATAAAACAGCCTGTGTAGCAATGTTGGAGTGAAATAATCTCTGCACATTTAACTCTTCGGGTGACCTGCATTAGCCAAAACATTCACTGCCTATTATACTTGCAGCATAAAGCATGTAAGAACAATTTCTTTTAGAAACAAACCTGAAATCGTATGCCCTGGAGTTCCCACAGAGCAATACCTCAACTAATAATATACAGGTCAAGGGCCCTAGGAAAGCGCTCATTAAATTCACTCTGCAGTTTCATAAAGCCTCTATTGATACAATAGCGCATGCACTTTAATTGCCTGCAGACTTAAGAACACTGATAACTAGCAGAGCCTTAATTGTGCAGCCCAGAACAAAGTCACAATTGAAAAAACCCTACTTTAGCACTGAATTACATTCCTTTTGAATTAAAAAAACCCCAAACCAACCTTTAGTGAAGGGCATCATTAGTTTTTACTACAAGCCTGCAGTGCTTTCTTGATTTTCTACCTATTTCTTTCTCCACATTTGAAGATCAAATCCATCCACTATTGTTTAACTCAAAGGTGTGAATTCCTTCAGTCTTTTGGATAGCCACAGGAAGAAAACCGAGGTACCTAGATGTAGTGAAGCTGTGCCAGTACCCACCTCCTTTTGTCAAATGCAAAACCTGTTGAGGTTAAGAGACCAAATTCTCCTTTTTAACTGATTTCAATGGCTCCTGCACCCTTGCAACTGGAAATGTGAGACCAGAGGGGCTGTCTCTTTCCAGAATGGCAGGCCTTTTCCCCACCTGTCACCCCACTGGTCATCCCAAGCCATTTATTACAGGTTGCCACCAAGACAACTGCTTCACTGTGAGATAACCCATTCTCTGATCTGCCTATGCAAGACTTTCTCTTCCCCAAGTTACTGTCAGGTGCAATAAGCCACTGCATCCATTCACTTCCACATGAATCGTTTCAAGAAGCCCCTTTTCCACAGCCAGGGACTGGCTTGGCCCAGCTGCTAGCCAGCAGCTCTCCTCTGGTTTCCAAACCCCTAGATTATCACACAGTCCTATCTTGGACTGTGGAAGGGCTTAACCACCTTGTCACCTTTCCATCCAAAAGTGATTTTGGAGCACCAGCATGTCAGGTAAGGAGGGGCCGGTACCTACTGGCACTGGGTAGGACCCCAGCTTATGAGGGCAAGCCCAGCTTAGGCACTGCATATGCCTCCCAAATGCAGTTGCTTTCCCAGAGCTGCCCTGACTCAAAATGTCCCTTTTGAGCTGAAAGACGCTCCTTTTTAGAAGCATAATTCCCCTAGCACTCCTCCTGAATGAACAGGGTGTGACCTGGGAAGACATCCACTGTGAACTGGATACACACAGCAAATAAAATCGAGCTTCAGTCAATGCTAGTCTAAGGCAAGTCTAACATCTTGCCACAGAAACGTTCTCCCAGCCCATGTTTGGGTATCTCCATTGTCTCACCTTCTTGCAAAGAAACATCACGCGTTTCACTAGGTGATACAGGGAGCACAGCAATATCACCTAGCGATGCTCCTTCCAACTGAGAACTGCCCAGGAAGACCTGGTTTACACTGTCACTGCAGCCCTGCAGTTTTCACCTCCCAGTTATGAGTCTTAGAGTTGCTAGTGCAAGAGGTCATTAGTAGTTTTTCCTCTTCTGGGAGCATTTTAGAAAATGAACAAAGACTTATTTTAATTCTCATCCTGGCTTCTCTCCGAGATGCTCTCTTTTTTCACTGAAGAACTTGGCAGCAGCCCTCCAAGTCCACAGAGCAGGACTGACTTCCTGCCTCTAAATGCTGCCTTGTAAATTATTTCCTCTGTTGTACACTCCTGTTTCCTGACAATGCTTGGTGTGCAACCTGCTCTGTGCACATCACATGTGTACAAAATCATAAAGCGGTATTTAATACTTTCTCTCTCTTTCACTTCTTCAAACTCTCCAACACAAGAAGGGATTTACTCCCGTTCCTAAAAGCTTCCCAACTCCACCAGCCATTACTTGCTCATTCTCCTTCAAGCAGTGGGAAATCCACGGCAACATACACTCCCAAGGCATTAACGGTGCAAATGCTGGCAACGCACACTGCGTTCATACCACTAAAGCCTGATGTGGGGCAGCTTTGCCTATGAGCTTGGTGGCAGGTTCAGACTAACAGCTGGGGAAGAAGAAATAACTTTTGGGTTTTAGTCTTAGCACTAGTGGAAGCTGAGAATGCTCAGTTCCCATTGCATTTGTGTCCTATGCTGTATATTATTGCTGTTACAAGATAGGATTTTTATGCTTAGCAAACTATAGCTCTTGGTGCTTTCAAATATCACAGGCCCACTGACTTCAGTAGAATGAAACTACTTCTTAAACTCTCATCATTAATTATCTGCCACCCAATTAAGACATTCTAGTCAGATAAAAGGTAGAAAGTGTGCAACCACGCAGTAACACCTGCAGCAATGTAATCGCCAACTTCCAGACTGGGACTAGAGGCTACATTAATCTTTATTTTCTGCCTTAGCGTCTCATTTGTAAATGCAGGCACATTTAAAAAAATATAAAAAACTAGTATTAAAAGCTAAGGGAGAGGAAACCTATCATGGCAAGAAGAATTCTGTCTTTCATGGCATATGAAAATATACTGTTCACGTACCGTAAAGTCACACCTAATGTGTTTCTGAAGATTATCGCAATCTCTGACAGCTCCACTGAGTTGCTGGGTACCTTTGACCTCGGGTAGCCTACTGCACAGATACCTCCGCCAGGGAGAGCAAAGGCACCTCCTTCGCCTGCAGAGCATCCCCGCCGGCCCACGCTGGGAGATGAGGCCTTTCCCAGGCACTGGAAAGCTGAGCACGACTGGCTGCCAGCAAGAGCACTGAACATTTGAAGTCAATACCCTTGCTGCAAGGACTTGAACACTAACGATGTGGGGGCAGGGTTTGTCTTTGTCTTCTGTGGTTACGCAGCACCTGGAGTAAGTCAGATCCATTGTGTGACTGCAGTATGAAGGCCAAATAAGAAAGAATATCAGCACGGTGGGGTGCGTCTGTGTGTCCATCTGTCCCAGAAGGGGCCTCTGTCTAATCTGAGTCAAGCAGAGACAGATAGTGACAAGTTCTGATAACTAAACATTACCTATAACCAAAATAGCTCCTTGAGGCTCAGAAATGGAAGGCCCAGTTGCTAAGCAGATGCCCAGGACACATTCACAAGCCTCCTAAAGAATGCTTGCCAGGGTAATCTCCTCCTGAAATCTCAGTCCAAGGAGTCACACCTGACTCCAAGGGTTGGAGAGAGGCTTTTAAATCCACATTGGATTCTATAGAGAAGAGATTACCTTGTCCAAAAGAACACAGGGGAACAAGCCCACTTTTCTCTGGGCCAGTGTAATGCCACAGCCTTAAGGGCGTTTCTTTAGAAGTGATGCCTCACGATGCCTTGCCCCTAACAGGTGCGTGGCCTTGGCAGCCTTCACTATTCAGGGCTGCCATTTAGCATCTTCTGCCAGCAGCAGAGGAACCTGGACATCCCTGCCTGGTTTTGCTCCCTTTTGTTTAGGTAATGCAATAACAATGCAGCCTCACTGCCCTCTGCACGGAAGGAGGGATTCCTTTCCCCACAGAGAACTTGACAGTGAAAGAAAAACATTATTTAAAAGGTATAGATATTGAAAAAACAACTTCAGAGGAATAAATTAGTAACTCCCTGTGCTGGTTTTGGTTGGGGCAGAGTTAATTTTCTTCATAGTAGCTAGTATGTGGCTGTGCTTCGGATTTGTGCTGGAAACAGTGTTGAAAATATAGAGATGTTTTCATTATTGCCAAGCAGTGCTTAATAGTGTCAAGGCCTTATCAGCTTCTCACCCCACCCCACCAGTGAGTAGGCTGGAGGGGGCACAAGAGGTTGGGGGGGAACACAGTTGGGACAGCTGACCCCAGCTGACGGAAGGGATATGACCAAGGGAGACCGTATGATGTCATGCTCAGCATATAAAGCTGGGGGAAGGAGGAGGAAGTTTGGTGGGGACACATTCAGAGTGATGGCGTTTGTCTTCCCAGGTCATTGTTACATGTGACAGAGCCCTGCTCTCCTGGAGATGGCTGAACACCCGCCTGCCAATGGGATGCGGTGAATGAATTCCTTGGTTTTATTTGCTTGTGTGTGCAGCTTTTGCTTTACCTATTAAACTGTCTTTATTTCGACCCACAAGTTTTCTTTACTTCTACCGTTCCGATTCTCTCTCCCATCCCACTGCGGGGGGAGTAAGCAAGCAGCTGTGTAGGGCTTAGTTCCGGCTGGAGTTAAAGCACAACACTCTGCAAGACAAGCAAGCCAAGAGACAAATTCATCAAATATTTCCAGCCAGCTGAGCTTTATCATACTGGAGATGCTGGCATCTTATCCTCCAGCTAAGCATATAAACAGCATGCTGTCTCCCAACCTTAAGAACACTCATTCCAGCCATTCCCCTGTTCTGTTGGAGTAGCTGCCAGTGGTCAAATAACGCCCTAAATTACACTCAGGACAGCCCTGTCTTAGTTTAACTGGGTAATATGTAAAGTTAGTGGGGCGCAGGATTAAACTTCTGTCTGCAGCCCCTGATTTACACAGTGTTACCCTCTAGCTTCTGAAATAAACCCGGCCACTGTTAGCAGCTTTACCAGAAGCCATTCAGTAATCCTCAGTCTGGGGTGTGCAGTCAGCAAAATCTCTGAATGAAAAATAGTCTTGCCCATCCACAGAGAGGGCACAAGCAAGCTTCACATTTACTTGTAGTACCATTCTGCCCTAAGCTAGAGGGTTTCATCTGCATGCCATAATTTAATAAAACAAATGCTTTGCCCAACCACAAAAGCTCCTGTGTCTCGCCCACTTTGGACGGATAAACAGAAGTCACTGCATTCACCCAACAAGCAAACCCCCTTTTTTTCCACGGAGCTCCTTACTGACGACAAACCCCTGCCTGGTGAGCCCAGCTCTGAGACTGCTGCTGGCACCCTGCAAGGGTGGGCAGGACACAGACCTCCCAATTCTGTCCACCCTGAAGTACGTACCTCTTCTTGCCCTGCACCACCTGGGGGACTGAGAGAGGATCTGTGAGAATGCATGCAGCAGCTCCTGACCACCTGTGGGGATGTGATTAGTTGGGGTAGGCTTGTTTTATAATCTCAAAGCAGTGGGTGCAATATCCTGGTCTCTCCCCAGCATCCTTTTATTTTCCTCTCCTGACAGACAGATACATGCTCTGATACTTTGTCATCTTGGGGGCATCTGGCATTGTGCAGCCAGGTTTCCCTTTATATCTGAAAGCCACCAAAACCAGAAGAAAAACCAAGATGGTAACAAACCACCACAAAAGCACTATTGCCGTGGAACTAACATGAAGGTGGGAGAGGGAGCGGCATTCACCAAAACAAAAAAAAAAATTCTCCTCTACTAACCTGGTTCTACCTGTTTTTCTTTCTTTCATTCTTCTTTGAGGTAAAGACTGCACTCTGAAAACCGAGCAGTCCCACACAATTCCACAGTCAATGCTTTTTACCATCTCCAGAAAATGACAATTCCACCTTTAACTAAAGACCACCCCTGCACGAGATCGGGGAGTCAAGCTTTGTTCTGACTGATACTTCTTTATACCTCAGACCAGCCTTGCATTTGAAGTTTCATTTGTTGGATGGGCAAATTCTGGACTGATACATATCACAAGGGATTTAAAAGGGCCTCCTTTGTGTAATCAACCCTCTTGCCTCTAAAAACTCATATTGAAAAGCCCAAGGAAGAAAAACAAAATAAAATCCCCAAAGACCTCCTATGGACAGCTTCATACCTCAGGCTTGAAAGTAACTGGGCCAACAGAGAAGAATTTTGATTCCTTTTTTAAATGGAGATTTTGTTCCACCTGATCCAGCTGAGATCACTTTTATATGACTACAAGTCTTCCCAAAATGTACTTTAAAAGGGAAATGCTGAAAGATCCTCTGCAACAAAAGCATCTTTACAAGTCTCTCCCATGCCGCCTTCTGTTTTCTTTTGTTAAATACAAAATCAATTACCTTTCAACGGAGAGGAAAGAACTGCAGAGAAGTACCCGGAAAGCCTGGAGACTTGCTTTAAAAAATTTAAACACTGCTGGCAATTTTATCTTGGGAACCTAAACCAGCAGCTCCTTGACTCCCACGGAAAATGAGGTATAAAAGGATATACAGTCATGCCTGGACTCTGATATTGGAAAGCACAGGCGATTAAGCAAAGGGCAGAATACGACAGAAGCCTAGCAGTTCAATTTCTGACAAACCTTGCACTTTTTTTTTGGGCTGCAAACCTTGAAGCCTGCCACGCTTCAGGATGCAGAGAGCTAGGGAAGACGAGAAGTCCCTCAAAGCACAACAGACACCTGAAGTCCAGACAAGTAGATTCCAAAGTGTCCAGATTTGAGAGCATAGGGAGAAGCTCTAAGGCTGTTTTAGCTGTATGTTTGACTCCTTTAAACAAAATAAAAAACCCGAAACCCCAACCAGCTTTCAGTGAGGTCTAATTTGCTGTTGACAGATTTGACAACTAGTATCGCTTAATGCTGGAAAGTAAGATGTATTTAAGTGTCCCTCAGACTAAGAAGGAGATTAAGTCAGTCATTACTTATGCCTTCATTCCTAACTTTCCCATGTTTTCTCCTCCTTGAAATCCTATAGCAGATTTTACACCTCAAGTGGAAAAAGTGCAAATAATCACTTTGGTTAGGCAGTATGGGCTCAAGCAAAAGCTCTGTCTGTTCCCAGAGGGAGTGAGTTTATCCTAGAGAGGTATGTGCATTACCACATTCAGAGACATAAACCAGTGACATTTCCTAAAGGGGACAAGCCCACAGAACACTTTCTGCCACACATTCAGTATTTAAATATGAAGGCAGCATATTAGCTGCAAAAAGTGAAAAGCACTTTTAACCTCACAAAAATGACAGCACCGGGCAAGGTAAAAAAATCCCAGCATCCCACTTTCAGCATCTGGCAATTGGTGAAAGAAAGCACAATGAGAGCACAGGAGGACTAAGTCCTCTTCCCTCCTCGCTTCTGGCAGCCACAGGAGTCCGGTCTTGCTGAGTTATAGCAGTGAAGCCACAATGTGCCTCTAGAAAAGGCAAAGGCTTTGATCCCTTGTTGCTTTCCAAAAGTGACCCATCTGTTTCCTATCTTCTAGAGTTTTCACTGCTCAATAAAACTGACCTTCATTTAGCTGCCTCATTCCTAGGAGTCTTAAGATATTTAACAAAGGTCAGCACCTATGCTAGCATAAAACAGCTTTGCCCAATTAACCTATGAGAAATTGGCCCAGTTTCCTTACCATAAAAACCTACACTAAAATTTTTGCCAGCTAGGGTGATAAAAAAAGCTTATGAGATAGTTCAGTGCCTAGGCTCTATTTGTTTCAGTCCTCAAATACCTACATTTGTAACTTAGGAGTGAAAGTCCAACTGACTTTTCTGATTATTCATTTTTGGTCTTTACTTGCAGGGATTGGAGCTGTCTGCTTTAGCTATGCTCTTACTTGAATTTTCTTCCCTGGATTATCTCCAGATAGTCCTTGAAAATGGGTAGTTCATAGAACAGGTCAGGTATTGTTTATAGGGAAAATGGGATCTTTGCAGATTCTTTACATGTTGCATAGGAAGTTTTTTTTGTAGAGCTTCACAGGAAAATAAAGAAATGGAAAGCTTTTCAGGCCATCAAGCCACTTGCTTTGTTCCTTCTCCCATTAAATACCATTTCTGGAGTGGAACAAGACTGGGTTCAAGGCATTTGCATCAAAGCGAGTGTGGGGCTGCCACGTTAAGTCACTGCTGATGGCCATCTGGGAAGCTTCTTGAAGACAACACTCCAGACCTCTTTCCAAACCTGATAATTTCTGAAATATAGTGCAGAGAGGAAACCGAAAGCACTGATTGCTCATTTGCACACAGGGAAGAAAACCCTAGATTTTTTCCCTGCTTGTTACCATCACTTCATTCCACAGCTTTCTGACTGTCCCATTTCAGCTGCAGATCTTCAAACAGACCTAACTCGCAGGTCTGAAGTCAATTAAACAAGTCATTTGGTGCACATTTTGTATACGGGTATTTCCAGGACCGAAGCCCTTGTAACCTTAATTAAAGAGAGGATTGTAGTCTCGGTAAACAGTTCCATCTTTAAAAGGAACTTGGAAAAAACAAACACTACTACAAAGGCAAAATGTCTGTTTACCCAGAAGAAGCCTCCTCGATTACTGAAGCCTGCAATATAATTATCAAAGCAGCCAATGAACGTCACTACCTCTAGGTCTGGATGTAGGTTCTGAATTGGAATTCTGGCTGCTTAGAGGCACTGCAAATCCAGTTTCGCAGTCTGGAGGCATTACAGTAGTAGGTGCTGCCATCAAACACAGGCATTTTTGAGTTTTCTTGCAGCTATTAAGACAATAGAAAAGGAACAGCTATTTCATCTCCTATAACCTAGAAATAATAATTGTATCCCCAGAAGAAAGCAGATCAGGAAGGAATAATTTTTCTCTAAGAGTTCTTTCCCAGGTCTTGCCTCATGATCAAAACATACCAAAATATTCCTGTAATTTGCTGACAAAACGCAAATACATTTTTGCCAGTGAGCAAAGAGAACCTGAACTAAAAAATTAACTATTAAAATAAACTCCCTTCTTTAAAGGCATAATGAAGTCTTTGTAAGTTTTGGAATATAACCCCTCATGTAAGCTCTGAAAACTGTCTCTCCATACAATCTTGTCCTTGTTGAACAAGTATCAAGACCAAGTGACATAAAAGACTTCCTTCATCTTGTGCATCAGCCCTTGGGGACCACAGAGCACTTCTGGTAATCTGATGTTCTACAGCTTCACCTTCCAGTTATTCTGTATGGAAACACAATGTGCCTTTCCTGGGTAGGGAGAAAAGCAGAGTCTTTCTGGCGAGACTACTCTGGTTTCCCAAAAAACAGTTTAAGTCAGTACACGGGAGTAGTAAAGCAGCACCTCAACCATTCCCTGTATGGAAGATAGGCCTTCCCATGAATAATGCTGAAGCATGAAGGACTTCTCTGAACTGCAGGTGAATTCCTCCACTACCTCCTTTAGCACAAGTCATTTCATACTCTATTCCCATCAGCCATGACTTAACAGAGGCAGCATCTTCAGCAATACCGTGAATTATAACGGCTTCATCATTCTTTGCCTGATTCCACCAGAGACTGAGTGCAGCAATTCACTACTGGCAACGAAAGATGCCAGCTGTGAGCCAGCTACTTCAGTGGAGAATCTCCCACATTATTTTTGGCAACCATACTGGTTTCCAGACAAAGGTTGTGATCACAACTGCCATACGGTCTTCACAATTAGCAGCACCATTGTTGTAGAGGAAACAGGCTAGCTAACAAAGCCAGCAGACCTGCTTCTTGTTCACCGTGCAGTGAGTATAGGTACCTCCAGGCCACTGGCTACTGCTGCTAGACCTGTTCTGGTCTGCATCTTACAGCAGATACAGTCCGAGGTGTTTACTGGAGACTCAAGAGCTTTGCCACATTACAGCACACACGATACACAAAATATTGTATTTACCAAACTCACAAGCTCACCTTTAAAAAAGGGAAACAGGTTCTTTGTACACCAAACTTACTCAGCTTGGAAGCTCTAATACCAGTATAACAAACATCTGTGTTTAAGTGCCACTATCCCACTGAATCATTTTAGGCACATGAATTGAAACTTACACAGTGTGTGCTGGAGATGATGACGGAGCTAGAGATGAAGCTCAGACCATCGTTCATACTGACTTGAAGAGCTGCTTCCCTAGAAAAAAACCCACAAGAGACAAGTCAGGCCAGCTAGCCCACAATCCTCTACTAGATTATATCCTCTAGAACATGGGCTCCTGATGCACAGAAAAGCCTTTTGTACAGGTTAATTCACACTGATGGTGCTCTCTCCCTTGTGCTCCAATGCACAACTGCCAATTAACCCAACAAGCACCAGAGACACCAGAATTAGAGGCCTATAGCAACAACAGAATATAGTGAGATGATGCAGACTTATTTTCCCACAGGCAAAGTAAATACTTGAGTATGTAGAGAAAACGTACATGCCAACTTCTCGTAGCACAGGTGCTGGGCAGAGTAGGTAGGTATCTTCCACTACAAAAGGCTTCTCATCTGGAAAAAAAGAAATATTGGGATTTATTACCAGATCAGTAATACAAGTCTCAAAGACCAAACTTAAATAAAGTTTTTCCTTGCTCTCAATACATAAACAAGATAAAACACTGTGTGAGGGATAAAAATCTACTGCACAGCAGTTATTCGGAGGTAACTGTAGGCATGCTTTTAGCCCATGAATTTACAGAGTAAATGCAGAGTAACTGCAGATACCCTGCACCTCAGGGGAAAAAAAAAATAAAATTCAACACCTTACATTTACCTGCCTTGAGAAAGATGAGGAAATGTGGCACCTCACCCTTGTTCCTCATTTCTTTGCAGAGCCCTTGTGAAAACAGTCTTGTGTTCAGGCTGCCATAGCAAGCTCTCATTCTCACTGTGAAATGTCGCTTCACAAAGCCCGTTGTGCCATTGTTTCTACAAAAGGGCTGAGGACTGCCTGCCCCTGCAGAGCTGAACACCTCGGGGCTCTGCACCACCTGTTACTCACATCTTGCATGCAGCACCTTCGCTGTTCCTACAGCTGCTCCGTGCTGTTGAAATCTACCATGCCACATAGCCGAGCCACAACAAAACTGAAGATACAAAGCTTTTTTTGAATGGTCACAGTAAATTACCACAGCCACTCCATACAGGAGACCAGATGGAGCTGCAACAGATTACATATAATTGGAAATAGCTGAGTTAAGAAAATTGTATATTATGGGAAATTTTGTACTTCAAGGCAGATTCGACTGAACCTAAATTAAAACTTCCAACCTGAATTATAGTATGCTTTTTAAAGTGGAGTCAGAAGAATAATCAATACGCTGGGAAACAGGAACATTATTAGTTAATATTCTTCTTTTGTAGACTTAAATCAGAACTTTACACTATCACTCTGGTGACCAGACAGATGGGGATCCCAAGAAACTTCCCAGCCCGTTCGCCAGCTGACTAGAGATTGGGCAGATTGGCAGAAAACCAGGCAGACAGGCTGGGTGGGTTTTGTTTTTTGGACTGGAAACCACACATTCCCACAGAAGGGGTTGATTCTGCTGAATCAGCATTTTCCAGAAGCACGTCACTGCATCAGGAAGCTTTCTACCAGCTGTACTTAACCATCTCTAGGGCCTTCTATAGAGATGCTTATAGACCTGAAACGAGCTGTTATCAATATTATCAGCTTACTAAAATTTTCCAGTTGAAATTTTCATTTTGTTTGAAAACCCTTCCTCTCCTGGCAGATTCTTTCCCCCTTGCCTTTCAAACCTGTCGGTTTCAAATCTCATCTTCAATCCAAATCTTGAATCTTATCTCTGTACATGGCAGGGTGGAGGAGACCTTCATTCTGTGGGGCCACGTTGAAACTGGAGTACAAATTACCACAACCTTGCTTTGCTATTTGGAATACAGACAGCAAACCTGGGGTCTCTGACCATCTAAAGTCTCTTCACAACTGCACAGTGCACTTAATTAACTGCCTGGGGTGTTCGTAACACTGCCAACATGGAAGTAAGGTTACAGTGTTCAGTGCATCACTGACAGCAGCAGGGAACAGAAGGGAGCAAGGTTAAAAGTTTAACCAAATCATTTAGCAATCTAATGAAGATCTGCACTATTCTGACTGTCTGGTCTTTTGGTTTTGAGGAAACTTGTGCAAGTTGCAGTTCCATTTAAGGTGCCAGTGGAAGGAGGGAAAGCCATGAAGAGACACAAGCCAAAGAAAAAGTGGCAACCTTGTCTGAAGTAATTTCTGCATCAGCTGTGAGCCTTGATCATACTTGGCTGCCAAGATAAATTCATTCACATGGTGCCTAACGATGATTAGAGCAACAGCAGCAGAGCACTACTGACCCTGGCCCCACTCTCGGTGGTTAGCTCAGCAGCGTTCACTCAGAAGCAGGGTCACGCAGCACATTTTTCTGCACTGGATGAGGCATGAAGATCAGAGATACAGACTAAAAGAGTTTGTCCCCTCATGAAGAAGCAGGACTCACCAAGTCAAACATTCTTTCCTAGATGTTCCTAAAAGAGAGGTTTCCACTGAACTCAAAATTCTAGAAAGCAGTAATATTGCTTTAGTAATTCCTATCACACATTATAATCCCTACTTCGTACAGGTGTACTTCTTTGCTTTGGCAGCAGTATAAACAATTATTTCCTCAGGCAGGTTAGGAAATGTTTAGGTTTTACACTCCATTAAAAGAAAAATAAAATAGTAATGAAAAGTTGTAACCTTCCCTGAAGTTTTCCTTATGTTTCCAGCTTCCAGCAAACCCCATGCCTACACATTTGAATTTTTGGGTTACCCACAGCAATTATTTTGTTAAGGACTGTTTGACACAGGCAAACAGCTGAAAGTGCGTTATTTTAGCCAGCCATATGGTTTTCACAGATAGGCCTGGCTTCTGCGTCATGGCTCACCTACTGAGAGCAGTCTTCAAGCTCCTGTGATCACTCTAGATCCCTGCTCCTGTTGGCCTGGAAAGTACCATATTATTGCTATTTTCCCATAGCCTCAGTGCAAGAACACACAAGAACACTTCCACTATGCTAAATGTTAGCAGCAGATGTTTTTAGCATGCGATATTCCTTTGCTAGCCCCATACTTTCTTCCTCATTAAAAGAAAGGCAGACAGACAGTAGGCACTTACAGCATGCAATGTAGCGATACAGTGCACACTCCTCACTTCCTATCGCCTGCAGCACAGGCACTGGATTTATGATGCGCTTGCATCATCTACAGGCATTCAGTTTTGCAATGGAGTTACCAAATCAAACCACCAGCATTTCCCACTTTGCACAAGCAAGGCAGATGCACAGTGGCGGTGAATCTGGCCCTACAGTTCTGTTCTCACCCTGATTTATGAAGATACCATTAACTCCCATAAATTTATGACATCGCCTCAGCGCAAACATGCCAAGAGAATGAAGACCGATGTCTTGTTTTCTCCTCTGCTAACACTGGCAGCAAAGGCCAAAGAATTCTCCGTGCCAGCATTCACTAAAACAAAAGCTGGCTTAATTTTGCAAGGCCTTTTAGATAGATCTCATTTGCTTTTTTGTTTCTCTTTCTCTCCCTTCCCACCCTCAACTTGCATTAAAGTCTATGCCTCTCTAGAAAGTTTATCAGACTCAGAGTCCCAAGAGGGGGAACTCATGGCTGGCCAGGCTGGCTATAGGGAGAGGTTATTTTGTTTGGAGAATGTTTGTGTTTCACCACAAAAATTAGTGATTATTTTCCTTTGCTCTAAACAAAGGACGATCCATTTGGTTTGCATAACTCTGGCCATCTGACTCCTTGCTGGAAAACTTACATAGGGAAACCAAACAAAACAACACTTCCCATCTGCTATTGCATCTGTATCTGCAGGATGCATTTGAAAGAACGCCGCTTTTCTTGTCTGCTACAGAAAAAAACTTGCTGTATTCCTGTGCAGTAAGAGATGGGCTCGAATGCTCCCAAACTCTAGATCTCATGCCAAAACTGAGTTTTGTGGTTTGGCCTCCTCTCAGCTGACAATACTAGTGGAGGAGCTGTGGAAGGCGGGAGGCGGAGCACTCGGCTCGATGTCGCTGACTTTGCTGCCCAGGAAGTGATTTCTGTTCCTGGCTCAGCTGCTAGCTGGCTGCATAACCGTGAAGAAATCACTTTGCCTCCTTTGCCAATGTTACAGCAAGGATGCCCAGGCCTTGATCACATCTCAGACACCAATCACGAGCAGAGCTTGGGCATCTTCAGGAGATTCTGCAACGCCTCGCTTTTGAGAAAGTCTGCCTACAGTAATGGGCATAATTTGCTCCTTACCTGTGCAGCTCTAATCATTCTATCAAGTCAAATAAGATTCTCACTATATAAAAAAAACCTACAGGACACAGCACACATAGGCAACTAAAACTAGGCAGTCCCAAGGCCTAAGGCCTTTCAGAGCAGTGTGCAGAAATGCAGAAGGGCCAAACATCTCACAAAATACATCTGTTTTCTGTGGATGCCCTTTCAACAAGGTACTTGCTACTGCTCAAATTCCTGTAATTTGCTACCCAGCATTCCTACACCTTTTAATAACTATCTGTAGCCTGTAAAATCTATTATTCCCAGCATTAGTGAATAGTTTCTTTTGCCATTAACAGGGTGTAACCTTTTGGCAAGCCAGCCTTGGAGTACTTCCCAACCATAATAATAAAAGGCTCAATATATGCATGATGTTTTAACACAGAAGAGCAAACCTCAATAAGAGAGGCATAAAACCCCAAAGAAGGTGACCAAGACAGATAGTAGTACTTTCTTTTAGCCATATAACCAAGCAAAAATTAATGGCCTTTTCTCTGGTTAACGGTTCATCCAAGAACCAAGTGGCATTTTGAAAAGTAACTGCAAAGATCCCTTACAGAAGCATTTTAAAAAGCACATTTTCAAATTGCCACCACAATATCACAACTGCTGCTTGTTGGACTCGCAATATCAGCAGTATTTTAGTCCAGAAAAGGCTTCAAAAGCTGTTTGCCAAACTTCCCATGTATCACAGACCAACAATTTCCCTCTGTTATCCCTGTACTTATGATTTGCATTCAACTAAAGCACATCTCCAAAAATGCTTTAAAGAGACAAAAGAACTCTTCTGTTTCAGCAAGAGAGAAGACTCTGGACTATTAGACAAATACAGCCAAATTGGGGGTGGGAGCCTGGCTGCTCTCACATAAGACTCCCTCAGGAACATCTGTGCTAAGGCGGCTGTTCTTGTCGGCACCTCAGCCCACTCTTGATGGGTAGCCCTGAGCCATCGTGAGCCTGAATACTTCCATCGTCCCTTTGACACCTCAGATGAGAAAAAATACCTCCATAATTCTCTGCACTGCCTCCCACAGCACAGTCTCTGTTCCTCCTGGCTGACGACTCCTCCTATGCCACTCCTTGTGACAACTCTGCAAGAAAAGTTTTTCTTTCAAACCCATTTTGTGGGGAGATAGGAATGTAGAAAGACACTGGAATACTCTCTGAGCTAGAGAAACTGCCTATGAGAAATACCCATAAATAAGAAATGTTTTGTTAATGCTGTAATGAAAACCACATTGAGATCATACTATAATTGCTCTGCTTTGTGTAGGGAGCTTTGAATGCCAAAGCCATTCAGAGCAGAGTTAGGAGACAGGGGGAAAGAAACAGATAAGCACAGAACAATGATATCACATTCATAACAATCTCTAGATGGAGAGAAAGGATCTGGAAGGAATTGCTTTTTTCTCTGGTGGGTTCATCTGCTGTGCCCGCAGCTCTGTTCAACAAGCACACATAGCTGCAAGGCTACTAACAGAACTTGACAAAGCACCACACTTCATTTGCTCATGCGCACAACGGGTGGCTCAGGAGAGCAGCACATACGACAGGGGCAGCCCTGGGCAGGAGTGTCTTGCTCCAGCACTGCAACAGCTCCACTGCAATCTCAGAGCTGTTACCATAAGCTCCAGTGTACTTATTTGTACAGATCTACTGGTGTCGCAGCAAGAGACCATCTTGGTTCCCCGGCAGCAGACAGTATAAAAAAGTGAGCTTAGTAAAGCACTTCACATTCCACAGAGATTCTCCTCCTCGTTCAGCCCAAGTTTCCTGGCTGCCCTGTGCTTGCTCCTTCACACTCAGCCTAGACAGTTGCAGAGAAGTCTGCTGGAGGTAAATGCACAGGAATCCCATTTTAAAAGTTCTTACACTGCAATTTGTTGGAGGCTAGGAGAGCCTATGAAGGAAGTGTGACCATTTCTTCTGTTTTCATATTCTCCGTCATGCAGAGTCATCCTTCAAAACAGGATTCCAAGCTCACCTTGGTGTATGTTTTCACATTAGAGGCATACATTGTGTCCTTCATAAAGGTCACACTCTCAAAAACACCTGATGGAGTTAGTACACAGTAATGGAAGTTCTCTTCTACCATAGTAGAAAGAGGGAAAAGCTACTATAAGGACATGAAAGGAAGAGGTTCAGTGGAGAGTTAAAGTGACATGATCAAGTGGGGAAATTGGGGATTAGTGTGTGGAACTGCAAAGCAAAACATTACTGTGCTGAGTGACCACGTTGTGAGAAAGTAAAGAAGGTATCACCAGAAAAGTACCGTGCTGCCAGGAGAAAGGAAAGTCAGGGAAAACAGAGCAACCTGCTAGGGATTTAAAAACAGAAGACCACTTTTAAAAGGCGTTTGTTGGGCAGTTTTGGGATACAGTTCCCTATACAGCTCACTCTCCACTGGTACCTGGCAAAGTCCTGCTCCCAATGTCTTTGCCTCATTTTCCCCTCACTTCTGGTACTCAGTGCTGGAGAAAAAAAAAAAAATAATCAGGCGAGTTTGTCCAAAGGAACAGTTTCGGCCAAGTGTCCGGAGTATTCACTAGAATGCAAAAGATCTAGCCCCACCCCTGCTGCAGGGCATGCTGTTTCCTCACTGATCTTTCATCTCTTGATTCAGTTTTAAATTGTCTAGGACAAAGCTCGTCTCTATGCCCAGAACTATCTTTGCTGGATCCTGCACAATCTGGGCAGACAAAGACATTTTAGCACCACAAAGCAGTCATAAATCACTGCACTGCATAATTACTTTTAACTCTGTGCAGTCTGAAACCAATTCTCCTAGGTCCTGCTGCTGGCAGAAAACATCCTGCTGTTGAACATGCATCTGATTACAGTTCTGCTCAGCCAAATATTCTTCATGGTTTCTACAGATGTTCCTTTTTTTATCCCAAAGCTATGAACATTATGAGCTGATGCTCTCTTCACCTGCCACTTTTCTCTGCCAATAATCCCAATAAAAACCTATTAGCTCATGCCCTTTACCTCAGTGAGTCCTAGCTGTGCTGGCCTGCATCTCATCTGGGATAATTTAAGGTTTCAGGAACTGTTGGCTTAGCGTTATCTTTAAAAATCCCTCTCTCCCTCCCTGATACAATCAGAGGCCGAGAGGTTTCAAGCAATCAAAAATAACTGAACTATCCAATCTCCATAAGGTTTCCATAAAATTCTAATTTATTTAACTCTTACAGTAAGCTGTTTGCATTTAAGTGCCAAAGGCACACTAAGAATGCAGGCTGGAGCTGCAGGCTCCAGTAAAGCGAAACACTGAGATACGTTCTCACATAAAGCAACTTAAACTTAACAGAGCTGTGCCAGGTCCCACCAGGAGAGACTGGGGGTTGAGAACACTGATGAGCAACTGTTGAGTTCCCTCAGTGGGGAAATGGTTTGAGCTCAGAAACTGTCTGCAGCCTCTCTGCTTGCAGGTCACTGCATCAGACAGACTAGTGCAAAATGAACTGAGAAGTCTTGGTGCGGTGCCAAGGAGAATGAGCTCACTTTTCACCTATGCATCGATTCAGGACACAATGAATGCATCAGGTCAGGGGGGCAGGAAACATATTTGGCTCATCTCCTCAATTTCCACAGTCGTTTTGTGGGCACAGGAAGACAGCTTCAAATTAAAGTCCATGGGTTGCACTAAGATAAACTGATCTTTCCTGAAAGCTACTATGAAATTATGATGACAGACACCGTAATAAATTACTCAGCTAGATAAGCAGTCAGCGCACAAGAAGAGAAGGAGTTGTTCTCCTCACCCCACCAACACCAGGTCACAGTGTTTGGGAGTGAGGTAACCCTCGCAAACAGTTCCTCCCATTGGCAACACTGGATGTTTCTGTGTCTCCACAGACAGGACACTGAATAGTGGAAAGTTGATGGATGACATTCTTAGCTCTGTGAGGACTTTAGGATGTTTCCAGGAATGAATGCCTTGCTCCAGAGCCAGCCAGCTCCTAGGAAGCTGAGTTGAGAATCAACTGGGATGCAACTGGCAGGTCACAGCTAGCATAGCCTCAGGTAAGAGAGGTAACTTTCAAGCTAATGACAAGGGAGCGAGTAGTCTTCTCTGGAGGGAAAGCAAGTCAAGTGCTGAAAAGACTTTACCTAAGAGAGAAAAGGATAGCATCAGTATCACTTCCATAACTCACAAAGCTGCTGGCAGGAACAGTAGCTGTTTCACCTTCCATTCAGGCTCAGAGTCCTGGATTCACAGTGTAAAGGGGGCCATAAGAAGGGCAGTTGTTCGACGGATATGAAGGCAGAAATAAATGAAGAACAGGCAATCCAGAAAGAAGACCTGCACCAAATCTCTAGCTTCTGAAGAGGCCCCACAAACCAGTATAGGAAGAGCGCTAGGCTGGGTGTCAGGACATCCGCCCGCTTGCCTGCAATCAGCTCACTTGGAGCAGCTACTTTCAGTACTGTAACTTCAGTTCCCCCATTTGTAAACCCGGGGTAGCAGAGTTTACTCCATTCATATACACCTTCCAATGTTTTTTTCTCTTAAAGACACAGATTATTTTAAAGCTCCTCAAAAAAAGTTCAAATTAAGCCCAAGATCCAAGTTTTTCAGGCTTTCAGAACTTAACTCTCAAAGACCTTTGTGCTGCAGCTCTTGAAAGCTATTTATAGAAGAAATGGAAAGGAGTTTGGGGAAGTAGAGTAATGATGTCCTTCCACTAAAGAAGGACCAAACCTAGCTCTTATCCCCGCCCTACACAGGCTGCAAATCTGGCCCTTGGTGGATCTGAAATGGTGCACACACTGACCCAAGCCACCTTCCGTTAGAAATCATCAACAGCTCAGGTCTCTCAAAGGGAAATCTGGCCTAAGGGATGTTCAGGGCTTAAAACAAGGCCAGGCCAAGCTACAGCAGGGTGACGTGGGCACCCCTAAATCTTGCAGCTTTACAGTCTTCTGTCATGCTGAGCCGTGGTCTTGTAACTCCTAGAACTTCCATTATACACATCCATGCATTTCTTGGCATAAAATATGACTGCTTGAAAAATTCTCCACTAATGCTTCTCCTTAACTGAAAGTAGCTCCTCCACAAAGTGGAAGTTTTCACCCAAATGTTATGTTTAATACAGGATATTCATGTTTTAATTGAAAAAAAGACAGCAGACATGCAAACTAAGGATGCTACAAACTGTCGGCTTCCAGCAGCCAAACCCAGAGGCTTATGGGTTTGTACCACATGGCTTCAGACTTTTGATGAAAAGAAAACTTGTAAATATTTGAACAGCAATTTCATTTCCATTGGAACCTTCCAGGTGAAGAGAGAAGGGAAGGTTTCCTACCTAGCTCTGGAGAACTATGGGTGACTTTATAACACATAGGATCCAAACAAAACTTTGGATCTGAGCTCTAGGGAGAAACCGAACATGGTTCAACATCTAAATACAGCCATGATCCAGATTTAAGGAGTTCCAGCCACATGTCAGGTTTGGTTCTGATTTTATGGAGCTTAGAAAGAAAATAAGTGAATCCGTGGCTGCTTCTGCTGTTCTTTGTTTGAAAGCCACCCCTCACTTGCTCACACATCTCCAGCACTTAGATCTGGGCTGCATGGAGGTGCCTCCAAAGCAGTTAATTCACCATATCCCTCCCACACCAGTGCTTTTTTACCCAGCCCAGATCCCTCTCCTTCCCTCCTCCCCCCCTCCAATGCCACTTGCTCCTCCCTGGACACTGAGCCCTCCAGCTCCTGATCTTCATGTCCTCAGCACTCACCATAACTGCTTAAGCAAATACGAACCACAGCCAGCCAAGCTTTCTGCTTAGTGACACAAGAGATAGCAATTCCAGAACCTGCCTACTACAGAGGCAGCCAGCATAACAGTACAAAAGCCCTTTAGGATAAATTACATACACTCACTGTCCTATACCTGCACTGAATGCTCAGTGGCATTCCCAACAGGGCAAACAGCCTTAGCAAACTCTTCCCCTGCTCCAAAGAGCAAATTACACAGATGCTCAAAGCACAAGCAAATCCAACATCAAGCCATTAGACTTCCACATGTAAGAAACTAATTAATGCATTTAGGTTTTACTCAAAAGGGTCAGGACTGCCTCCAAAACCATCAGGCAGCTTCCAAATTGATTCCATGTTAGAAAAGATGAATTCTACTGTCACTGGTGGTGTTAGCTGAGTTACGCTATCTGGTTTCCTATGTGGGTTTGCAGGCATGCCAGATGAGAACAAGAGGATCATTAGGCCTTCCAGCTATCAGTACACTTCACAAAAAGGCCAGACACTCAGGGTCCAATTTGCTTCTCTAACTTTGGTTCTTCTGCTGGGTGGACTCTGTAGAGGAAAAATCTTTCCAAGCTGCACCCACAGAAGCACAGCTATACCTTCGCCACTGCTCCAACACAGCTTCCAACAATTGTGTTTATTTAAGATGCATGACCACGCCTGCTAAGTACCACAAAATATAGGTAAGGAGAGAAACAGAACTCATATCACTACATACTTAACCCAGCAAGACACATATAAATACTCTTTACAGGCAAGTTCCTTCTCTTCTATATTTCGTCCTCTTTGCTGCTCAAGCTTCTCACATACTTGCTGTCAGAGTCGCAGTATACAATACCAGCAGCAGCTTTCCTCTAGAAAAATCACCTCTTCTCCATTCTGCAAATTAATAGTTCCTCATCCCATAATTATTATTACCTTCACAGTCAACGTATTTGAAGATCCAAAATCTTTTGCAAGCAGAAGTCTGCCAGTGCAGAATCAGAAAAAAAAAATATATATATCAAAACAGCTTACTGAGAGTAACCGTGTCATTGATCCTGAAACTGCAGAGCACTCTGTCAACATTACGGGCATGTCGAAATCCATTTCCTCTCACGACAACCTGAAACGACTCTGTAGCAAAAGAAACAGTAGATCATTGATACATAGCAAGGCAAAGAACGGTCATTTAGACAAGGCACATATGCCAAAAGTTTTCACTTGAGATCCTTGAGCTAAGATTTGCAGTTTAACAATTTTTAGGTTTAAAAATTGTTAATAATTGGACTTCCATTCCATCTCTACCCATTTTCAATTTGAGTTTTTAGAAATAGTAAATAATACGCAACAGAAACATTTTATAACTGACCTGCAGTGCAAACATTAAGCTTCAGACACACTGAGCTTTCCCCTCCCCAGCTTGACATTTTAAATGGCAGAAAGTTTTGGGTGAAGAAAGGCAAAAGTTATCTTTCCACGGAAAGGAAAAAAAAAAATATTTCAGTGACAGATAACTTGGAGAAGTTCAAGTGCTACTTTCCCAAGTGCAGGTAACTGCAAAATTGTATCAGTTGCCACGAGTTGTGTCACACCCTGCCCTACTAGCCTGTACAATGACCATGAGTCTTTGACTGGACTTATGTGCATACGGTGACAGGGAATTTCATCAACCGACCAGCTTTCCAGTCTCTGGACAAAGGCTATGATCTCAAAGTTGGTGGGCATTTCCCCAAGTCTTCCTTGCTGCTATTTTTCCAGATAACTCTACAAGGTAACCACAAGCTGCAGTGCAAGCAGAAAGCTTCAAGAACAGTCACTTACACCTGAGCGCTGAAGTGAGCAGTCATTTTTTTTGAGCAAGCAGGGCTGAGCAATGAGATCATATCCTCCCAAGTCTTTTGGACCACTGTCTACCATCCCTTGCTGCTCCAGCTACTTGAGCCTAGTACTGGGAAAGGTTTATGAACTTCCTGCAGCCACCAGCATTAAGACTGCCTTGCAAGGCAAGCACCATTTCCAGACTTTCAGATTTTGAAACAGGGCCATAGTCCCAGAAAAGTTCTGGCAACAGACATAGGGACTCAAACTCTGCAGTTCCCCATGCGAAGGAAACAGCCCCCACAATTCCTGTTACTATCTAGGAGAGGCACTCAGATAATCCCCACTGATGTTTCACTGGTGAATGTGGTTTGGACACAAAATATTTCACCGTCCAAGACAACACAGGACTAATTACAGTGCTTCAGAAACACCACCCTGGTTTTAAAATTCCCAGGAGAAACAAGGAACCTAGTTTTTGCAGATTCAAATCTTTCCCTTTGCATTTTACAGTCCCCATCTTTCATCTCCCTTAAGGACTCATACACTGTACTTGTCAAAAAAAAAAAGCAGATTTGCTCTGGAATCTGGGCTCTCTTCCAGGTCCCACTTGTTTACAGCCAAGTTGCAAATCATCCCACCACATCTAGCCAGGGAAGCTGCCTTGCAGGCCCGTTATGTGTTGTCCAAGAGCATTTGGGAAGAACAGGGGAGAAGAGCTCTGTTCTGGAGCGTGGGGGCTGATGAATACTTAAGAGAAATCACAGAAGTCTCAACTGCTGGGGAATGAGAGTTCAAGTACAGTCAAAGAACAGTATATCAATGATGTCAGATTAACCACGGGGATCCTGTCTCTGCCTGAGACTGAAATGACCAGATACAGTATGCACCCTGCATGTCTGTACTGATGCAAAACCAAATCATCAAAAAACTGACATTTCAGAATTATGTGTTGCTGCTGAAATTCATGACTCAAGTGTCTGGGAGCACTCTGCAGTGCAAGAATGGCCTCAGGGAACACGGAGCCCTCATGTTCTCTCCTGCCAAACAAAAAAACCAAAAAACCCAAACCAAAACCACAAAAAAAAAATGGCACCATCATTCTTCAAGGATGTGCACAGGAACAAGAAAACATGAGGCATCAGAGCTATACCTGCAAAAAATTGTTTAAAAAAGACACAAATGTACATAGCTTTCATATTCAATGGCACTTGCATTAGTCTCAAAGTCCTAAGCGATTAAGTTAGCTGCAGTTTGAGAGCAATGGACTATCTGCCCAGACTCAGAGATGGGGCCTTGAATTGAGCTTCTAAGTAACTGTTGGCATTTTTCAAGTTTAAAGTTTCTCCTCCTCCTGTGAAGTACTGGCCAAATTCCAATATGAACAGTTTATATAAAACCCCTCTGCATTTCTTTCAGCTGGCTCTGCTGGATACAGCTGTACGTTACTCCCACATTCTCATTAAGACACAATGAATGGGAGTGATAAGATGAATAAGCAACTGCCAAGCATATTAGAAAGTGTTAAAGATAGTTATAAATGATGGTTATAAGTCATCTTCTGGCTTACAACATTACATAAGTATCATTGTTTATCACTTGTATAACTATGTAAATATATTTTTTAAAAATCTTTAAGTTTGTAAAGTGGCTCTGGATCTTCATAAAATTTCATTTCCTTTCCCAAACATTTACGGAACATCGCTGCACTATATCAGAGACCCATGACAACAACCATCCACCATGCTAAGGTAGAAAGAGCCCTGTTTTGGAGCCTTTTTAAAGAGAGGAACTGTTTAATTGGCCAGCAAAAATGAAAACCAGATCACTAAGTACTATAATTCATGTCAATGATACCATCCTGGCTTCAGAAAACAGAACTACTGTAGTGGCACGCATGGAATGCAAAACTGAGGCCTGGTTCTTATTGGGCATTTGGCCTGGTGTCTTCCTGCTGCTCGGAAAGGGTGACTGCCTATATATGTTTAGGCATACAGGCAGTTGCTCCAGGAACAGGAGATGCAGGAAGGATGATTAAAGCAGCTGCTTTAGAAGTGAAAACAAAGAAGTAATGATAATTAGTTTTCCTATTTGGACTACCAATTTAAGAAAAAGGAAGATGCAGGACTTGTCACGGACTCATCCTTCTCTACAAACCTCAGCTTTGCTCCCATCCTCTCTACTTTATGAGTTGTTACACATTCAACTAACAGTTAGGATACACTTCATAAAATGTGAAGAATTCACAGGAAGCAGATGGAAGAGGCTAAAATGGTTTTCTTTAAAAAAGACTTTTTTAAGTTTTCTTCAAAAAAAACTGAGTTCTGCTGAATGCAGAAATGCTTGCCAGAACTTTAAAGCCACAGTGTAGGTGACACAATCATATTAGAACAAGCACACAAAGAGGGGGCGCACTACAGTTTACACAAGTCATCTGAATGAGGTTTAAATTCTAGTCCCAGTCACTGTGTCAATACTAAATGCCTAAGAAATGTTCAAAGGCTCTTAGAAGCCTTTAGATCAAAGTGTGCTCTTTTGACTTCCTTGCTCGTTTCTTAAGAAGTACTTCCTTCAGCAGTCTTCAGAGGTGATGAATTTGCAAAACTCTAAATCTAGTCACAAAGTCTTATTTCCTGATTTGGTTTGTATTCTTGCAGCATATCTACTTCAAGTTTGGCACAGTCCAAGAAAGACAGACTGGTTTGAGTGCAACAGTTAAGCAGAACTGTCAAACTCAAGCTTTTTCTGTAAGAAAATCCCATTTGACATCATTTGGCAGAAGCGGGAAACGTGCAAGCTATTGTGAGATGAAAAAGAAATTCACCAAAAAAAGCGAAGGATTTAGCTTCTGTTAATTGGTTCCCTTTGCACTCTCCAGCAATTAGAGATGGACAGAAAGATGTATTTTAGGCAACATGAACAACTAGAGCCTACATTTGTACTTACCCCCTGCACATATACTGGAAGGCTCTGCCGCCAAAATTTCTATACAGGATTTCTTCAAAATCTAAAAGACAGACCAAATGTCATGAAGTATCTCAGACTTGTTCCTATAGAAACACAAATCTGAAAGTATAAGAGAGAATGCATTTATTCTCACGTAAACGCTTAACTTAACATTGCACTTTGCATTCACGTCACAATTACGCCATCTTAACCAGGTGTCACTGCTCTTCCACAGCAAGCTATTTCTGCAGAGGGAGGCGATGGAAGCCACCTCTCTGCTATGTCAGTACAAGCTTGCTTTGTCCATGGTACAAGTTACGATGTAGATTAGGATCTGTAACCACTAAGGCGCACTCTGAAGGGTTAGTGAGGCAATGCCATTGCCCTCCCTTTGCAGCCTCACCTCCTTCTCCAAAATTATTCTGGAGCCTAAAACTCAAAACAAAACAGCACAAGTTTAAGCTAAGCTGTTTACCTCCACATTAAAACATCCTAGGAAAATCTACATAATCACTTCTCAAGTCTTAGCATAGGGGTTCAAACTCCTTACTTTTTCATCTGATCTATGAGAGCACACCTGAGTGCATCCTCTAAGTTGCACTGTGATTTCAAATCAAGATGTATAGATAATTGTTCTTTACTTAAACCCAACTTAAATTAAGCAGAATGTCTTCATAAGGGTTGACACTGCCTTTAACCGCTTTATGTGTAGACAGCGACTTACACAAATGCTTCAGCATCAGGCTCGGCAGCCTGCTTGCAAGGCACGAGGACCATGCTAGAGCTGGACATTGTTTATTCCCATATGGTGTTAAAATTGCTCAAGCTGTTGTTTGCATGCAGCAGCCTTTCAACTGCCCTGAAGACCAACTCTAATTCTTCACTGCACACAGTCAGCAAACTTGTGACAGTATCCGTAAGCCCCTGTGAGAACAGCGGCAGCAACCGAGAGCTGTGGGTGTTCAGCACTGGGCTGAGCAGCCCCTAGACGAGCTAATACTGATCAAAATTTAGGTCAGCTCCAAGAGGCAAGTAAATGTCAGCCAAGCATCATGACTCAAATCCAACATGAAAATTATTTTCCCAACTTTAAATTGAAACATCTGTAAGGAAAGAACAGCAACCAATACAATAAATTCTGTAAGAAAAAGATAATCTGTTTTTTCTCCACAATCAGGGTCCTCTGCCTCAAATACCTAATCACAAAAGGTACAGACAGAGCCACAATTTCTTTCTTAAAAACTTTAAAACAAAAGTTCAAGTTACTTAGAAGCAGGGCTGGTAGAGCCTGAAAGAGCACCAAGGGAGTGAAGGAACCAGGACTGTCTGAGCTGCTGGCAGCCTGACAAGTGAGGAGAAAGATTCGCAGGAATAAGGTCATACAGGAACTGTAAAGTGAAAGAAAAAAAAAAAAAAAGAAAAAAGAGAAAGTCAACAGCTGAGAACAGAACTGAAAAGCACTAGAAGAATTTGAAAGGCAGAAGAAAGAAGACACACAAAAAATAGAGAGGACTGTAAGAAACACTCTTCCAATGTATCCATCTGTAGCTATCCATCCATCTCCTGTCAGTCCTCTAGTACCTGCCCCCTTACTCATTCCAGGTTCTGCTTCTCTGAAAAAAACAGTATTTTTCCTCTTAAATTGACTGCTGGAGCTAATGAGCACAAGTAAGAGTTGATATTTTTTTTTGCCAAGTATTTTTCCTCTCCACTGAAAAATGGAATCTTTCCACATTTTTCCAAATACCCCCTTAGATTCTGTTCCCTGCTCCCTCAGCATCCCCAAACATCTTAATATATATTTCTTCTTATTATTGCCTTTCAGCAATAAAGTGAAAGAGAAGTAGGCAAACGAGTCTGAGAACAAATACATGAAAAATACAATACTTTCATTAAAAAAAAACAAACAAGTAAAATCTCACATGATTAAGTTTGAAATTCATGACTTCTATTCAGTCATTTGCAAACATTCATGCGGTAAGCCAGCTCAGATGGAGGGTGGAATAGCAGGTGTCTCAATTAGATGATGCAGAGCTCCCTTCCCTCCCTTCCAGTCCAATCCAATCCATTTATGTGACTATAAAAAGCTGGCCTTAATGGCTTTTTACAGTGCCAACCGCAACATTTATTTTGCTTTAGAATAAGAAGTTTCCAATGCTTCAAGCACCCACCCCCAACTTAAAGTGAAAATCAGGCAGCAGTAACTATTGCAAAAGAATTCATTTATGTCTATTCTTCGTTATAAAAATATATTCAAAATGGATTTCAACATGTTCATTGTAGAAGATTTCATCAAATCTGTTCTTATTTCCTGAGGACCGCACAGCCTTGTGTGGGCTGTAGGTGCACTTCATTCACTGCTGTCTGGCTCCCCAGGAAAGCAAAATAACATGCAGGAGTGGTGATGCAATCTCCCAGCTGAGCGCCTATAAACCGCTCCACCAGCATACATGGAGAGCTGACCCCACATCCTCATTTTCATAAGGAGGACTACAACAGTGCTGGTTCACTTGGTAACTAGCTGCAGGCTTCGAGGCAGCTTGCCTTGGCATCCACGCAGAAAAGCATTTGAAGCAAGTGCTCACCCTTGGTGAGGAAGCATCCCATTGTCTTTAGCAGCACACGCTTAATGACCAAGCTCAGATTCCCAAATCAGTCTTCTGTTGTACTCTACAGGGCTCCAATTACGCTCCAGCTTCACGCAAGCTCCTGCGAGGATGTCTTGTTAATATTTGTTGACATGCCAAATAAAAAATGCAACCCATGGCTTCATTTGTCACAGTTATCTCTGTCAGGACAGAACTGAATTTAGCACTACCTGTGACTAATTTAGCTTTCTGCCAGGCAGCACATTCAAGGCCAAGAGCCAGGAGAGGCCCTGCGGGTCACCCGGGCCCTTTCAGAAACAAAGGGAAGAAGCGGAGAAAAAATCTGCAGCTGCTGGAAGCTTCCATTTGGCATTCTGGTCCACAAGCATGCAGACAGATTACTTCACCACAGCAGCTGCATATTTGTTATAATTTTTTTTTCCAACAAATTTGGGAATGCTAATTAGCAAACAGGATGCTGAAGTTTAATAGAAGGTTACTGCCTAATCTGTGTTAGTGTGAATGACCTACAGTCTGAGGCTAGATACTCATTATCAGACTCTGCTGAATTACTAAATAACTAAGTCTGTTGCCAATTACAAAACAGTAATTTATTTATGAAGTGCTTCCTGTCCAATAATATCTGCATGAGCTAAGTAAAATAAATACATTTAAGTCATTTTTAAAGATGCATTTGGGAGAAGAAAGGAGAAAGCCTGATCATATATCACTAAAAGTAATGAGAAACACTTTGTTTTTCTCATTACTTTTTATACAATTGAGGCTGGGGGTTCACATCCTCTACATTAGATGGTAGCTACACAAGACTATAGAGACTGGAGTTGTTGACTTTCTTTGGCCTACACAGAAAGTGTGGCTCTGACAGAAGACAGATTCAGAATATCTGTGTGAAGCTCCGGCTCTGAATTGCCCACTGGAGATCCCACCCGTCCTTACTGGCCGCAGAAGCTGACAGAGCCCGGCTTGCTGACCCTGGGCGGTGTACGCATACAGCTCAGACTAGAGGTTTACACTAAGACAGACAGCTGACTTAGACATTTTGTGTACATTACAGATTTTGCACGTACAGGACGTGTCTTGGAAAAGAAGTAACTTTCTCTTATGTCTCTCTCCCATTCACGGGGTCTCAGCCCCTCTCCCTGCAACAGGGAATATACAGTTTACCTATTTGCAAGCAAAGTTTGAACAGCTAGCTCAGAACGAGTACGTAAAAGCGTCACCACATTTCTCATTCTTTGTCTATTAGATGCTCACTTCATGTTCTTACAAAAGTAACCATGCTACACGTATCCAGCACTGCAGTTCGTCCCAGAAAACATTTGTGTAACAGAAATGTTCAGTGACAGTGTATTTCCAAGCTAGAATTTCTTGGGGTGAAGGAGTACATTAAACTGTCACATCAGTTCTAAAAGCTGAGGCAAGACCTGAAAAATATTGAGCGTAGATGGACACCATTGCAAGGTGGCCCAAAAGGAGTATGCAGGAAATTAAACTTTTTAAAAGGATGAATCATTTGCACAATTTATACAGATAGGAAACAAACTAATTCATACTACTTCATTTCTTATACATCACAACTGCTTCATGAGGCTTCCTGCAGCTCACTCGAGAATCCTTTTTAAGGGACCCATGATTACATCTCCATTTGAGATAAGCTCCAAGCTACCGTGCCACTGCTTAACACACAGCAAGGATCAAGGAGTATTCTTGTTACAAGCGACTGCTCTTTCAGACAGTTTCTCTTAAAGACTCAAAGCAAAGAAATGACAGGCTCCCATCCTGATTTTCATGTTGCTTCATGTTTCATTGCCTCCAGCACTCCTACCAAAGACATCTCGAGCAGCAGATGAAGTTGAGTTTCAGGTTTTCCTTCTAAGACTTGTTCTATTTGCTTTAAATTGACAGGTTATGATCTGCAGAAATTTTTTCACAGCAAAGACATGTTTAATAAATTAATTCAGTTCCCTCCATTTGTTTCCCAGCTTAGAGCAATCAGATGTCTGTTTCTCTACCAGATTCTTCCCTCATAACAAACTCAAAATCCCCACTAAGCATGGAGAAAGCTGAAGTTTTAGCAGTGGCTTTTTCACGATGAGGGAGGCAAAGGAATTGATTTGCTTTAAAAGAAGTCACATTGGAACTCTCAGGAGCAAAAGGACCAAAACCTACAGTACACAGTATACCCTTAGCTCCCACTTTAAGAATCGTGGTTTTAAGCATGACTTCAGCATGGGACTATATTTTCAGCTCATTTCAGCACAGCCTCCAGGGCATAGCCTGAATAGCTTGGTGGTGTTCAGGGGAAGAGAGTCCTCCTCAGAAAGCACTGAGCAGATCTCCCTGCAGCTGCTAAGTCAAAACTTGCTGGCTCCCACACAAAAGGAAAGGCAGGTGTACTGAAACATCTGCAGACCAATCACCCTGACAGTCTTTGCTCAGCAGACCTAGAGGCCAGATTCAAGCTCAGCCACTCCCAGCTCCCACCCTCTTCCTCATTCCAGAGGGACTTCTAAGTCTACTGCCTCTGTACACACAGAGGGGCGAAAGAGAGCTACTCCTCAGGACAAGGGGAGGAGGGAAGGCTCAGGCTGCCTCAACGGGAATACAGGGCAGTTCACACCAAATCACTGCAGACCAGAATAAACCCATGTCTTCACATCTCTAGAGTGATTTCAAGCACTAATCTCCCCTAGGCTCATCATTTTATCCTTTCTTCCCCTGTTACATCACATACCAACCATCAGCTAGTAGCCTAACCAATCACCTCGACACATGGCTGAGCATCCTTGCTGTACTTATTCCTACATAGGAATTGAAAGAAGCTTCCAAATCTCATGGACCTTTCAACATTAAAATGCTTTCCTGTGAACACAACTGCTCTGTTTGCTCGAGGAACACAGAGATGCTTTGCAAGGCTAAGAAAAGAAGGAATGAGGGAGCTTATTTTCTGGCTAGAACACAAACCTACAGATTCTTTGTTATTTCTATGGAGTGACTGATGTCCTTCTTGCCATTCCTTTTACACACCTCCTTTCTACCCAGCCTATTGCAATCACCCCACTCAAACGCAGGTGATCAGATCACAGATTCATTGCTGTACAATTATACTTGCTTGTGACCCTCCTTCTAGGGCTGGTCAACCTTCCACCAGTCAGCTGAAGCAGTTCTTGACTAGGTTCCTGGAGGGTGAAGTCGTCCCACTGTGTTCAGCGTAACTGGAAAGGGAGTCAGAACTGCTGCTGGATTTCATTAAAAACAGCTGCAAAGGGAATGCAGGGCTGGGAAGCAAACTAGGGGGTTTTGTTTTGTTGCTTTCTTAAATGACATGCAACACCTGATTGTCCAAGAGAATTGAGGCCGTAGCCCCACGCTTGGGCAGTGCCAGGAAAACCAATAAGCAAGGAATTGTACTCCATCTACATGTGAGAGCACCAGGGAAAATAGAGCCTGTGCTGAGGGAACAGTTTTGCTCCATACTACATGGTTGGAATGGTGTGCAACCACTGTTAAACAGAGAAATCTGAGACCCCCCGCCTTGGTGATCCTACCCTCCCCAGCTTCAAGTTGTATATTTCTCCTGTGTTTTATCAACTAAAAAGCCTATTCAAAATGAACAAAACATGTGCTTTTAAAAGGATTTCCCATCCTTCTTTGTAGCCATGGGAAGCAATCTAATTAGAACAGTTACGAGATATAACTAAGCAGAAAGAACAGAAGAATACTTAAAACTACCTGAAAACATACTGTTTCTTAGCAAATACTTGCACATTTTACAATTGAAATGAAAACGGGACACACATCCTCTCATATATTGCCTTTCCTGCTCAGTCAAGGGAAGTGTTGATCCTAGGTGACAGTGTATTAGGCTGCTCCAAGTTTTAGAGCTAGAAATAGAGATGCCTTATGAGGCACCCTTATTTGCCAGTAAAGATCATGGAGCCATTTACATGACTTGTATGAAAGGCATAGGACAGGCATCAATCCGTGTCGCTCCCTCTGTCAGCTGAACTACTAGCTCTTATCCCAGCCCCCCAGGAACAGGCCAGCTTTTACATGTTACACGCAACCCCTAGAGAAAATGCCAGGAATTGATCAATCTAAATCAGGAAACCTAGATCTGCAGAGGAAAACAGTAGGCCATTTGTCAGGAAGCCGAATGTAAGAAAGCAGATTTTTTTGTGATTTTGGCATACATAGTAGGATCCTTTCCCCCAGTCTAAACAGGTGAGCAGTGCAGCACATCCATCAGGACAGAAAGGAAGATAATCAAACAGAAAGACAGGGATCAAAGAGTGCCCTCATCCTTAATATAGAATGTGCACAACACATCTCTGCTGTCCCTGTCTGTCACAGCCATTTAATAAAATGTCATCATGTCCCTAGTCCATTCAGTCAGTTACTTTCCATCAAGGAGGGAATATATAAAGATATACAAAGATAATATTTGGGCTCAAAGTTTCCTGTATTGCGAGCTATTGATAAACTCCACCTTGAACTAGCAATATCAGTACAAAGGTCAGTTTCTTTGGACCAAATGTTTAAGTGATTTAGGAGCACAGGAAAACTAACCTTCAACTGTACAAGTTAACACAGACTAACATGCACACATACAAACACATGATTAAAAATACTTACAGAGTCTATGATCCCCTGAAGGGCTTCAAAACCGTCATTCACTGGAAAGACATGATCTTTGCTGTCGGCAATTCTAGCCAGCTGACAGAGTGGTAAAAGTAAATAAAACAGAAATGTGAAGAATGAGATAAATTAGCCAGAAGGCAGCAAATTAAGACTTCTCCAGATTCATCCACTTGCAAGTAAAAAAAACCCAAAAAACAAACAACAAATACTCCAGGTACTCCATATGGATTGCTAGTGCATTATCGTTTGTCAAGTACTGAAAAATTTATCTCTTTACCCTGACTGATTTTAGAAAGCTCTATATCAGGAATCAGAAAAGGCTTCCCTTAACTCTGAAGACAGGACAGAACACGACTTTCACCGATGCCCAGAGCCTAATGATCTTTATTGCAAAAACTGTCTCCTACATGACTGTAAATCACCCAGCACTGTAACTCCCCAACCAAAATAGGCCACAGCATCATGACAGACCACTAATGCAGCAAAACATTTCAGCACATACATCATTTAAACCAGGGAACTAAGGAAAATGATTCCATATTTTCACATATAGAGAAGATTAATGCAAGTCATACCCCATCTGGAGATATAGGCCTGATTCACCTTTCCTGTCAGGACAGAGGTTTGACTATTTTTCATAGTCTTAGGCATTAGAGAGCCAAGAAGAAGAAACAGGGAGCTAGCACGAGATATTTTCTGCCTGGAAGGAAAAAGGTAGCAGAAGAGCATTTGGAAGTCTACATGACAAGGAAAAGGGCCATTCATGAGGTGGTAGTAAGAGAAGGGGAACCAGGAAATCATCTGCAAAGAGTTACATGCAAGTTCACTTGTCTATGGCATGCTAAGGGTTAAGGCAAAAATATAGGCCCAATTCAGAAGTAATGAGCTCTCCATGCATCTGCTGGAGCAGAATCAAGTTTTACTGCTGCAAGGCCAACATTTGTTATAGCAATTCTCTCCCATGGCAGAGGTAACATCAACCCAGCAGGCCTCTTTGGCGTTTCCTGTAGCACTGCAAATTGGAGGCAGCAGACTAGCCACACATTCCTCCCTAAACCCCAGTGGCTCCACCTTTCCAGCTCATGTCACTCAGAACTCCCACTTCTCAAGCAAAACACCAAACTGCCAACCTCCTGGTTTGTGTCCAGAGAAATACTCCAGGCAACTCTCCCCTGCCTGCTCCAAGAAGGGTAGTAAAGCAACTTACTGCTTGTTGGCCAAGGTACAGCAGCTTCTGTAAACCAGGATGTTTACAGTTTCCTCAACCCATTCCCCATAGTCCTCCTCCCAGTGCATTCTGGCATTCGGACACAGTCATCCAATTCCAGTTAATTTCTTCAGCATCTAAATGGCTTCAAGTAGCAGCTGTCTTTGAGGTTTGCTACTCCAGATCTAGTCTCTTTGCCATTTTTGTTCCCTCTTTGCTTTCTCTATAACTTACCCTGGATTGCACTAGTCTCTGGTTTTGATTCCAAGGAGATTACTCTAAACCAAGTTTGTTTTGACTCCTTTTTGAATCAGTGTTTGAAGCTTTGTTAGAAAGCTGAAAACCTGAAAAAGTTCTACTCAACAACTATTTCAACACTCCACTTAGGGGCCATATAAGTGTTTCACTCATGTTAGAAAAATATAATGTCAACTGTCACACTTGGTGTGAAATCTAATTCATGGACATATTAACATTCATGTGATAAATTTAGAAGTCAGACTATCAAATGGGAAAACACTGTAAAATATTACTGTCACTAATAAAGCTGTTGCTTTTTATGGCATAGTTTTCCCGTGAAAGAAAAGTTGTACACAAACTGAAACATTATATGGCAAGACTTGAATTTTATGGCAAAAAAAAAAAAAATTCCCACAACCTCCTTCTGCCTACAGCTTAAGCCAGACTGATTTGCTGCTCTTCCTGTGTCTTTTTCTCTGCTTTTGTCCACCATTAGCAAGAGTCACTGTGGCATGCAGACAGAGGAACAGTTCTCCACATATGGATATTTAGACAGAAAGGGGCTGAAACCCAATAGCCAGACCAACACACCTCAGGCAGTCACTTTAGACAGTCAACACAAGGAGAGGAAGACCACTTGAGAAGTCTTGAGAAAGTGATTTAGGAGCATGTGCTTGTGTTCAATGTGTGCCTTTGCCAAGTACCTCAGTAAACTCGAGTGCCTCATTTACCTGGGTCTCATTGAAGTCTTTCACACCAACACAATATACTGTTGCTCCCAGGTCACGTGACCGATTAGCCTGGAACAAGGAAAGGTAGAGTGACGTGAATGCAAAATGTGATGGGATGCAGGTTTCTGAAAAGTCTTAATCATAAATTTAGTCTTTCTCTCTAAAACGAGCAATGGGGGGGGCTTACCACAAAAAAGCTTTAAAAGCTTTCCTCACTGATTCTGCAAAAACAGGTTTTATCTGCTACTAGGGTACCTATTTGTTTAGTAAAGCAAATCCCGTTATTTAGTGGGTTTTTTAAACCTAATTAGCTCACCTTCCCAGCTACTCCATCTTCCTAACATTTGTCTGTCCAACAGATGTAAGACAGACTAAATCCATTTTCTTTTCATCATTTAGGACATATGCCAGTATAACAGTAACCTAAAACATTTTTCTGTTTTCTGTTTCAGACGTGTGCCTGGACTCATGATACCTATAGGTGAAGAGACATTTTATTCCATCTCCTACAGAACTGTACTGCTCGGACTATTTACACAGCATCTCAACTAATAAAAGGAGAACATCCACAGGTTTGATTTTTCCAGGCTATTTCATTGACATGCAGATGTAGTTGCATTGACTATTCAAAAAGCAACTGTATTAAATTCTGTTGCCTCTGTAAGAATGAAGTCATTTAATCATATTTCATTACAACAGGAAGACTTGACCAAAAACCTATGCCCAGAAAAGATGGTAGCAAGTCAGATTATATCAGAAGACTGTAGCAGTTCAAATTGTTCAATAGCAAAATGCTTTACAAGAAAAGCATCATTCCAGTTCTATACCAAGAAACTTAAACCCAAACAACCGAAGCAACTCACAGCATAAAAGCTGAGTTCAGGACCTCCGTTCTACTAGCTCACTAGCTGTTTCTCCCCAAACCAACACAAATATAACACTCCTGACCTCTCAACTTGTTCTTTCACCTCTAAAAACAAACTTGTTTTTCTTGTGGATTTTTTATTTCAGAAGAAAAGATGAACAGTGAGGACCGGAACTCTTGATTCATGACATTTGTTTGTGCTGTAGCAATATTGGTTTTATTCTGCAAAACCATTCTTTCTGTTGTTATTGGATTTAAAGCTGCACTTTGGACAGATTGAGAGGAAAAAAGAAATCTGTCAACAGCAAATTCATGTAACAATACCATCTTCCAAGCTTAGGTCATCTTAAATTTGTTTGACTGACAAGTGAAAACTGGTTCAGCTCTTCAGAGATGACTATCAAAAGGACGTCAGCAAGAACACTATACAGCAAAGCTTGCAAGTGCTCAACCTAGTGTTTAGCTAATATTTTGCATAATATGCTAATTTAACAAGGGTGCTGAAAACACATGCTTGAATCTTGGAAATATTTGTGGAAACTTTGGATTTGATCCTCTGAAAGGCTTTCTGATGTGACAGAAGATTATAGGAACAACAGTCACCCTCTTTTTGCAGTCTTCACTTTTTGTGAAAGAAGAAAAGTCAAAGTGAGATCCACGTATTTCCCAGAACAATTCAGCAAATACTGAAACTTTTCAGCTGTAAACTATTCCTTCCCCCACATTTTTCTATTTTTTTAACTGGAAGTTTAAAACCCTCTCCTTTCCCATGAACAGCCTTAGTTTTGATGAGTCAGAAGCATTGCTACCTTTAATGTTTATCCTTAAGAATCATGTCTTAAGAACACCAAAGTGAAGTTCTGTCACTAGGGAAATATGTTTTCCCTATCTTTTGCCTTCAAAGCAGCAAGCCCAGACATTTCACTTTCTCCCTGGCTAAAAAAGTGTAAGACACTTACCTCCCTCTCAGAGTAGAAAAATAGGTCTTCATGGAGTTCTCCATCTGTCAACGCAATGATGACACTTGCAGTTCTGTAACCTAAATACACAAACTTCTTTAGTCTCTTGTTTGAGTTGTATTTTTTAAACTAGCCTAGATAACAACCCACTAGCAACCTGTCAGCACACTTAAAGGGTCAGAAACAATGGGCTTCAAGCCCTAACCTCCCTCCAGCCAACCACTTTTCAGAAGACTTGAATTTCTGCATACTTTTTTACACTTGGACACCTGCCTTCAATACCAGTTTTACACCACTCTCCTGATGTGCCAGTGATTTTTAACTGGCAGCCCCTTCTATTTCAGTATTTCAGACCAGTAGATTAGACCACAGCCATCAAGAAAACAAGGTGTTCCTAGTTATTTCCTGATTTTATTAATGCTGTCCATTCAAGAAATTCAGAGATTTTTTTTCAGCTTGTGATAAAAAGCACAGCTGGGATATGGTAGGAAAATGGCCTAAAATATGTAACATATTTCAGCAACATAGTTAAACCTTCCAATCTTCCCCTTGTATTGATTATAGCTTGGGGTTTACAAGTTTGTACTACTTTTCAGGAGTGACCAAATAGAATTAACTCATATTTCTGACAAGAGAATTGCTATAGATCTGAAGGAGTTCTGTAGGTACATCTTGCACACTGTTACAGAAAGATAAAATCTAAATATCTCAAGGCATGTAAATTATCAACCTTTAAATTTATATAGCCATCTAGGGCATTTTCCTGCCATTACCAGTAGCTGTGCCTTTAACAAGCTTCTGCCAAAGAGATAAAAATCCAAACAAGTAACTTATTTAATTACTACAGAATAGAGAACCAACACCTAGTTTTCTTGGTGCTACTTAGAAATCCCCAATTTTAAGTAACGTGGTAATGATGCAGCAAGGAAGTTGAGTGCCTGAGAAACAGTAAGCAACACTCAGGGCCATTCCTGTTGCAGATGCCTAACTCAAGTGCCTAGGTGCTTCCTGTAGGAAATGGAGAAAAGTGAGCACTTCTTGTACAAACGTAGGAGCCCAAATGACCTCAGAGATGCCTTTCTCCCTCCACTGGCTACTGCAGGAGCCTTTGGATCTACTGTAGGTTGTAGAAGCACTCTTTAGTGACTAGACCAAGGACAAACACAGGCCAACATTCAGATTTGAGGACCCAGCTGGCCACTGCATCTTGCATATGACAGCAACCTGTTTACATGTAGTACATATACTAGCATGTAAAAAGCATTATCAATCCCAAATCGAATGGTTTTAGCTATCTATTCCATTCTGCTGCAGTCATATTTTACAGGTGAGCCCCAAAGCTGTGTGGATGTGGTCACTACTTCATTTTATTCACAAGTGGCCCTGCAAAACCATTAGGACTGGCTTTGTACTGAAACATCTGGTTGCCTGTTTTTTTGGCTTCCAAGAAGATTGTTTATATTTCTACTTCAGGCTTTACAATGCAGAAATCTTTTATATTAATTGCAAGGAAGGAAAGGACAAACATTTTTGCAATTCTCTGCACTTACTACTAGATTTAGTAACTGCTCACTGAAAAAACTTTCACCTACCAGCACCTCCACATACCCATGTTTCAGAAGGAAGAAGAAATGGTTACCTGAGTCTTCAAGCAAAAAGAACAAAATAAGGTACTAGACAGTTTTGATAAAAGAGTAGGCACCTTCAGTCAGCCTGGCTTCTCATTTCTAGCCTGAAACTCATTCATTCTAGCTCTGGATCCTTAAAGCTCCACCTGTTCTTTTTCCTTTTCAGGGACAACTAGCCCAAAGAGCATTGCATTCCTGTAAGAATAGGAGCCACCTCCCACCTTTCCCGCAGTGAAGCTGCATTTCAAATCTATGAAAGTTAAGTCAAAAAGAAAGAGAAAAAAAAAAAATCAATGGATGAAGAAAGTGTCTCACCATGAACATTTTCATAGTAAATCTGTTCACTTGCCTGAAATTAAATCAAAATATTATTAGCAATAAATGAATAATAATACTTTGTGGGCATCTACACATGCACCAGAAAGAAAGAGAAGATGGCAGTGAGGATGTCATGTTTGTAGTCCACACATAACCTTGGCTTTCAGAGATATCTGCTTCGTGGAACAAGTTTCTTGCCTATGGTTCTGATTGCCTATGGTTCTTCAGTGTCTTATCTAAAGCATAACTCAGTCAGACCAACCCCAAGGTCACTGGCCAAGAATAACGTAGTCTCCTACTATTATGCTATCTGAAAATCACACTCACCTTCTGCCTTGAGAAACATTCTACGTCCATTGATAAATACTCCCCAGCACCTCTAGATCAGCTACTTCAATAGCAAATAAAAAAACTGCAGGGAGATATTCTTATGCTTCTGTCTCCCATTTGATCTATGCTCAAGCATATTCTGCAGGGTAGAAAGGCAAAGGCTTCAGTGTGCATCAATTTAAAATTAAGAAGTAGGCCACCCTGACCACACTTGACTTACTCATTTCATTTCTGTTCTGAATTTAAATTTGGGTTTTTTGGACTTCTGCAGAGTTTCTGAAGTCACCACACTCTGGGACTTGGTTTTGGACTCCTAGTTAAGAGCCAGCATCTCTGTCAGGTCACCCGAATTTTTGTTGTGTGTTCACATGCATTTTCAATAGGCAGGCAGTTCTGCAATCCTCACAAATGCATGTGTAGTACAGAAGTGGGAGGGGTTCAGGAGTTCAGGTTTAGAAAAAATCCTGAGCTTGTAAAACAAACAGGAGATGGCCAGAGCAAGCAATAACTTTTGGGCAGCATTATTTTTCTACCAGTGAGAACATGTTAGAGCCATGGTTTCAGCTCCCACCCAACTCTAACAAGCCTACTACAGCACCCATGTAGGACTCTGGGCAGCTTTCCACTCTTTGTGAACATGGTTCCATGTGGGATTGCAATGCCAGAGTCTTCTGCCTTGTCCTAAGCTGAAAAAGCTGCTCCCCCCATAAAAGCTGAAGGCAAAAGAAAAGTAGCAGGGTTTACAGCTCCCTTTTACCGGATCCAACACTGTGTACACTTCAGTGTGTCTATTGCATAAAAGGGAAATAGCCCCAGTTTCATACTAGACAATTATTAACCAGATTCATTTGTTTAACATTTCCTGAGGAGCACCCAGACACAGTTTAAAGGCACTATAGCATGCAACTAGTTACCCTTTCAAATCCTTCATGCATGTATGTGTCACCTCCTGGAAGGACCTTCTGCAGCTCTTCTAGACCCTGACGTATCTGTTCCCTGAAATGAATGCAGATGCACTGTTAGATCCAAGATCAAATTTACCAGGAGCTGATATCCAGGTGAAGAGATGCATGGTAGAACTAGATACAGAGAGGGGGGGGAAGACTTTAGCCAGTGTTTATACAGGCTAAAGTAATGTCTGGGTAGATGCCTTTCTAAGGATGTGGAAAACAGAACACTTGGGCTGCCGGTGTTCCCACAGCCTGGGGAAAGCATCACAAAGCAGCATCTCCCAGGTCAATATCCATACATTTCTTTCTAAATACATATTCCCTGTGTAACCCTGGTCAAACATTTGATGCAGAGCAGCCCACTTGCACCTGGCTCACTCCTCACTTAGGCTCTCTTGACATACAAATGTAATCAAACACACACAAAAAATGAACCAATCTCAAACCATCCTGGCAACTCCTGTTTGTTTGGACATTACACCTTCAGTTCCTGTTCAAAACTGACTTTAAGATTAAAGCCTTTCCCAATAGTTTACTACAATTCAGGGTATCTGTTTCAATCTTTTTAGAAATCCCAGGCACTGTGACAGATCATCTGCAGGCTAAACGGGATGGACGCCCCTTTGCTGTTCCATTGAGTTGCAGGCACCAAACTCTGGAAGCCAAATACAGGCCAAGAGTCTTTAATACCAAGATAACACCCTGCAATGTGTGGGGTGTATCTCTGAGCAAACTATAAAAACTCCATGGGAAACCGATTAAGTCGCTGCAATTCAGGACCACGCTGACATTGTAAGACTGAACGCCAGAAGGCAGTTTTGTCCCTGCATTTTTTAACTACCTCAGAAAATCCAGTTTGTGTGATCACAACTCTATCTCATGTTTGTGAGGCTGACTGCAGCAGGGCATCAACATATCAACATTATCCAGTCTACAGAGAGGTAACTCCCACAGGGAAGAAAAAAAAAAAAAAAGGAAAAGAGTATCTGCTTTTGCAGTAGGTTGAATTATCAAACTTTCAAGAACTCATTCTGTACCTCTGATATCCCAAACTTGTGAGACATGGAGCTTGTATATCATATGTGGGCTAGGGACAGACATTTCCTCCATTCAGCTACCCATGCACATACCAAGCTGAAGCTGAATATAAAATAAAGACCATTTCCTGTGATCAGAACTATTTTTTCAAACATGAGCACTGAAATTTTGAAATATACAACAAAAGTCTTTAAAATATGTCAATCCAATCCCATTAGAAGCACAATTTTTCCAAAAGGGATATTAAGCACCCATAATCTTCACATTCAGATGCTGATACACCACATGGAGACAGGGGCAAGGTAGAAGAGGTTTTGCCACTGCTCCAGCTTCCCAATTAAGAAAGGCCAGCGTTAACTAATGCCTACACCTTGTTTGTCAGTCCTCCAGTAAAAAACAGCAGCTCTCCAGTCAGCTGGCTTTTAGACTAGTACCATATCAATATCCTGTTCCCAGTCAACATTTCTAGGACAGCTGGATAAATATGAAATACATTTCCACATGGGAAACACTGAAGTCTCATAGCTTAGAGCCTTAACAGACTAGAGATCTTTGCAATGGGGTGTGCTCACAGGGTGGGAGACAGAAAGAGCCAGGGAACAGGTTCTCTTCTGGCCTCAAGTTAGATATGGTTCATTCTCTTTATACTTATTGCTGCAGTAAGTGGCAAGAGATGCTTAGGCTGGCTGGGTTTAATGACATTTTTCATGGCTGGTATGTATGTGGATTGCTCTTTAGGAAAGCGGCCAATTTCCTATTCATTCCTCTATAGTATGTTCTGGTATGCAATTTCATAGACATCCAATATGTAAAACACATGCTGACTTATACAGTCTTCACATGTGTTACATATATTTTTGCTCCACGTGGCAATGAAGTTAACAGAGGAAGCAAGAGTGATTAAAGAATCTCATCCAGCTCTCCTTGAAGTCAGAGTAAAAAAAATAAAATACATCCCATAGATTTTACTGGGATTAACTTAGGGATCTACAGGGATATGACGATATGACAGGAACATGCTTCAGAAACATGGCAATCAAGCCAGCACTTCCAGAAAATATACATGCTTGCAATCCACCCTAAACACTGTCTGTCTATAACATACCTTCCAACCTCCAAAGAAATCATGTTCGCCTCTACCTCAACAGTATGGATATCACCTACATCTTTCAAGTTTATTTTTATGGGAAGGGACTTTCACCTATTTGTTTGCAGAAGAAACTCCCTAAGGATGTTTCAAAGGCAGTAAGGCTCTTGTCTGGCAAAAGCCTGAAAATCTGTGGAAGGCAGACTCCCTCAACGAAAGCAGTTTGAGTCAAAACCCTAATTGCTGGCAGAAACACATTTAGAAGTTAAAATTAAGAAGGCAACCTCTGCCTTAAGAGACCTTAACGCATTCTAGCAGAACAAGTGTCACATGTGAAAATGGGCAGGCAATTCAAACAAATTCAGAAGCACAAAGGTGTCACAACACTGCTCACAGTGGACTGGAAATCATTGAGCAAGGAAGGTGAAAAGCTACAAGGACACAAAAGCTGCTCTGCACCTTTAGACCTCTTCTTACCTGTCTTCTGTTAACCTCATTAGAATTGTCCCTCTAGTTGAAAAAACAATGAAGGACATCCTCAGCTGAGGGCTGGAGAAGGAGAGGAAAAAAAGTAAATTATTCTGGTGGTCCAGACCAGAGCTTACCGTATGCTTAACACCGAACACACAGATTGCTATCTATATTACCACAGAATCAAAGGACGTCTGGGTCAGAAGGGACCTTAAAGATCATCTAGATCCAACCCCTGCCATGGACATGGACACCTTCCACTGGACCAGGTTGCTCAAATCCCCACCCAGCCTGGCCTTGAACATTTCTAGGGGTTACAACTCCACAGGATGAAAGACAAGACTAAGCAGCAAAAGGCGCTTTGCCTTTGGCCTTCCCAGTCAAGGCAAACCACGAGGATTCCTTCTTAAAGATGTAAATAGCATGTGCATCATGACCTTAGGACTGCTAAAGCAAGAAAGGCTTAAGTGCATCCTGGTATCCCCATGGAGACGAAAGAAGGCCAATTTTGTTTATCATAACACATTCCACCCATGGGCCTGGGGGATTTTTCACCCAGTCTCAAGTCACTCAGTGCCTGAAAGCTACAGCCTAAGGCCTCTCCCTGCAGACCCAAACTCCTGTACTACAGGCAGTAGCCAGCCGTCTCAGAAACAAGTGGATTCCTTCCCCACAAAAATACAATTTGATCCATGGAAGTCAGGCAGGAAAAAAGGAAAACTATTAGCTTATCTGCTCCTACATGACAGAAATCTGGGGAAAAGCAGTCAATGGGATAATCTGAGAAAAGCATTAAGAAGTCTCTCCCCCCCAAGTCCCCTGGTGGGAAGCAGCATGTGCTACTTGACTGTGACTGAGAGTGTGTCTCCTAGCCACTGGCACACACCCCCCTCCTCGTTCGCTCATCTGCAAAGCAGTGCTTCTTACCTTATGAACTTGCGGGCCAAATGTTCCACAAAATGATATATTTCATTCCAATGGTGCAGGACACTTCCTGATCTAGGGAAACAATTATTACAGGCAATATTAGTTTAATTGCTGCTATTGTAGTTTTCCCAGCCTAATGTTTTGTTACACATTGCTCAGCTAGTAATTTCTTTTTCTTTTGTTTAACACTCACTGTCCACACTCTTCCTTTAAAGAGATATTAAATTGTAAATGACATTTCCTACTTAACTTCGAAAAGCAGGAATAATTTACACTCCATGCAAGTGTCTGAGGCTACACTTGGCAATAACATATGGCAGTTATGCTAGACCTTCAGCACAGCCTTAAACAAATAAATCCTGTATGAGTGAAAACCCGTCTCTCTGCACAGTTTTTTAGATTAAATCCACCAACTCACTTGCCATACCATTACACAGAGCTTTTAGCTCAAGTGTATTTTGAGAATAAAATGCAGTTGGAGGAACAGATTATTAACCTTCTCTACCACTGTGCTGTATACATTATGAAATATAAAACACCTTAGGTCCATATGCCAACTGTCCTGGCTAATTCATTCACACCCCAGTTAAAGGCAAAACAATTTAATTTTGCATCACAGAAGAATAAACCATGGACTATAATAGGACTGGATTATTCTTCTTTATGCTGTAAGAACCAGGAAAAAATTAGGTTAATCAGCATCTTTCAGCATTAAATGCCCCTCCTAGTATGAAAAATTCTATGAACACTGGAATATTAATATTGGAAAAAATTCATTCCTAGAATCAGAAAATAAATATGTCATCACTTATTTAATCCATTGAATACAATTAAAATATTTATAAAGGAAATAACCATTTTAGTTTTAATAGAAGCTTTAGTGATCTGCAGCCTGAGGAAGAAAAGATGAGCATTTGAGAAGAGTGGGTTTTTTTTGCTTCACAGAAAGAAAAAGCATCAGACCTGACTCTGTTCTACCTTAGATGTGAGAATGCCAATGAATAGCCATGAATAGATTCACCCAGGCACTGCACACCTGGTACTGCCAACGCCAGCCTGGCTGCAAAGAGCATTACTTCACTTCCTATAAGCATAGCAAGCATGCTAAACACATTGTGCAGGTCATACAAATTTCCTTCCATTCTCCCCACACCTGGTTTTTATTTGCAGCCATTCAGTAAAAACTTTGGCCTTACCCACTTGCTCCGTGATACCTTAAGCCATTCTTTCTCTGTATGACCCCAATACATCCAAAGACAACCTTAGATGACATGCAATGAGGACCCTTGCACAGGTACAAAAGCATATAGACCGTGTGGAAAAACAGTGAATTCTCCAGCTCTCGTTGCACAAAGGAGTTGATACCAAATGCACTTTAAAGACAACCTTAAGGGGTTCCCAGTTTTGTCCATGATTCTAAAGGTCAGATTGCAGTGGAGACTTGATCATAAGCAAATGTTAATAGTGCTTCAGGGCTCTCTTTCCTTTCATCAGACAAGGACTTGAAATCATGACTTGTTCTTCATGCAAATAGGTATTGGAGAGGGCCAAAGAAACACTAGTAGCAAGGGTCTTGATAAACTGATTAAACCACACAGACAGTGGGAAAATTGCTGTCTTAGAACCGATGAAGGGCAAGGTACATCAGTACTTGCTTTCAAACAAGAAACAACTCCCGCTGCATGCAAACCGCAAACTGATAGAACGTAGACATGCCAAGCTCAGCCCCAGGTGCAAATTCCTCTGAGATGTATGGAATAACTCTGAGACCCTGAATATGACAGGCACTCCACTCCCATCAATGTCAAACAGCCCAAATAATTTCCAATAACTGGCCTGGAAAATAAGTATTTATTGCCTTTTACGGTGAGCTGTAAAAGAAACATTTGACTTTATAGCAATGCTTGCATCAGTCTCCGTAAGACACATGAAGCCAAGGCTTTGTTAACCATAAAAAAATTACTGCCTCCTTCAGTGAAATGTATGTTGCTACAGTCCATATATCCACCTCTCAAAAAAAGTACACCTCGTTAAAGTTTCACGTCTCGTCAACCATCCGGTAGCAGACATGTGAAGCCAGGACCCCTTCACACGTATACCCTAACCAACCTCCTCCAGGCCATCAGACAACACAACCATACTACACTTTATGTTAAGGGAAAACATAGCGCTCAGCCTCTGCCAGTACAAAGCCCTAACTAACCCCCACCTGCAACAGGACACTGCCCTAGAAGCTACGGTAGCTTTCAAAAGTATGGTTATTTCTTCTCCTCTGAAGAAAAGTTGATCGTCACTTAAAATTACTATTGCAGCAAGGCAGCTGGGAATGAGATCCAGCCACAGAGCACATAAGGTATGTAGGTCGTCATATAAAACTCCTGTCATTTTCCATGGCTCTGAGAAGCCATGCATTTTTTGAAAACAGCATTTGCCAGAATAAAGCTGAAAAACCAATAGCTCAATTCAATGATGTGCTAGTCAATAAGTCAATAGCACATCCTGCTGAAGTGTTTGCCTTTGCAACTGCTGTTCCACCAGTCTTAAATTGTTTGGGCAGTTTTGTCAGGTATGCAGTGCCGTTTAATTCTTCACAAAGCATGACTTCAGCTCCTGCTGCACCACCTCCCCTTCATCATTCTCACTCTGTTCTCCCGCCAACAGTCCCATCTTTATGCCCTCTGGAACAAGCCTCCAAGCATCTGAAGTTACAGCTTTTTTTCTGTGAAACTTTCCTACACATCTATGAATGTACAAAAGGAACAACCTGAAGTTCAAGAGCTTGTTAATGTTAAACACCTATTTTAAGGAGACTTCTTACCATTGCTACAATCATAAAAACAAACCCTTTCTATCCCACAAAAGGATGGTTTCTGCTTTCACTGAAGTAGGGCAATTGGAATACTCTACAATCCATTTATTCTCATCTCTACCAAAGCAAGCTATAAAAGGGTCCCAAAATGAAGGCTCACACTTTTGCTGACCATACATCATTCCTTCTAGCGCAGCAAGTTTTCCTCTGCAGCTAGACAACTTGCAGTCTACTTGCAGCTAAAGTCTCCATCTACTCAAGCCCAGCTGCCAGTGGCTATAAATGCCCAGGTCTGCATTTAGAAAAAAGTACTCCTCCAATACATAAAATACATCTTCTGAAGCACACTTCAGATTTCCTACAGTCTTCACTTGGCATAAAATGGACAAAACCAATAAAACTAACCTTTTGCAGTCAATGGAAGGTTTGAAAAACCAGCATTAGCTTACAGTTTTCAACTCCACAGCTTTCAGCTGTGTTACTTGGAAGCCCTGCAGTAAAAGCCACTTGTCACTTGTAAAGCCTCTCACAAAGCAGGCCAATACTCTGAGCAGGACAAGCATTTCTAAAGCCTAACTGTGAGGCAATAAAAGCCAAATTTAAAATCCTTATCTCTTTGCATTCCCAAAGACAAACAAGATGATCAGCGAGCCACCACTTTGCAGCTGAATGGTTGGTTGATGCTACAAACTTGCAGTTTAAGAAAAGGCTCATCGTGAGGATGCCAAATTCTCTTGCTGGAGAAAAGTCTAATAAATGGAAATTAAGATTAAGTAAACCATCATGCCTTTAACAAGGAAATGATACATTCTGTGGTCAAATGTGATGATATTTTCTACATCTAAACTAAATGTAAGGGTAAGAGACACTCCACACAGTTCTCCAGCCACAGAGAGCCGCACTCTGGCTAAACCCACCCTCCCGCAAGTACTTTTCTCCTACTCACTGTGACAAGATGCACCATAACCCAAAGCTGCAGCAACTCAAACCTTCTTACAGTTTGTCTGTCCTGCACTTTTTAGACTCCTTATTTCCATTTCTGTCACTGCACCTTCCCAAAACACCTGTGATTTTATTTAGTTCACAAACTGGAAGAAAACAGAATCAAGCCCACAAACTCTTATACAAAGACTTCACACCAGTTACACGCACTGCAGCTGACAGAAGTAGACACCTGATTCAAAGACTGATGTCAATCCAAATTGTCCTTAAACTTCCACAGTTTTGGACTAACATCAAGAAGTCTCATAGCTGCCAGAGATGGCATTGACCCAAAAAGTTTTGCAGCATCTTTTTATTGAGCTCTTTAAAAAATAACACAAATGAGCCAAAAAGTATCCTTTGTCTTTGCAAATACTTCAGGAGGAATTCTGAAAATACTACATAACACAAAGATGTTACAGAGATGATGCAATTCTTTGAGGAAATGTTACTATCTTTTACCACACTTCACATAAGAGAGTTCCCCAGAGATACTGTCAAATGTTTGAGGTTACAGGGTCTACAGAAGCCCAGTTCAGAGATTCTAAGTCCAATCTTAGTCCAAGAACATTCTTCTCTCCCTGATTGGCAGAGGATATTTATAAAACCAATGAATAAACAAGTAACCATGGTCTGAATTTACATTGAGCAGTAGATGAAGCGCAGAATGCTGCGGGCACACACTTAATCCTGGATGTAAGACAGCTCCCACCCATCCCTTTTACCAAGGAATAGTTAACCTTAGATTCACCACTGGCTAAAAAAACCCATGTACACAGGTCTTGACAGGTAAGGATTTCACATGCTAACTTAGCTCATTGCAATTGCATGCCTACATGCCTACAGTGGACTTAGGAGTTAATTACATTCCTTCAGGCAACAAGTAAAAAGATACAAGAATGCACAAATTTCTCCACCCTACCTTGCTAGCATCCCTCAACCCTCATGCCAAAATAAAAACTACGCCTCCGTATACTTGCAGCTCCCTGCCATCCAAACCAAATGCATACGTTTCTCTGGATCTGGATTCAGGCCTGTGATTCCAGAAAAACAATCAAGGAATCACTGACTAGGCCAATGAAGATCAGAGATTGTTTTGAACCTATTTCTGCAGGCACTCTATTTCACATTGCCTACTAAAGGCTTGTATTTCCTCAGATTGGAGCAGCTAGATTGTTACTCAGCTCTGTAAGGGTCCTGTGGTTAGGGCTCACATTTCCCAAGGAAGAAGCGGTTCACGTAGGTCAGTCTCCCTGCCTGGCGATGCAGTGTCTGTCTGCTTTCCATCCCACTGTGGCCCCTATATTCTTCTACACTCTGAGTGTAAATCTGGACTTAGTCCTGTTTAAGTCATGGTAACTACAGCTACTAAAGCTAGATTCAGAGAAGCAACTATTAGCCTCTCTAGAGCAGGAGCTTCACTTCAAGACAACTGGTTAAAAATAGATCAGCTGTCTGGCTGAATAACGAAGGGATCACAGGAAACAGCTTGGATTACTTGCTTCATTTTGCCAAGGATCTTTTAAAGCCAAGTTTTCTTTCACGCATGTATGGTTCCTTGTGTGTTTTCTGCACATGGGTATAAAATGCCTACTATTTGCACACAACAGGCAACAGCATAGGAAATAACACCTTTAACCTACAGAGGATGTAACAAAAGATTACTGAGAAGACTTACTCATTGTTATTCCTTCCTCCCTACCTGCAAATAAATTAATCTGTGAGCTGCCTCTAAATATTCCAGCTGTGCTCATGGGAGGTATTTACATACTACAGCAGTAGATACCATGTCAGGTAGGGGCTGGGTCATAGTCTTCATTAATTTGTCACATGGGTGACATATTTAGAATAACTGGACAGTGTCAGCAAAAACAAATGTTGGCTTTTTTTATCAACATCTCACTGCTTCCTCATTCTGCCTTCTTAATGAAGGCCCTGAATCTTATACTCAGGCTGTAAATTCTGTGGCACCATCTTCTGCCATGTTTTGGTACCATTCAGTCTATGGAAGCCTCAGCCCATGAAACCCCTCAGCACCACAGTAACACAGAAGGACATGCCATCTAGGACCAGCTCTCTCAGCAATTCTCCCAAGACAAACTGGCCTTCGCTTCCACAACACTAGGCTCATCTTGGTATGACCTCCACTTTGAGATGCTCAGCATCCTGTATGACTAGATTCTGCATATAACCTAAACGCAAATAGCATACTACTATACTCTAAATAACATACAGCTTGAGTTTTAGCCCTCTCCACCTTTTTTTGATTTGTTTTGTTTTGCTATCAAAGCACAAGAAAAGTGGATTAATCCAGTCTTAATTCACATGAATACAATTCCTTCAGTGAACCTGTTGTCAGGCAGCTCAGAATTTCAAGTTAGGTGTTTTCTGTGTGTGGTACTATTTTTATCCTTTTAAGTTTGCTGCATGTCAAGCAATGATTCTCCAGAGAGCTGACAAACCATTGTCTCCTCCAAAGTTGGGGCACTGCAACAACAACAGCGAGACAACTTCAGTTTTACTTGGCAAGGAGTTTGCCCAACTCAAACCTCAGTCCTCTGGGATGTCTTTGCATCACTTTGGGAACATTACTCTTCTTGCCCGAGGTCCAATGGTCACAGCATGAAAGGCCTTCTCTAGTGCTACCTAAGCTGGTGAGAACTCTTGGAAGTGATAAAAGACACGCAAGTGCACGCACAGAGATTAAAGATGCTATCATACCCTAGCAAACATATCTGGTACCATTCAAGCTTTTGTTCTGTTTGTTATATGCACATCAAAGCTGCGTAGCATAACAGGATTATTTCTTAATGGCTGAATACTGGCTTTTCTTCTCTTTCTTGACCTGCAGAAATGGGAGATTTGCTTGAGGTCCTCTGAGCATGCCATCTGCAGGGCGTCACATCTCCAGTTGTCTGCAGACAGCTGGAGGAAGCCTGGTTTCCCTTCAACAGTTCACACAGCAAGTTTGCAGGAGTCTTCTAAAGAAGAATGTTGCAGGGAGCTAAAGCATCACTCCAGGAGAACAGCCTCTAACACGTGCCCCTTCCTCAGTGGGCTACATGTTCATGTTGAAGGGGTTTCCTGTGGGCAGAGCGCGCTTCAGGAACCAGGTCTGTGACAGGACAGAGCACAGTGCAGCAGTTGGAACACGTCCGACAAGATGTACGCATCCAGGGCGCTAAATGGACAAAGTCACTGAATCCAACCAGGCACTGAGGCAAAAGGGTCAGTAGAGGGCTCTAACACTAGTGACTGCCAGGGCCGTGTTTATTGTTTTTTATATTACTCCTTTGATCCCAGAAAGTAGGTTGCTTAATATTTTAATGGCTTTCTTCCACCACTGAAATTAATATTTCATTTTTAAGAATCTACACGTCTTCTCCTTCAGTTTTCTTTATCACTTTTAATAATTTTGATCATTTTTAGAGCTATTGCAAACCTGAATCTATTCCATATCTGTTCCATAGTTTGCCTGGAGGCCTCTCTCCACATTCAGGACCGCAAGCAGCATTTTTGAAAACATTCTCTGGACAATTAGAAGGTAGAAAACCCAGGCTAAATAAGACACATGTTTTTTAGACCTTCATCTTAGCCTCTAAGGAATAAAAGAAAGTTTTAAAGCCAAAGGATATGGGATAACCTACTCGACCACAGTAAGCCTTTCATCAAAGTAAGGCTAAACAATCAGGTCCGCAGTATACTGTACACACTAGTAGCTTAAACACCATAACTCTCCTCCAAATTCCACTGGTGAGCAAGGAAATTTTTACATCAGATCCGGTTCTTTTCTGCACTAGAAAAATCCCTGAAATAGGAATCCTGCAACTGTCGAAGCAGGACTTTTTGTTGAATACCTTGATACATACACCAAGGTAAGCCTGCCTACTTGAAAGTTTGTGCCAAGCCTCATTTCCACCTAAATTCATAATCTCTTGAGCAAGGCTAGAAAGTCATGCCTCTGACTAACAGGACAGCACAGAACTTGAAATAAGTGGCTGTTAAAATCATGTTAGCTCAGAGGTATAACACACACAACCATCAGATTTGAGAAAACCTTCAATCCTGCTTCAGCTTTCAGAGAAATACAGTTTGTAAAAGCTGTCTGCAGTACAAATCATGCTCCATTGGTTTTGGGTGGGTTTTCTTCTTTTACATGTAGCAATAGAAGTATTCTGACTAATAACTGAACAGCCAAAGCAACAAAATGCCCTAGACAGGTATATTTTTCCACTGAATAAAGTAAAAGAAAAAAAAATACCTTTCCCTTGGAGTGTTAGGACAACTGGCACACTAAAGGAGCCAATGTCTCAGTCTTACATTTTACCCAGTATTTTGTAATAAAGTGTTATGTAATTCCAAGTAATTTATACTAGCGGAATGTAGGAGCTACTGCAAAACACTCAAGAGGATCAGTCAGAAATCTTCATGTGTGAGCACTTTTGGCAACTTGCAAATACTTTCCTGTCTCTGAAATTTATGGTTAATAATGTCAGTACCATGGCTCTGGCATGCATATTCTCCAGTATTTCCAAACCTTTGGTTCAAAATAACTGTTTTTAATCAAGAAAATTAGGAGAATCATTTTAGCTAGTACTTTTTAATACTTTTGCGTAAATTGTTGTATTGCTTCAATATGAAACTTTCCAAAGCTCAGCACATATCTGTTTCATATTGCTCCATCTACAACCTGAAGGCCTGCAAAGAAGCAAACTTACCAGTGCCAAGAAGATGACACTATCACAATTAGTGATGAAAAAAGTGAGATAGGTAGTCATCTTCAGTATAAACAGTCAAAATATGCATTTGATTAACAGGAAACAAAGAAAGTGTGACTCAGTGTAGAGAAAACAAAGCTCTCCTTAAATGAGCACTCTAGTCCTTTTCCATCACAAGGGCTAAAATCAGACCCTTTCTAACGGAGTAGCCACCTCTCAGAGCTGGGTCTTTACCTGCAAGTTTTTGCTCTGGAACATACAGAGCTAAGGAGCAAGCGGCAACAGAAGCAGACCTCCAGGCAGGCGAGCATTTCCTCCACGTTTTCAGCTACAGAATTAATGCCTTTAATAGTAACTCTCCAACCCCTGCTTTCATGAGTGCCTCAACCTTCACGGTTCACAGGGAAATCAGAGGTGATCAGGGTGCTGCCCTTCTCCCAACCACTCTTTTAAGAAATTGCAGGGTCAAGTACACAATAAAGCTTCTATATCAGCCACAGCAAAACTTACAACAATTCGATTTACACAGCACAATGGGATTATATACTAGACCTACCAAAAAAGTTACCACAACGAAAACAAAGCCAGAGTAGTAAGGAGTTTTGCAGGTCCCTTGGGACACAGGGACTTCTACAAAACCAAAATCCAAAGAAAACCTCCTTGGTATCAGTATATGCTATTCCGGTTCATACCTAGAGAAAGATTTCTTCGAGAAAGAACAGAGTAGATCTGACTTACTTGTCTAGAATGAAATACAAATCAAATCCTCCGTAACAGGCAGGACCACCATTCTCTCTCTTTCCACCTTGTCCATCACAGGCTAGCATAAAAGTTGCTAGGAAGAGACATTTGAAGCCAAATCTCAAGATGCTTTGCTTTGCAATGGCCATTATATCCACAGAGGAGGAGAAAAAGAAATCTCTTCTTCCAAGGCTCCTTTATTTCACAGGTTTCTCCACAAAAGCCATTCAATGACCTTTAAATGTATATATGTATATTTTATTCCTTAAAACTCCACTTGTAACAGTTGTCCTCAGGAATTGCAAGACTTTCCCCCTTGTTTCCCTTGCACTTCTGTTTCTTGGTTTCAGATTTCAAGATGCACAATACTGTATTTCACTTTTTTTTTTTTTTAAAGGGACTTGACCCTCAGTCTTACTTGCAGCTCTCTGAAAGCAGCACCATTGTTTTGCAAGAGCAGGAGCAGCCTTCTAACAAATCTTGCTTTGTCACAGACTCCAGAAAATACAGGGAGGGTTTGAGGGTTTTTTTTCATTCCTTAATTATTATTGTTATTATTAAGGATGGGAAGTTTTACTTTTCCCTTAGCAAAAAAAAGCTCAGAGAATGCCACCTTGTGGCGAAAACTCAAGCTGACGGGAGTCTGATTTTAAGCACATCATTCGTGCACCGACTGTACTAAACATACCACAGCAGCTTTAGGTATGATTGTAGAAGTCGTTTTGCTTACAGCAGTCACACAGCACCACGCTGAGATATCTTTGTTTCCTACGTAGGCAACATCTGAGTTTGAAGACTTTAAAAAACCTGCAGTAGCTTCACAAATGTTAAAGTGACAAGCCACACCAGGTTTCATCCCTCGTATTTTTTCAGTCACAAGAAACATCAAGCAGTGTCTGTGCCTATGAAACGGGCTTCCCCCTTTTACCACCCTTAGCAAACTCATTTCAGCCACTAGAGCCTAAACTCTCCTCCTTCCAAGAAAACTTGCTGGCAAATTTAACTTCAACTACATTTGTATTTTTTGTCTCCTTCTACAAACAGCACCAGAAGCTCTAAAACCTGAACAGGACAGCTCAAAAGCATTGTCCAGTCAAAGCACCACCACCCCCATACCAACAGGAGCTAAAGTAGAGATCCCAGAAGCAGGGGCTTCTGGCCTTCCCTCTCAAATCCCCTCAGGTTGTAACACACCTGTTCTCTGAGTGTAACTGCTGCTTAGCAGAACAGCTTCAGGTGTTGCATCAAGTGCAGAGGGACCAGGTCAGCTTTCTGACGTGGGATGCAAGTGCACTTTAGTCAGGCTTTCAAGCTGTTCTTCATTGCCTAAAGAGTTAATTTTGTCTTTAAAATATTCTTAGCAAAACAATCAATCTGAGGAAAGATCAGGAAGACCAGCAGGGTAAGTTTCAAGAGAAAATGACAAACAGCATGATGATAGACTTTTGACAGAAGTGCAAACATTGGCATTACAAATTAGTCGGGCACTTTGCTGCATTGATGATTAAAATTTTGGGAGTGTTCTCCCTCCCACACCTGGCTATGCTCAGCAAGTACACCAGCTCCATCTCCTCTAATGTGAGTAATACAGAGAGAGACATGGACAAATGGTACCTCCTTGGTCCTGATGTCAAATCCTGATCGAACCTCAAGTGGAGATCCCTTGGAAGTTAAAGCTTCTCTAGGGCTAGACAGAAGCATGATCAGTTGTTTAGTAAATGGATATTTTGGGCTTCCACACCTAAACTCAAGAGAAGTTGGGAGTGCAGGTGTGAGTCTTTCAGTTACCTCTTAGTCTGAAAGGAGAGTAGTAATACAGCTCCTTACTGCATAGGCAGAAGATCCATGTCAGGGAATCAGGCTTCCTACCATGAACAAAAATAAAGCACAATGTCAGAGAGGTGTATGACAGGCTTTGCTGAGGTTGTTGTGATGCTTCCCAAACTGAGGGCTGGCACGTGCACCAGCCCTGGGTGGGCAGGATGTGAGGACAGGTGCTGCTTTTGGGGTCACTGTGAAAACGGGTGGAGCTGCCACCTCCTGGTCTATGTATCTGGGTGATCTGTCCCTTCAGTACTGTGAGTTGGTGTCTAAGTGCAGGGTTGTGCTAGGTGAACAAGTAGGGTCTGGGGATTTTGAAGTGTTATCTGGATGCTCTGAAGCAAAAATGTTTATAGTTATGAAGCTTGAATTGCCCAAACCCTGGGGTTATGCAATAGGTCAGTATTTGAATGCTGTACTGCCCTAAGGAAGGGGATGAGACTAGTGTGTGGATTCTTCTTTGGTATGTTAAAGTGAGTGGGAGGATGTAAAAATAGGAAGGGTAGAAGAAAAGCTTCCTTTCTGGGGACTGATATGCTGTTTTTGAGAAATTTTGGAAAAGTACTTAGGGCCAGCCTTAGACCTGAGGTATGGCTAGGACTCCTGCCACAGCCAGATGAAGTATCTCGTCACTTGTCACTAGCTTTTGACCTGTGTCTGCCTAAAGATGAAAAGCAGATTGATTTCTTCCATTTGTCTCTGACTGGCCCTGAGATAAACAAATATGTAGAGGTTAGAAAAGAAAAAGGCTGTACCTCAGGAAAATATCTTTGGCCTGAAGCTAGCAGAGGGAAAGGAGGGGGAATGGAGGAAGAGATCAGATTCTATGTAGCTGTGGATTCAGGCTGACAGAAGGCCCAGGAAAGCTTGGGAAAAAGCCAAGGAATGAGGCATCAGATGAAGCTTAGAGCACTCTGAGATGGAGGGAGCTGCTGACAAAGTGAAACACCATGCTGTAACACTGACTTTCTTCAGGGCTAGTCCTCTTCGTGTGTCTGTCTCACAAATGTGTCTGTTCATGATCTGGTGGTAATAGCAGCATCAACACTCTGAGAAAAGCAGCTCCATAAAAGGAAGCTCATGTGAGACACACGACTGGAATTGTCCACAGGCACTGAAATGTCTGTCTGTTCCTCCCTCACTAAAAATGTTAGAAATAAAAATATTATGAATACTATAGGGTTTTGTGTGAAAGACCTAACGACTCTTGGAGAGACTGGGTGTGCTGTATTCTTTGTGCAAAAGAGATAAGAAGTAAAGTTTTAATTGCATACAGCATACATTATATATACATGCATAATACATTATATATACATGCATACATACAATAAAAAATGCTGGTTTAATTGCATACAGCACTTCAATGGTTAATTAAGCACCAACTGATGCCCTTGGTGTGTGACTGGAATTTGTATATGTAAATGATGGGGGAAGTGGTATCAGTAGGTTTCCTTGTTTTATCATCTAGTCCTTTACGCAACTTTTTTTGGAACTCACAGCTTGGAAGAAGCTGGTTCTGTCAGTCTGTGGTAGCAGAGGTGCTGCTGGTAGGCGAGGCATAGCACAGGGTGGGTCTGTGAGCACTCACTTGGGAGTCTGGGGGTGGTTCCCTTTGGCTCGCAAAGGTCTGATCTGGATGGTGGATAATGGCTTCTGTCAAGATCTCAAAATCGTGTTCGCTGGCTTTCATGGCACTGCAGGAAGCTGTTGCAGCACTGGATGGATAATCAAGATGTCACAAATTGCCTACACTGACCAATGTTATTATCACAAATATATTATCACTGCACAGGAACTCCTTCCATGTCGTCAGTGTAGCCAGTGAGTTTAAGGACATGTCTTTATCTTCAAATGGTGTAATTCAGCACAGCCCTGCTAGTATTAGCAGAGCTACACTGTCTTATGTGGTATAGAACAGATGTCTCGGTATGAGTTGTCTGCCTTTACATTTCAGTTGTACAACGTATAACTCCCGGCTGACACCCAGTGGCCAAGGAGGCTTTTTTCTTCCCTGGCTTGCTCTATTTTTTCAAGAGATCAATAACACCCTTGCCTCTTGCTTTTATGTGGTTTTGCCTTGCTTTGATTTTATTTGTGTCTCCTGCAACATGTAAGGCAGTATTGCGTCATTTTTCTGGTCATTACAGTTCATTCCACTGGTGTTTTTTTTAACAAGGGCTGCTATAGGTATGTAACTTCTTCCTGAAGAGGAATACTATGCTAAGTATACAGATGAAAATATAATGCTTGTAATGTATTAAATAAAACAGGAGAAAATATGGTATAGGGAATATTTCTACCACAATCTAAGAAGGCCATGCATTTGCCTGCTTTTTAATTTCTAAATTAAAGCCTAAAGCTGCCTAGGAGCAGGGGCGCAGCCAGATGAGCTGTTGTCCCCTTTGGTTAGTGCCGTAGGAAAACAGGGCTGTGTAATAAGGCTATGCACATCCTGGCAACCTTCCCTCCTCTGCTCAGCATCACATCTATATTGCTTTTGTTTGCCTTTAACCATTTCCAAGCACTCTGCCAACACTAGAGCATCCTTGCAGCACCTCTGCAGGTGTGTCTTTTACATTCACTTACAGCCAGAAAAAATGCAGCCCAGTTTACTCAAAGGGGCATCTATCATTAGTGGTATTTTTCTCTCTAATTGAATTTAGACAAAGGTGATCAGCCTGGTTTCCACTGATCTGGAGTTTGGAACAAATGTTGAGGAAATCATTGGAGGTTTCCGGTTTTCAGCATTTCTGAAAATTGGGTGGCTGACTTTGACCTCTCTTCTTAAATGAAATCACTCTGTTAAAAGTATTTTCTAAGAACCTGAGCTCAAAACTCTGAATGCTCTAATGACCGAGTTCAAACCACAGCATAGGTGCCTGGATTCTCAGTCCCCTGTGACTCACAAGTCCATCCAATTTGATCAGATATTTAGACAGCAGTAATTAACAACCTGAAGAAATTAAAGTTCATGAATTTTGAAATAATTAAGTCCAAAGTAACAACAATTATCTAGAAACATGCATTTAACTTTGAGCAAGTGAATATGCAAACAGCACTGATGAAGCACTGTTTGTTTAAATGAATATTAGGATCTTCTGCAGTTTGGTTTCCACTGGTTCTAAGGCAAAAGGATAAGCACACACGCCCAGCAGGAGGAAGCAGAGCTGCACAGAATTCAAGATTCAGATTTACTGACTGAATTTCATGTAATCCTATGGGATTTAAAAACAAATCCTAGGGTGTTGTTGGCTTTGCAGTGTCTGACCTGCCTTTTTCAAAGTGCTGTAAACATGGAGAATGTGACCATTTATCTATGAGGCAAGACATTGTATCTTAACTGATCCTCTTCTTCCTCGAAGACTTTTGTTGGAAGGAGTTAGTTATACTGATGTGTGCTCCAGCCTGGAGTTTGGACTGGAGTGATGAAGGGAAAACTTCTCCCTCTTCAGCCTGCACCGTGTTGTCAAATTATCCTGCTTCTAATCACGCTTACAGATCTCCTTTGATTGAGTATTGCCTACTGTCTTCAGTACTGCACTTATTAGCACATGCTTTAGATTTTATGGGACAAAATGCAGAAGAGTATATGCAGAGTGCAACTGTGATTCTTTAAAATCCCAAATCATTGCATATCAGATCCTGGAAGATGGCTTTGTGGACATCCACCATGCACTGCTCTCTGCCATTAAATGTCACCTGCCGGACCACTGTAACCTGCCTCTGTGCGGGAGGATGGCAGGGGCTGGAAGATTTGTAGTGAGGTTGTTCTTGCTGTTCTTCAGAACTCTCATATGTGTACATATGCTGTGGGGGTGTGCTGGTAGGCAGAGACTCTAGGCTGGGGTAACAAGACCTATAACAGCTCCAACAAGCAATAAAGTTTCTATTGAAGCATCAGATTTATTTGAGGCCTTGCCTCAACTTTGTTTCTTCAGACTGCTTGTACTACAATTTTGCAGTAAGCAAAAGACGGGTATTTTTGTTGCTGCTAAGGAGTTTCTTTAGTTTGCTAGGTGGCTGAAGTTTCCTTTTCTTTTGCTTGTGTATGTTTGGTATTAAAGAAGCACATACTACTACTAAGAAGTTTTTTCCAGTCCCTGCTGGAAAGGGAGTTAAAGAAATGCCAATATGAAGGCAAAGTGGGGCATGGCAAAAGCTGAAAGATTTTGTTAGGATACTGTATGATGACTAAAAATAAGTAAAAATCCCTCCTAAACTTCAGTTCTTCTTTCTGTCATATTTAGCCTCAGCCTGAGCAAAATGAGAACTGATGGTGTGTGAAGGAATTAAAAGAGCTTGTGTAATACCAAAAAGGAAGGAGACTAGCAGCAACAAACTACTGTCTGTCTCCTCTGCTAGGACTGATGTATGCTAATCCAGATAATTCCGATGCTTTTGCCTGAGATGTGCCTAAGTGAACTCCATATCCTTTCAAACTGCTCACAGAATAAAGCCTCTGGGGATCAGTGAGAGGGAAATAGAAACTGAGGGACATTGCATGGCTGGTATTCCTCTTAAAGACAGATTTATATTCACCTGGATAACCCAGGCCACCCTGTCCTTTTTGTTAGAACAGAAGAGCTCAATCTTATTTTTAAAAGCTTTGAGCAACAGTGACCTTGCCTTGCTGGAAAAAAAAAAAGTACTTTAATTCCCCTTGAAACTTCTCTACTCTCAAATGTTTGGGATTGGCTTCTTACTCTCTAAAGTTTTGATTCTTCTCTGACAGTGGCTTGACCATGTAACATATTTGAGTTTAGGTGTCCGCTGCAGGATCAGGGAGGTGAAAACCGTTGCTGGGTGACAACAGTCCAAGATAAATGCATCCTTCAGTCCCCACTTGTTCAAAAAAAAAGGTTAACTTTGTAACAGCAAGTTTCATGCTGGATCACAGTAGATAGGGGATTGTTTGTCTTCAGCCTAGCACTGATACATCTGACATAAACACTTTGTCAAATGCCCTTGTTAATTCAGCAGAAACATTACTGTATTCCTAGCTTGATTCATGTCAAGTTTATACTACTGGAAGAGTGGACATACAGACACTCCGGGACTAGCGATCAGTAAAGTGCAGACTCTTTCTACACGTCCCTGGCAGCATAAATGGAATAAATCTTTCATCTCCTTTTATGGTGCCATTGCAGCATTATGGAAGAAAAACTAAGCCTGCCTGTTTTTCATCTTCAAGGCAGAGTTAGAGGCATTTGGGAGGATACAGCTGGGAATCTTGCACTGTCTTACGTGGATCAATAATTGTGTTTATATTGCATGTGCATTTTTGAAGCAAAGCTTCATCCACCAGAGTGTTCAATGGGATACCTCTAGCCAGTCCTTGCTATGCACTGGAAAAAAAAGAGGACTCTGTTTTAGCAACAGAACAACTCTGTAAATCCTACAAATTACACTCCTCTTCCCTTGAAAAGGGCAAATTTGTTGCATTGTCCTTCTTTCTTTCTACCTTTCAGGCAACATGAATAAAGATTTTTCATGCGAGACATCTTTCCCTGAGAAGGGAGAGGAAGTTTTAACTCTGTATGCCTTATCTGTACTGTACACACACTGGCTCTTGCCCACCCCTGCGGGTGTGCCCTATGTTAAGAGCAGACTTTTTTAAAAGAGCATTTGAAGGGCTTAAGAGGGGTACAAGACATGCAATCAAAATATTTTTCTGGATGGGTTCACAGATGATAAAGAGTATAGGAATAACAAACTACCCAGAGTTCATTGATGCTAAACGTCTTTAATTGAAAGATACGGTCACCAATTGATCTGTTTCAGCACCTGAATCATCAAGAACAAAACTTTTGAAGAGGAAATGTGAGGGAAGAACAGTATCACAGTTGGCTTTGTGCAGCAGCTATTAGGCAGCTGTGCTTAGTTCAAGAAAGGTAAGATTTTCAGGCCTACGTATTGGCATGACAGTAGCTGAAGCCCAGATGTTGCAGGACATCAAGTTTAATGCATGGTAGTCTTTGACCTATGTATATTGGGGTCCTTTAAAAACAAGAAAAGAAAAATAAATTACCCTAAGGTCATACCTAAGATGGTGTTAAGTGACCTGTGCATTGATTGGCAGCCTTAATACCCAGCATACTGCACTTGCATTTTTAACCAAACTGAGCCATCTCAAGTATCAAAGCCACTATCAAAACAAGCAACTAGTAGGTGGAAATGCTGCTCTGTCAGAATGCAACATCCTGTGCCTGATCTGTAGAGCTCTCTCATGACAGTGTTTACAGACAATCAGCTTGCATTAGGGCTCAGAGTACTTTGGCGCTTCAGGATTAACTCCTCTTAAGTAAAACTTAGTTCCTTTATAGATATTTTAAAATAATTTCTTTCCCCCCCCCCCCCCCCCCCCCCGTACAAGAAATTACGTTGCAAGTCATCAAAATACGATTATGGCACCTGCAGCAACACACCTGATGTACACTAGTCTCCATAGCAATAGCTGGCATTCCACAACAGTGCATTCTTATTGCTCAGTTTTTAATAATTGCTGCAATAGAAATATTTGATATGTATGACTGAAAGATTCTTTTGCAGTCACCAAACGCAACTGGATCTTTAACTGAAAAATTAATGAGCCCAAAGACATGCTATTCAATAGTCTTTTGGTTTTCCAGTACAGAGGGGCACTCTTACACTCTACACTGTTAGCACATATTTCTCTGCATCAAATGGTTATGCTAGTGCTAGTCAAGAGGCCCTGTCCAGCTTTGACATTATCAAAGGATCTTACGAAGTGTAGGTCCTTAAACTCCTAGGTAATGTGATCATTTCACCTCTGAAAAACCTATAGGGAATGAAGCAACTTGGCTTAGTACCGTGAAACACAAGTGTTTGTTGGGATTCCTTGGTAAACGTACCAGCAATCTCTGAACTGAAGGACAGTGGTACTCAGGACTACCTTTTTTCTTTACCTTGGCATTACAGATGAGGTCAATCTGAAAAATTCTGGGCCAAAATTTAAGCAACCTTGAACTTTACTAAAAGGAGTAGTAAAGGTTTGGATCAGATCATCTACAGAGGTGGTGACTCAACACTGCCCCAGTCCTGAACCCTTTGTGCAGCTCCTGAAGTTCTTGATTTGTGTCCATCTCTGGTTGAAACAGCAGCATTTGCATATTATTCCAAAGGAAAAAAAAAACAACCCCCCCTGGTTAGTTACAGACATAATTAATTTGCTTGCACTCACCACGAACTTCATGAGCAAGGTAGGCGGGGACTCCTCTGCACATCATGAAGAAGTCAAATCCGTAAGACTAGAGGTTATAGATGAATCTGCTGTAGATGAATGTCATCTCCTTTGCAGGTGGTCTTTCACCTTTCAGGTTCTAAACATCAAATAACATCATTCAGCAAAATCAGTGCCTGGATCCATTTAATGCTATGCATATTCCTATTTCTGGAATGATGACTTGGTGCTCGGTGGTTTACTCAATTGTATTTAGTACAGTCTTTTAACCTACTGTGTGACTCAGGGACCATTAGCAAGCATTGAAGACAGCTCCTATGACAGATCTTTCTACGGGAGTCAAGGTGGAGGGAGGTTAAAGAGAACTGGAAACTCCATTAAACAGCTGAACAAGAGGGATACTGCAGTCAGTATTTTAGCACAGACCTCCCACAGAAGTATTTCCTCAGTCACTAACCTCTTACTCTAGAGGTACTTGGGTGTAACATGGAAGCATGGAAGGAGAAGTCTATTCATTCAGCCTTCTAAAATGGCAACCAAAGAGGGCAGCAGCACCACTTGGCAGATACAAATCATTTTGGTGTGAATGTAAGTAGGGCTTACGACCTCTGTGAGAGTGTTTTAGTGGGACGTTTTTTCTGAACTGCTCCAGAGTGCTTTGTTTCAAATGAATTTCAAATATATTTTCCTACTTAAGTGCCCTGTTGTCTGGACACCTATATTTTCTCTTACGACCTAGGCTTTCTGCTGGTTTGTATCTCATTATTCAGCTACAGCCACAGAACACCTGCTCTGGCTCATACAATTAATATGGAGGAAAGGCAGCTGAATATAGAGATGCTCTCTTCTGCCCTAAAGGAAAATGGAAGTCTGAACAACAGCATCTGCAAAGCAATGTTCCGAAATGAAAAATGTAATTTCATATTGAAATGACTCAGGACTATTTTTAGATATTGCTATCCAAAAATAATTGATGCCATTGAAGGTTTCCTAATATAAGCTGTTTCTTAGCAACCTGCAGACCTAAACTTCCTCAGAGAAAACATACATAGAGAGGAAGGGGGAAGGGGGAATGATGCACCTACTCTTTTTTCTTTTGAAAAACCATCCCCATGGCAAATTCCCAAGCCACATTACTGTTCAGAAAAACAAAATCCTACCACTTGTGAAAATCTTATCCTCTCGAAAAAGAAAAAGCACAGCCAAACAGCTTGATGAACTCCAGGGTCAAGACCCACTTAGCGGGGATGACTGGGATTGCCACAGGCTTTCAAAATTATGGTGGAATTCCATTAGAGGGTTCCTGAAAGCCTGCTCCCATATGCTTCCTTCTTGCTGGTATGCAAGGAGTTGAGAGAAGCTTCGGGGGCACAGAGATGCACCTTAATACAAGCAAGCCTGGAACTACAGCTAGAAATGAATGGTTTTACTCAAGCCTGTACTTATGTAACACTCCCCTTTTTCTTCCCCACCGTGCCTTCTTGCCCTTTAAAGCCAGGATTTTTATAAGGACTCAGTTCTCAGACTTCAAGAGAAGCCAGCACCAACAGAAGGTTACTATGCCAAGATTAAATTTTTTTTAATGTCTATGCTAATTCTGTGGGCTGAATTTATGCTAATATTATGCTTAGTTCTTTTGAAAAAGTTTTGAAAGCTTGAAATCTTAAAATATTTTTTTGGTTACTGGATTATTCATTCTTCCTCAAGTACAGCTGTCTAAAAAAAATATTTTTTTTGCCTGCAAAGAATGTAAGGTTATGAAGACTACCATGCCAAAAGTCTAAAAACTTTAAACATAAAACAGTATTCAAAAGCAGTCAATCTTATAATGTTTTAAAAGAATAAATAATCCAAGTTATCTACAACACTGAAAAAACATGAAAACCCTCCACTGCAAGTATCTGAAACAGGGTATTCTAACTTTTCAAAGGTTTGGAATTATGTTAATTTAAAATGTAATTGAAATAGAGACAACTTCATAATCAATGGTGTGATCTAAATGGCTTTTAAAGTAACTGTTGGTTTAAAAGCTTTTGAAAATAGCAATGTCTCTCACATCGGTTTACTTTGCATTACTGTACAACTTTACAAGTAACTACTCCTTTTTAATCTTACCCTGCTCTCGGGACAGTTCATGAAGCGCATACAAGCTGGGGATCTCATTTCTGTTCATTGTGGAAATTATGCAAATTCTCTCTGGCAGCACTTTGCTTGCAATAAGGCCCTGTAAAATAAAGTTACTGACAACTAGGAATTCAGTTTTCCATAATTCAGACTAGAATAAAATCTGTGTTAAAAAAGCAATAAACACCCTAAAACTTGGACTCAAAATGTTACAAGTCCTGTGTTTTGGTCAGCTTTATGGAAGCTCATCTCCTTGTACGTTTTCTGAAAAAGCATGCTCCTTACTACTTACCATGCTGTAGTTCCAAATGGTTTTCCATGACTTCTGCTCATTCTTTTGCTCAATAGTTGCCACGTGTGTTTCCCTGGTGATGGTCAGTTTGGTGGCCTCCAGCAGCAATGACTTGTGTGTGTATTTCCATCTGCTGAAATTAGAAAACAAAATTAAACAACACTTTTCAACTGGAATCTAGGGGGGGGGGGGGGGGGGGTATAAAAAAGAAGGGGGGGGGGGGGGGGTGTTTAATATATATAAAAATAACTCCTGACCAGTGCTGCAAGTGTGATATTATGTGAAATTCTGGTCTCAGTTTCACTGAGTCTGGAAGTCCAAAGGGCCACTTTTGATACATAGCCTTACACCAAAGGGTGGTTATAATCTTGGTTCTTCACAAGTTAACTGTGCTTGTATGGATTTGTGTGGAGAAAACCCTAGGTTTATGCGGGTGCTCCTTGGGGAGTAGTCGGCACTTACCGTCGCCCACCTGTGGCGCCACTGGGCAGAGGAAAACAACCTGAAGCAAAACCTGGAGAAAATTATGCAAGCCGACAGGAATTACCTCTTTGCTGAAGGAACAAAAGGCCTTGGCTCTGCTGAGGGGCCTGCTGCGGTGTCGGGCGGGAGGGGCCTGAGGCGCCGCTGGGCCGTGGCGGGGACACGAAAAAAGGCGGGAAAACGCCGCTGAGGCGCTGGTGGCGGGAGCTGGGGCCGCTCTGCCTCAGTCGTGGTGGCCGCAGCACCCCTGGCACGTTTATGCTGATCCAGCTTTATTAATTTAAAGCTGTTGAAGTGTTGTGGTTTTTTTCCCGAAAGACTGGTGTTAGACCTCTGTCGATGTCTCAAATTAGAATATCTATTTTGGTGTTAAAAAAAAAAATATTTTTCCTCACAAATCAGACTCTTTCTGCATCTTGAATTTGTCTTAAATATGTGAGGGTATTCAAATACATTTATTAGTTTATATTATGGCTTTTTAATTATACTCAAGTCACTCTTTTGAACTTTTTTTATGTCAATACAGTTTTTCAGGTTTGCAGTTTTTTATATTCTGCCTGCAGTGTGGTAAGAGAAAAAAAGGGCAGCAGGACTTAAGATAAAATCTTGTCACTTTGTAATGCTGAGGGGTTGCCTTCAGAATTTAAATTACAATTTTAACTAAGTTAGGGAAGTTGAAGATCATGGAAATTGTGGTCAGCGATAAAGATCAGGCCTCATCCTTCTTGAGAAGGATCATTTCTTGCAAGGTAAGCAACTTTGATCTTCTGCACTGTAAAGAATATATATATATATCTTTGTACTTACATGGACATTTTGAGAGTTGCAGTATTGACATCTCTTCAGACTCACTGGAGTCAGCTGTCATGTTTCTACTTGGCAGTCTCTTTTTGAGTCTTGTTCTCTTCCCAATCGGTCTAAACCTGAAACAATTTAAATTTGAATAATGAACATTATGAAATGTAATGACATCCAAATTACATAAAGAAAACTGCCAAAGCGTAATATTGAAATGAAATTCCTTGGATCTGGAAAAAGCAAATACTTTGCTTTGTTGGTTTGGTAGTAGTTCTGCATTTTCTGTAAAGTTGGAAATGTTACTGTAGGACACAGTTAATTTAAGCTATTCACAGAATATAAAAAGCTTGGAGATTTATTAAGCATCACAAATTGTAATACTGTAGTAAAAATAGGAATCAGTGTGAAGTCAAAGTAGTTTTGTGAGAAGCTGGACCTTGCTGCAAATGTTTTGCGCCCTCTTGTTGAAATTTTATCCTTAAATGAGACGGTATGGGAGCAGGCATCGTCCCTCGCTGGAACTGTCTGTGCCCTGGGATTCCCTGCCAGGGAGGCTCTGGGGTCTCTGGTCTGAGCCCACCAGAGGGTCCCTGTTTGCCTGCAAGGCTGCTGACCTCTCTGCACGCTGTGCTGTGGCAGCTGGGGCTCTCCATAGTCCCTGCTCAGGTCAGATCGCGGCTGCCTCAGGGGATGTGAAATCATCTGTTACAGAGTCTGGCCCGTAGCCTTCCAGGGCTTGAAGGCCCCAGAAAGATGTTTCCCAGTGACACATGATAGGATAAACGAAGAGGGCTGTGCCTGTTTTATCTCAGGGAAAATGCGGTGTAAAGTTGCAGAAGAAGGGAAGAGATTCTCTCCAGAAACCCCAGGCAAGTTGGACAGGAATTTTTGTTTAAATACTGCAATTGCATATGGTTGCCTTTTTTTTATTTGGGTGCAGTTTTGATTTGGTTTTATTGTCAGTTAACTATTAAAGACGCAAAAACCATTTTCCTCAACAGAACAGGCTGCTGCATCCTTACTGAGAGTAACCCTTGACTTGCTCCTGAATGGGTGAAGTGTAGCTTAGAGTTACTCCTTCCAAAGTCCAATAAAAGGGCCTCTGAGCAAGGAGGGAAGGTGAAGATCTTGTTATTTTCCAGAGTTACTGAAGTGATGAAGAGACTAGTCCCAGCCATTGTGCCTTAGTTTTGGCCTATGATTTGACTTTTTCAGATTTCCAACTTTTAGTTCGTTAGGGTAGGCTTTTTTGCTTCCTATGATAAACATCAATAAAACACTGTTAAGTAACATCTGTCTTCAATTCCAAACTGCATTTAATACACTTACTAGTTCCATTATCTGCAGCTTGATTTCTGGGTTGATCAGAGCGATAGTGCATCTGTTTCTATTTGGCCAAATTGCACTGCTATGCTTGATTTTAAAATAAAACGTTGTAATACTTGGTTAATAAGAAGTTAAAATAACTCAGCTACACTTATTTCTATAAACCTGGACTTCATACTGTATTATCTTAAATATGGTTAATGCAGTAGATACAGCACCATTTGCTTTTAGTAGTGATGAATAATTTCTTAATGCAGCATGTGAAATCTCAGTGGGAAAATTGTACAGGATGAGGTTTAAATGTCAAGATTGGGATTTTGCAAGAACGCTAGTTTAGCATATTGTCTTTGGAATTGCTTTCACTTTTTTTTCAAAGGATTTGTAAAAATACAGTGCAGACCAATGTAGGTTGATGATCAGTTTTACTGAGACCAAATAGCCTCCACGGAGATCAGAAAAAGAAACAGATTAATGATTGAAAGTGTGATCCAGAAAAGATTATGAAGGAGAAAAAACTTGTTAGTGCGTACACAGTTCTATAGATTTTCTTCCTCAAAACTTTATCAGGAATAGTTAATCACAGTAATAGGAAAAACAGTTTATTAATGTTAACTTTCAGGCATGAAACATCTTGCTTTAAGAAGTTTTATCCTGAAAGAAAAGGAAAGACTGATTAATTTGGACTGAGAAAACAGGAGAGCCATGTAGCTGAAATTCTTCCAGCATAATGTTGGAAATGTACCAGGAAATAAAAAATTAAAAATTGAGCTGCGCTTTCCTAAACTTACGCTACAAGCAACAGTTAGTGCAATCTTTTTAGACAAATCTAATGTGCAAATTTGGGTTTGAATCTCAAAATCGTGCCATAGCAGGATCCATGGTAGCTAGGTACTCTACATGCATGAAGTTGCCTAAAAAATTCAGGATTGTATCAACAGCTAGAGCCCAAACCTTCCCGAAAAAGCCTGGTCTCCAGGTTGTACGCAGACAAGTGACAGACCTGCTGTTCTTCCGTATGTACACATTGACTGATCTATAAAAAGTCATAGGAAACCACAGGATTTCAATAATTAACTTGCTGATCTTCACTTAAGTATTTTTCATCCTTATTTGTAATCTTGTTAATCTCTATTTTGGCATACAAAGCACCGTTACTATTATACTCACCAGCAGTTTGGTAAGCAAAGAAAGAGGGAATTCCCTTGCACAGAGCTTCAATGAGTTTTCCATATCTCTGCAAGTTTTGGAGCTTATGTGTTTGAGATAATGAAGCGATCCCCTCTGGGTGGAAGTTGATGAGGACTGGGTCCCTAAGCATCAAAGAAACAAACCTAGAAAACAGCATGTAGAAAAAACAAAAATGGAGTTCAGAATCTGTATGCACATCTTTGATAGTGGAGAAGGGGTTATTCAAGTGCAATGCAACTTTTCAAAGACTGAACTTTTAGAGTGACTAAGCCCCGCTGTGAAACTTGTCTTCAGTTCTTGGAGCCTTTTCTCTGTGTGTGTCAGGAAGTACATTTCACAGGGAATTGGTTAGGTTTCTCACCACCTTTGTTCACCATCCTACCTTGTGTCCCTGAGGTGCTGCAGGAAAGTTTATGAGGCAAAAACCTGATTGCCTATTTTAATGAGGCAGGTGTTTTTTGAAAATACCTTGGTTGCAACACAGACCTATTAAGAAAAAAAGAAGATTTTTTTTGTTGCAAATGATACACAGTGAAAGATAAGTGGATTGTCAGAGAGAAGCACTAGTTAAAAAAAGGGCTTTATACAGTACAAATAATCATAGGGAAGGAAAATGTGGGGTTTTTCTGTTAGATTGTCTAGGTAAATGTGTCATGGAGGCCGACAAGGGATTTTGGTAAAAGGCAAAGTAAATTGCCTTCTCCAGTAATGCCACATGTCTGAGATGTTATACAGCTTAAGTCAGATGATGCAATTCACTGCTGAAAACACCAGTGCAGCATGCGGTACAGCAGAAACATTAAGAGAGTTAAATGAGAATGTTTTTAAGCATCTCCTCTAAAATCTTGGTTGAAGCTTAGGCGTTTTTCAAAAACCTTTTGGCTGTTTTCCATATTTTTTTGAGCAATGGTGACAGCCACTTACAGTCTTGACATCCCAGACAGATTCCCAGTTCTCGGAGCTCTCCTTTGAGTCAGTACTGACCCCCGTGTCAGAGTGGTGTGAGTTTTCTCTGTGGTGCTCTTTAAAGTTTGTCTTGCCATTCTGATTTCTGGAAAAGCTTAAAGGAGGTAAGGGTTTAGCTTTGTGGATTCCCAGTATTTCGTTCAATAAAGCAATAGCTCTAGTAACAACCTTTTGGGAAATTATTGCTCTTAGACATCATAGAGTTATTTAGATTGGAAAGGACCTTTATGATCGAGTCCAACTGTTAACCTAACACTGCCAAGTCCTTTGCTAAACCACGTCCCTAAGCACCGCATCTATGCGTTTTTAAACACTTCCAGGGATGGTGATTCCACCACCTCCCTGGGCAGCCTGTTCCAATGCTTCACCACCCTTTCAGTAAAGAAATTTTTTGTAATATTGAATCTAAACCTCCCTGGCACAACTTGAGGCTGTTTCCTGTTGTCCAGTTGCTTGTTACCTGGGAGAATAGACTGACACCCACCTGTCTGCAACCTCCTTTCAGGTAGTTGTAGACAGCAATAATGTCCCCCCCTCAGCCACTGCCTCTCCAGGTTAAACAACCTCAGTTCCCTCAGCCACTCCCCATCAAGACTTGTGCTCCAGCCCCTTCACCAGCCCCGCTGCCCATCTCTGGACACGCTCCAGCACCTCAATGTCCTCTTGAAGCGAAGGCCCAACTGAACACAGGATTCGAGGTGCGGCCTCACCACTGCCAAGTACAGGAGGACGATCGATTGATCGCGGCCCTTGTGCTGCTGGCCACGCTGTTTCAGATACGAGCCAGGATGCTGTTGGCCCCCTTGGCCACCTGGGCACACTGCTGGCTCATGTTCAGCCAGCCGTCAGCCAGCACCCCCAGGTCCTTCCCCACAGGCAGCTTCCAAGCCCCTCTGCCCCCAGCCTGTAGCGTTTCGTGGGGTTATTGTGACCCCAGTGCAGGGCCCAGCACTGAGCCCTGTTGAACCTCATCCAGTGGCCTCAGCCCATTGGCCCAGCCGGCCCAGACCCCCCTGCAGAGCCCTCCTGCCCTCAAATGGATCAGTGCTCCTCCCTGACTTGATGTTGTCTGCAAACTTAGTAAGGGTACACTCCTTCTCCTCGCTGAGATCGTTGATAAAGATATTAAACAGAGCTGGCCCAGATACTGAGCCCTGGGGAATGCCACTGGTGACTGCTTGCCAGTTGGATGTAACACCATTTGCTACCACACCTGGGGCTCAGCCGTCCAGCCAGCTTTTAACCCAGCATAAGAGTACACCCATCAGGTGTACTGAGATCGAGTTGAAGAGGAGATAATTTCTGGCCTTAGAGGAGGGCTGGGAACCTGTTAGTACTGTTGTGTCAAACCTTAACACTCAGGTTTTATCTAGCCCTGGTTTTCATCTGTCTGATGTATCCACCTTATGAAGGCAGACAGGCTTTAACATTACTGCTCTATTCCCCCCCTGTACTGAATGTCTCATAGACCAGGTGGAAAAAAACAGTTTCATTTGAATACTGGAGAATTTCCTTTAAACACTAAACTGGATGTTCAGAGTCAAGCTTGCAAGATAAATTTCTAAGAAAAGTAGAATAATTCCTTATTGTTCTTGCCCCTGCAGAAACTTGCCGGCAGAGAGTTATTTACAGTATTTCACTCTTTTGTGGTCAGGTCCTTCATGCTGGTATTTGTTTCTCTCCATACACACAATTACTTTCAGTGTTTATGCTAATCTCAAGACAGACTTTGCTGATTTCCTATCTAGCAACTGTCTTTTTCCCTTGATATATCAAGCACTGAAATATATTTGGTATAAAAAGCCCCACAGTTTCCTGCTAAGTATCAGACTTTGAAATACAGCTTCACTTGCAGAAACGTGTTTTTCAGAGGCTATAGCTAAAGGTCACTAGTTCTTATGGCAGCAGTGTATAATTGCATGTGGCTCATAAGTACACCGTTAGCAAGAGCTGGAGTCAGGAAAGGTCCTAAGAAGAGAAGCAATCACAACCTGAAACAAACATTTGAAATCCACATTTTAACATTGTGATTGCTTACCTTGCATCAAGTTATTTGCTGTGTTAAAATAATTTTGTCTTCCTATTTGATTTTGTGTACATGCTTAGCATTTTTCTGAAGTGGAGTTTAACTGAAGAGTGTTAAAATATGCAGGAGAATTTTTTGTTAATGAGCTTACATGAGATCATCAATTCATATAAATTACTCCTAACCTCAGCAGTATACTTTGCACAGCTAAGAAGTTCATGTAAACTGAGTGGGTTTTAAAATATGTCCAGCCCCAGTTCATTAAACTCCTTGGAAAAAGGTAGCCTGAAATCTTTTAATTAAAAGCATGAACTCTTCACCTTGAGCTTTTGATTTTAGACATGGAGCAGACCCATGAACTGTGCATGTGCAGCTACTGTGAAAAGCTGGCATGTGGGAGCACAGTACAGCTCTGTACTTGGAACACAGCAGAAAGGGAACTTGAGCATCCTCACAGTAGTTCTCATGCCTCTGAATACAGGGCTAATAGTGTAAGGGTAGGCACAATCATTTTTGCTCAGAAAAATGTAATGTTAAGTACTTTGTTCTATTTTATATTATAAAATAATACAGTTTCAATGACTCATGCTTCTTGTTGCTCAGATTTGTCAAAACTACTGCTGATATATTTTGGAGAGATTTAATATTGTTATGATGCTAAATTCTTTTGTGGTAATTATTGTGAACAATTATTCTCTTGAAGACAAACCCTCTAATATTGAATTGGTCACAAATTTTATCTACTTCAAAGGAGGATTTTTATGAGAAATATCCAAGTGTGACTCAGAGTATTTAGCACTAACATTTTGGGATGCAACAATTTCAGCTTGCTGTAAATACACCTGCTTCACAGTCATGCACTTGGAGTCTTTCATTTGTCTCATGCACTCTTCTCCTGCACTCTCATCAGACAGCTGTGCCATAACTTTATATAACTTGCAGAGACCATTGACTTGCATCTGAGTTGTGGGTGAGAGAATATTGCCCTTTCAACATTTCACTTGTGCCTCTCGCCCTTGTGACAGAGCACTTCTCTCTTTCAGATTTGAGTAGGCATATGAAGGCACTGCCAAAGGTGAAATTTCACCCATGCAGTCTGACCTATTTGTCATTTTTACTCTGTAATCCCTACATAAATCAGTAATAGTTTGCTAGGTACCAAGAAAGAGTAAATTAATTTTAAAACTGTCCAACCTTAACACTTGTATGAGAAAATGACACATATACTTCCAGTGAACTTCATTTTGATGGCAGGCGAGGCAAGATCTGCTGGTAATTGATGTGTACTCTTACTTTTTATACAGTAATATCCCAAAGTTAAATCTTAAAATGGGTTTACCATGTTGGCACATGCCCAGTGTTCACAGAATCGTGACGGGTTTCCTGGGCAAGTGCTGTGATAAGAGGGAGGCTTTGATACCAGTGTGACTGAATTCATTACAGAGGAAGGTGAAAGAAAATTTGCCATGGCAAGTTCAGTATATTTTATAGTAACTTTTAAATGAGGGGAAAAAAATTCAGAACCAGAGAATAGAAACCTAATAAGATTTGTAGTTATGCTTCGTGTCTACGTGGCACAGGACTCAGCCTGATATCCATATATCCACAGCTGATACTATCTTTTAAATCAATGGAGGTGGTAATCTGCCTATATTAGATGTTAAGTCAGTCCCCAGAAATCATGAGCTTGGTTCTCAATCACAGAAATTACTGAGTTCTTTCATTAACCTTCCTTTCTGAGCCTGTTCAGTTAGGATCTGCTTTCCAGTCTTCAGGCATGGCCTCTGTACTCATGAGAGTAGTACCTGGTTATGGACTGAGGGCAGTTCTAGAAAGGGGCCACAAACTAGAGAATTTTATGTCAACTATTATTTAGAAAGCAGATTTTACTACTTCTCTGAATTTGAGAATTATGTACAGAGCCACAGCACAAGAACTTATTTGCCTTGTTTGTTGCAAAAACTTTGAAAACCGTTTAGGTTTTTTAACTGGGCAGCACAAATGTCCAAGTCTTTTTGTCCAACAATATTGTCCATTGCTGTTTAATAATCTAAGATAGATAGACAGATATATCTCCACAGATAATTTGGATTTGTTTCTTAGCTGTGCCTCTTACAGAAGCAGCACTTTCAGAGGTGCTCATTTAACTACTCCAGAAGTGCTTATTTAATGCTTATTCTGTCAGCCCCTCTGTATACCTCTGTATCCTGCGTGCTTTACTGTAGTTCAGTGTGGGTTTGCACACTCAAGTTTCCTTTGCATTGCCAGAATGGCATGATGCGGACTCACTCAGTGTCATTATGAACTATTGTTTTGAACAAGATTCTTTACTGTCGTCATTTGCTGAGGATCATTGCTGCAGCTGTTACTGCAAAAGCCAGGGAATCTTACTTCAGCTGAGAAGGTGAGGCCTAATTCTCATTTACGCCAGTCAGGGCCACACTCTGTCATTCTGCTGTGAACCGAGGCCTTGCTTGGCCATATGCGTGCAGAGGAGGTGTAGCAGTCTGCCAGCACTGTGAGTGGAAAGCTCTGTTTTTCATCTGTTTTGCACCCACTTTGCAATTTGCACAAGGTGTAAAATATGGTGAATGATGGTAATAAGTTACTAAGGGAAAAAGATTGGTGATAGGTACGTCCTTAGCCTCCAAGATCCAAAATACACATAAAATTCTTATTTTGTATGTCACAAAATCCTCTGAAAATTTAATTATTCCACTAGTTTTCAAGAAGGGCACTGAGAATCTGAACTGTATAATGCTAATCCCTGCAGTGTCATTAGCAATGAGTTGGAAAGCAGTTTTGTCCTTTTCTTCCAACAACCATAGCCAATTTGGCCATTTCAGTAATGTGTCACATTTGGACGCCTGATTCTCCAGATCTTACGTCAGCTTCTGATTGGTCGAGTAGTTTGTATGGCAACCCTACACAGCTAGAGCCTTTGACATTAAGAATAACTTACAGAACTAATTACAATAGTAGAAGCCAGGAAAAAAGGTGGGGGGCATGCTTTTACTGTAGAATGCCCTGTTCTTTTTCCAGTACAAGTTTGCCTCAGTTTTAAAGCTCTCCTCAAGGCATTCTGTTTCTGTACTAAATTCTTGTACCACTGTGCAGCAAACTCCCAAGGCTAAGAGCTGTTTCAGTTTTAGCCCTTTTCTCAAATTAGTGTTTCATTTTGTGCACATGCTTACATTTTCCTGTGTTCTTCTACACTTTACTGTCTGGCAAGAATTAAACAACTGAAATTATTCTGGATTAATCCTTGAACTTTATTTACTTTTTTTTACAACTATGGACTGTGATTAATTCTGCTTGACCTGTCCTTGTGCCAACAGATTTTTCTGGACTGTGTCACCTGGTCTTTATCTGATGTGTGGCATGCCCAGCCCAGCTTGGAAGCATCAAGATTTTTGTTGATTTTTTGAGGTGTTGCTGCATTCTTTACTTTTCTCCCACTACCTGCTCACTCCCTGATAAAGTAAATATTGATGCAAAGTACCTGGAAAAAAACCAAAATGACTCACCAGGAGAGTTTATTTTGATAGTATAATCTCACTTGAACTTGACTGAATCTCTCTCCCTTATGTGTTAACTTGAAATGAAATTGTACAATTATTCTTTTCATTTGATGTTCAAAGTTTTTTTGTTTAAGTTATTTTTTAGAGTATGACAGTGCCATGTAATGGGTCAAGTTCTGGCAATTTTACTTACAGAGATTAAGAGTAGTTTTGTATCTTAATTGTATTTCATTAGGGTAAATTAGAATGTATTTGAAAATATTTGGCCTTAAGAAAATAACAAAGAAATTAAGTTTTCTAGAGTGATAAATGTTGCAGTGTTGTGACTGCATACTACTTGCTCTGAACATTACTCAAATTCTATTTTCTGCTGTCTTCCCTGACATGACCAATCTGACTGCAAGTGTAACAGTTGAAGAAAATGATGGGGGGGGGCAGTTTGAGACTGTTGACTTAGATCAAAAGGATCAAAAGCAAGAAGACTACATTGAGAATGTGGGCATCGTGAAATTTCATGTTCACCAAGGGGAGCTGAGTCACAGCTTCCAAAGCTGAACCTCATTCTTCCTGAGGACGTGTGAAAGTGAAATTAGAGCAGGTTATAGCCTTTCTTATGCTGTGCTCTACTTCAGTTACTTAATACGGAAGGGTGCTTAGGGGACTCTGGAGTAGTCATGGGTAGTCTTGCCTTGGAGTGCATGTGTGTTAATTTCAGGTGTATTGCTGGGACGCATGTGAATAGCTGTGAGGAAAAAGTCTCCAAAAAGCAGGGCTTTCCTATTGGAAGTATTTAGGCTTTGCCTGAGGCTACTAGGAGTGTGTTCTCTCTTGCAATAATGTTAACTAGTCAAATGCTTTTTAGGAATTAATCTTTAATTTTTGGTCTTGGCTGATTGGATCAGGAAAATTCAGTCGGTCCAATGTCAGGTGAAAATCATGAGATCATGGCTGTTCTAATTCTCCTTTGCTAAATAACCATCGATTTCACATGTTGCTCTGCTCTTGCCTGTGCCTAAGTATATCAATGCTTAAGAAAGCAGAAGCTCTTGGGTGTTTTGTCAAGAGAAATGAGTATATGAAGACATAATGACTAATGGGAAGTTAATTTAAGCTTTATTTTAAAAATATTTAAAACTTATTAAAGCTTTTTGTTTTAGTAGCTTGTGGTGCCTGAACCCTGTAGGCTATGAAAAACTTGACTGCTGAAATCTCTGAGTATTTCTGACCTATCTGTAATCTTAGAAACAGTTTCTTTGCAGAAGAAGGGACAGAGTCAGCTTTCAAGAGGAGGGTAACAGAAATCCAATCTAATTAGTCTAATTAACTATGCTTATTGAATTTGATATCTGTTTGTATGTATTCTGATATATTTGCTTAGCAGCACAGCTTTGCTACACTTGAGATAACACTTTCCATGTAGAGTTGGGTGGAATAAAGCAAATACATGCAATGCCTTTTTTTTTTTTTCTCCTTCCTTCGTTGGGGTCTGTTTGCTAAGAGAGATTTCCATACAATCACTTTCACCTTTCTTCTGATGACTGAGATTACAGAAAGGTGTTGGCTGTGAGGTTGAGTTCTTGTTTTATTAGAAGGGAATAGACTTCAATTAATGACATTCCAGTAGAAAGTAGCATGTGATTTGTCAAGGTTCCAGCACTGGCTGATGTGGAGTCACAGATGAGGAGTCCAGGCGTGGTTGTAGTAATAGGAGAATGCTTCTCATGGCAATAGCCGTGGTCATTGACGTTTTCATAAAATACAGAAAACTGATAGTTTTAAAGGAGGAATCCCCATCTTGCTCCTTTTGTTTTGTGACCTCGTGTGAACCACACATCCTCTGATGTTTCATGTCACTCCTCTGTACGCTGAGGAGGCTAGAAATTACGAAGATTGTCTTCTGAAGTACAGTTGTTATTCCTAATTATTTCAATGCATGTGTTAGATACATCATGGTAACTGATCAAAAATGAGCAGCACTTCTTGTTGACTGTTTGTGCATATATTAGCTGGAATAAATGGCCAAAGAATTAGTCTGTTCACTGGCTGGCATGTAGGCTACCGTGACATAGGTATTTCTTCCAGGATTTGTCTGCAGGCTATCAGGCTGTTAGGGAATATATTTGAGAAGACAAAATGCAGTTTGTATGAATGAATAGTAGAGTGATTCCTGATGGCTTTTAATTCTGAACAATATCCTGTTAAATATTTAAAAAATGGAACCAGCAAGAGTGGGTACACCTCTAAAGTTTAAACGAGTAAATAGTAGCCATTTGTGGAGTGATTCATTTTACAAAAGTTGACTTATTGAATGCTTTTAACATATCAAGGTCAGGTTATCTGTGCCAACCCAAAATTCAGATATGAGGCTTACCACAGTATGGCATGTTGATATGGACTTGTTTGAGTCATGAAGAAAAGGTCTGTCAAGTGTTTCCCACACCTCCAGCAAGATATAAAAGTTGAAGGTCCCTGGGTTTTTCTTGCATTCTTACTTCGTGCAGCTTCTTGTTCTTATCTGAAAGAAAAATGAACGGACTTGTGAGTATATCCATTTTTGTTGAACTTACATTATAAAAAGTTCCTTATTTTTATGAACAAAAGGATAGAGAAGAAGATGCTCAAGTAAGTGGTACAGGAATGGGATGAGTATGATCTGTGTATTATTTCTTTGGGGTTGTTCAGTGGGAAACTTGCATTACTTGGGTGTACAGCGATCCCCTTGAAGTCAGTGGAAGCCTTGTTTGAGCAGAGTGCAGAACTTGATTACAAATCAGAAGAGGGCGTTATGATTTAATAATGACGGTTGTAGAGGCAAATCGAGAAGTAACATGGCATCAGGAAGGGACTTCTGAAAAATACAAAAAATATAATGGTTATCATTCTGCTTTTTTCAGGCAAAACAGACCCTAATAGCAAGAATTTTACAATGAAGAATTGTAATTATTTTCAACTAATCACATGTTAAATGGGTAATTTTTCAAACTGAAGCTATAGGTGCTTCCCTCACTTCATCAGCTGGGGATATTTTATGGCACTGCCTGGTGTTTCTGTCAAGTGAGAATGTGTATTCCTTTTACAGACTACCGTTCTGGTTTTGCTGGGAGTCTTTTGGACTCAGACTTCTGCACTTACAGTAAGTAGACTGATAAGTCGCCTACTGCAAGTACTCATTTAAAATTAATTGGATCCCTGGGCAGGGGGCAAATATAATAAGAAGAAAAGCATAGAAGAAACGAACAAGGTGCTTATTGCCAAGTGTAGTGAACAACAGTGTTTGCCAAAGGTGGCAGTCAGATAAGCAAAAGAGGCAGCTCTGTGCAGATGCATAGTCACAGGAAATGGGGGGTGGCATAGGTCCCCTTAGCCCAAGCTAAAATATGGGGACTGTTGCAGTCTCCTGCCGGTCCCTGCTGCTACACATGATGACTGGGATGCCCCGTGTTGTTTTTCCTTAGCCTACAGTGAGGGCCTGCCCCCTCCTTTCTCACCCTGACACACTCCTGCATAATAAATCTCCACCTCAAGAGTCTCCTGAGACTGCTGGAGGGTTGTTAAGGGATTTAGTATTTACATAATGCAGTCATACTTGTTTATTTGAGAGAAAGAGTTTGTTTATACTATACTTTTTAAAGTTGCAAGGCAGATGATGAGCAATGATTTTGTGTTTTTTACCAAAGACCTATGTCCTTCATGAACCTAACAAAAACTATGTCACTGGAACTATGACCATTGACAGTGAGAATGATGTGGCTGATGTCCATGTCCGTTCTGGAGTGTACTCCTCTGATACCATCTTTGACTATGCGCATGTAAGTACCTGTACGAATCTGCCTGGATTTGATCTCTGAGGAAGTTTTTAAACTCAGAAACTATTCTAGTGTCTTCTCACCATAAGCCGTCCTGAAACACTGTTTCTTTGAGGACTCCCATCACCTTTCCTCCTCTTAGTCCATCTCTTTGTTTCACCCATGTGATGGTAGTTTAAAAGACTTGTTATGAAACCTGTGGTGGCACTTCATGAAAGTGAGAAGAACCTCACCGGCCTCAGTGAGGTCAGAGTTGAGAACGGGCTGCCATCGGTCATGTATAGCGAGTGCAGTAGAAGACTATTGGAAAAGATACTTCCAATCTGATGGACAGACATTAGTGTGGGCAGTCTGCTTCTCTTCCCCAACGGTGACGGTGTAAATGCAGAGTCATTTCACAATAGTAGCCTGTGTAGCCACTTTGTGGTTCTTCTAGAGAGAATCAACTAATCTTAGCGGTAGCCATTTTTAATTAATTAACTATAATTTTTTTTTTCATTACAGGGCTATATTGCAACAAGGTTATTTTCACGACGTGCCTGTTTTATCATGAAAATAGATAATCAATACATCCCGACCCTGCAACAAATTGGACGCCTGGCTTTTGAAAGACAGGTGACACTGTAGTGCAACCCGTGCTCTATAAAAGGAAGGCTACTGCATAAGAGTTGTGTGGTGTGATGGGAGCCATCCGTTCTGCCTTTAAGAACAACTGTACTTAGGAATGTCTTTTACTGTGTTAGCAATCATGAAGCAGTTCTGACAAGATAGAACTTCAAGGGAATATTATGTAGAACATTCTTTTAGGATAATGCGCAATCATGGGCCTGTGCCCTGTGGTTTTATAGTGGATTGTCTAGAACTGTAAGATCCCCTGTCCTTGGAAGTAGTGTAATTGGACTATTTTGAGGTGATCATAGTATGAGTTTAGACAGGATTTTCCTTTTTTTCATTGTCATGCTATAATTTTGAGCTTGACATAACTTGAAATAATTTTGTTTGCAGAACAGAACTTAGAAATCAATTTACTTTGACCAGACTTTGACTTTCCTATTTAGGCAAATGTTTCCTGAAGGTCACTGGAAGTATTGCCTGGAGATGAACTTGAGCTCTGGCCTGTTTAATGACAGCCTAACAGTAGCACATTTACAGCAAAACTTACTGCCAGTTAACAAAACTTATTTTGATAGTAATACAGCTCAGTTTTGCTATGTTAGCAGAATTAGTATCTAGTGAATGTTGTTTCTGAGTAGATTGAAAATACTTATTTTTCTCTAAAAGCGTGAAGCTTCTTTAGTTGCTCTGTGTGAGGCAAAGGAAGGTTATTTTAGGTTCTGGGATTTTCTACAAAGGGTGTCCTAGTAGAATGAAACCAAAGCTACATTACTGATGATGTCTAACATTTTCTTTTTAGACTATGAAGGAGATATACTGTCCAAAGAATGTGTGGGTACAGTTCCAGTCTGGCAATTCTTTCTTTGGGAATATCAAGAATTGGTTTACCTATGGAAAACAAATTGAAAAACTCTGCAAAGGCCTGCCTCTCTACCGCCTTGTAAAGAGTCAACGTAAGTTAAAGATCAGAACATTATGTTTCTGTTACAGAGCAGGAGTACCTTTCTATTCTTTAAACCTAAGTCCACATGGTACCTTTGAGGCAGGAACATACTGCCCTGTTTTAGAGCAGATGAGTAAACTACCTAGTAAGACTGAAAGAGTAAGGCTCTGGGATGCTTTGGAAAAATCTGATAAAGCACTGTATTTCATCGTTAGTCATTTAAATTCTGGAACGCCTGTTCAGAGGAACCCGCTGTGTAGCAGCTGTACCCAACTTATGCCTCAACAATAAAAGTCCCACAAGGCATCTACTGTATGCCAGTATGCTACCGGCTGTATGCAGCTTACGGGAAAGGGGGAGCACAAAGGTGATTTAAAGTTGTACAGACCCTTCCTCCCTTTGAGTTACACCATAAAAGTTTTACACCGAATCCATTGAGACCAAAAGGAACCTTGAATAGGACCATAACTGGGGATTGAAATTTGTGTATTTAGCAGACTTTTCCTTGCTGGATACAGGGATGTTGTCACTGATAATATTGTCATTTTCTTGTTTCTTTTAGCACCACTGAATGTTCGTGGCTGTGCCAATGCAGGAGTTCCAAACATTTTGGGCATTCAAATCTGTGAAAATAGCCAGTAGTCTGGATCTTGGCAATTCTGCTGCATGGAAACGACTTGTTTCTTTGCATGCTTTTGTGGTTATAGTCATGTTCTCCAACTGGAACAAAACTGGGTATTAGACCCAACTTGCCTATCCAAAGCTTTGAGTGTAATAAACAAATAAAGATAATGAAGCAATTAAAATGCTTTGGTTTTTTTCTTCATCGGAAAGCAGAACAGAAATAAAGTGGGCCTTGCTAATTTTCCTACACAAGAGTTGCATTCCCCTTTGATGCCTTGCTATGCTCAGGCTGCAATATAACCTAGGCATTGGTGTGTGCTGCCTGCCAGTGAAGAAACAATAACAGAATAGTTTTTTCCAGTGGAGAATTGCCCTTTGGCATCAGCACTCAGCCTCCTCAGGTGCTGACTCACGTTATGTTGAAGGGAGGGAGCAAACAGATGAATGGATAGATAAAGGGAGGGAGAAGCTCTATGTTATGAGCACTTGCAAAGAAGCTTGAGTTCTGCAAGGCCGCTGAAAATTTGGAGCAATTTGAGTTCGTGTGATGGGTTGGAGAGCTTTTTGTTGTGGGTATTATTCAAAGCCAGATAGAAGAGACTGTCCCAGTCCTAAAACATTCATAACCCAGAATAAAATGATCTCTTCACACAATGCCAGTGTAAAAAGAGCTGTGACCACTTGCTGAGTGCCCCACATATGTTGGAGAGTAAATTTGTGTCAGGAGCTGATTAAATACAAGATGAGGCAGCATCGGTGCTGCCTGCCTGCTCTTCTGATGGATAGCAGTGGATGGTTGAATTCACACATCCTTTCCATCAGTGCTTGGATGGAGTGTATATTTTGGGGCTGAAGACTAAATGTTTACTGTTTAATGGAGCCTTGAATGGTTGCCAGAGGGCAAAGCATTTATTTGGACAAAACTAGCCCCAGGTCTGCAATTTGTTATTTTCAAATAAGACTCATGGTCAAGCCATCTGCTATTTATTAAAAGAGCATTTTATCATCTGGTGAAACTGTTCTTTCAGATTAAGTGTATTCACAACAGGCTGCAGGTTCTTGGGGATCCAAAGAATGTTTCTGGAGAGCCAAACTTTGGCAATTAAATCTAGGAATTTGTATGTGTGTCTGCAAGATACAAGATAGCCTGTTTAGTTATATTTTGAAGTCGTGCTCACTGACGGGAAGTAAAACTAGGAGTTGTAGTTGTGATGTTCTTGGCTGATGCAGGGGGGATGTCGAACACCTCAAAGCACTCTTTGAGAGCACTGCTTGGCAAGAGTACTCGTGTGGGTTGTGGCTTTCAAAGCGTTTATGGTTGCAGTATCCAGGGAGGTTGTGGTTTCAAGACCTTCTAAACTGATTTGGAAGCCCTCATCTAGTTTCCAAGTGACAACTGTCATGTTTCAACCCTTTCTTTGTATATTCTTCTGTTAGAGGGTGTGGAAGTCATGACAAGCCCCTGCCCCAAGTCAGCCAAGCTCTTCAAAATAGAGATTATAACTGCCTTAATTATTTCAGGCTTAATAGATCTTTGGATTATTTCTTTAGGGATGCTGACCTGATATTGACTATCCAGTGAAAGTTTGAAGATCAGAGATTGAAGCAGATCCCCAGGGAACAAACTGGTAGAGCTTCCAGGGAGGCAGACTAGATGTACGAGCAAAGCTGAGTCTTATTATTCTAAAATTATTATTTAATTCAAAAGTTATTTAAAATAATTCTTCAATGCCATCTGGTTTTCTGTCTTACTACAGTATAGATGAATCTGAACCTTTACTGTGTGTGAAGTGTAATAATGGTCCTTTGAGAGTCTCATCCTTTTCCTACTTGTTTAATCTGAATTAGTTACTCTAAAGCAACTCTCTGCATATTACATTCATTTATTAATGGAACAATATTCTGAAACATGGGAGTGGGATCTGAATAAAACTGAGTGGTTATGCGTGGTTATAGAAGATGCGGTGCTAAACTTGTCCGTTGACCCAGTGATAAAGAGCATTACTCATGTGAAAAGAGTCCTGTTCTCCTTTTGCATAGCTGTTTGCAGATCATAAGGACTCTTCTGAATGGCCAAAATAAGAGATGTATTGCTGCCTTGGCCGAGGCAGGAACTTGATCCAGCTCTTCAATCTTCACTGATGGCTTAAAAAAATTGCTTTCTGTAGTTTGACTGAATTTCATTTAAATTATAAGCATATTCGAGGTCTTAGATTTTTTCTTTAGTAAGTATTGCATATACATCTAAAAGCTTACCTGTTTACTGCCTACTGATTTTGAAAGGCAGTGTTAGAAGCTCAGTAGTTTTGCACTCAATGCTAGAGCAAATAGTTCTACAAAGAACTCTGAAACAAGCCTCAATACCTTATTATCTGCCATTTAATTTATTTTGAGCTAGGGAGGTAATATTTACTCCCTTTACATACTCAAACGTCGAAGATTTTTTTCTAACTTATATTTTAGGTCGCAAACTCATTGTATCAGTCAGGCCTGATAGCAGTGTATTTGTTTTTTGACTGCTGTGTTTATTTGATTAATAATGCTTCAGCTCTCCATTTACTCTCACAGCACCTCCAAGGCCAAGGTGCCCAGTATACAGGAAACTGTTCTGGATGGAGCACCAGGAGGCAGATCTGTTGTGATGCTGCTGTACTGACGTGCGGAATTAGACTCTATAACTCGAAAGTTATAAAGTAGGTATGTTTATTGCGCGCAGATGCACGGGGGATCGCTCCTCCACAAGCGTGCATACCCGAAGTGACGAACCATCCCACATTTATACAATGAAACAAATGAATATTCAATTAGCGCCTATACATATTTGTTACCTAAACCCCGCTTCGTATGTTAATTAGCTTATCAGTCTTAATTAGCTTATCAGTCCGTTTCCTGGAATGTGGTGGTCTTGCAGGTTTGTAGGTGAGTCATGTTCTTGTGACCATCCCATCTTCTCCAGCAAGGAGACTTAGCACTCCCTCCCTCTAGATAGCATACTTAGCACTCCCTCCCTCTAGATAGCATTTGAATGTCTCTCATCTTCTCTCATTCTCTTTTAAATAGCCCCTTTGTTAGAGAAAGAAGGGCAGGCGTCTCCCCGTCTCCCCTTTGTTAGAGGAAGAGGGGCAGGCGTCTCCTCAAAAACTGTAGTTGTCTCCTCAGAGCTGTGTGCCTGTGTGACCAGACACCGTACCCATGACTAGTCACCATACCCACATTCCTGGGCAGACATATACAATCACAGTCGGTGTTAAGCGTCCCCATTTCACACTATTTCTCCATATCAATCCCCCCTTTTTATTAAATTAAGTAAATTCTTTTACTTAAGCAGTCTTCCCGAATGATATAAAGCATCATACATAAGTGTTACCCTTTTAAACATTCTCCAAACCCACAAATATAACATAATGGTTAGTATTAAGGAAATTCCTAAACTGATCAATAAGATCACAATGGGGTGTACCATAGTGTTAAGAATTCCTGTTGCAGAAGGTGACCAACCAAAGAGAGTATCCCACCAATTATGGTTTCCATCCTGTTCTACCTTTTTTAAAACTTTCTTGATCCCCTCTACATCATGATGGATCATAAGAAGAGTTTCATCTCCCTTTTCTTTGGTTTCTTTCAGTATACGTTGTAAAATCTGCATGTTTTAATAGTTCTTTTATTCTGCTTATATTTAGTCCTATGGGGGTAGGAATTATCATCTGTGATAGGGTAAAGTTAGATGTAAAATTACAGATACAGTAATTTGAATATTGTGCAGTCTCCTTTACCTCCCCATCTACAGTTATTGTGTTACACTTAGTTCTCAAACACGCACATTCCTTCCCTGCATATATAATTACTGTTTTCAAGTTTGCATTTGGTTGGGCCTCAAAATGACATATTTTTGATCTGTATCTAAACAAGTATCCTGGGCCATTATAGTATTGCTTTCACAGAGGAAGCCCTGCTGTTCTCGCATAATACAAGATTCTAAATCTACTGTTTGCCACTTGTCGCCTATCTTTCTGGCCCATGTTCTATGTTCAAAGGTATATTTTCCTAGGCATATTATAAAGATGGGCTCAGTTAAGGTAAAATTGTGCCAACATTCCCGTGAATTAAAGCACATGGCTGTATTTAGAAGGGTAAATTCCTTATTTACCTTTCTGACATTAATCAGGGTGTCTCCTGAAATCTTGGTGTTATCTTTTTCATTGTATGTTTGACACCCTACTTTTATCCTATCTCCTAATTTTCCCCATAATCGGTCGACTTTGTGTACATCCTCCTGATCCCATTGATTCCTTTGGTACACCTCATTTTCAGAAAAAAACACCATAGCTAGTTTCGTCTTTGAGTCCACCTTTCCCATTATTCCAGTGTGTTTTTTCTGGGCATGATTCCAAGGCCAGTTATCAGGCTCTTGGTTGTAGGCAAGAGAGAGGGTACAAAATTAAACCCACTATTGATCATTTTAAGAATCTAAACGTTCCTCATATATACATATAAAATCTGTTTTGATCAAAAATATCTTTGATTGAGTTGGGGCTTACCGATAACAAATTGGGCAAGACTGGCCACTGGCTCAGTCCCAGACTCTTTTGTTCTATATTGTTTGTTGTGGTGCCCTTCCCATATGGTGGATCCACAACCGCTCAGGTTCACTTACTTGCCACCCACATTGTTGCCATTTGTCCGAGTAAATTTGAGTTTCAGTTCTTTTTTATCTGGGGTTACTCTCCACGAAGTTGCAGGGGCTTTCTTGATCCGGGTGTGGTGAATCCAAGAATTCTGTCCCTCAACCTTGATTGCAGTGTAGGTGGTGAGTAGGACTTGAAAAGGTCCGGTCCACTGTGGTTCCAGGGTTTTATCTGCAAAACACTTAACGTATACATAGTCCCCTGGTCGTATATCATGAACAGGTCCATCCAGACCCCTACTGCGTGTTCCATCACATGCTTCTCAATTCTTATTAATTGTTTGTTTAGTGCCACCATATAGGAAGTCATTGTTTCTTCACCAATCTGTGAAGACGTCCCCTTTTGTACCCCATAGGGTCGTCCATACAAAATTTCAAATGGGCTAAGCCCCTCTTTTGCTCTTGGTCTAGTTCGAATTCGTGTAAGAGCTAATGGCAAAGACTGGGGCCAAGTTAGATTTGTTTCTTGACCTAACTTGACAATCTGTTGTTTGATTAGATGGTTCATCTTTTCCACCTGGCCACTTGATTGTGGTCGGTATGGGGTATGTAATTGCCAATCTATTCCTAGATGGTGGCTGATCTGTTGCACTATTCTGGACACAAAATGTGGTCCTCTATCCGAGGACATTACCGCTGGGACTCCAAACCTAGATATTATCTCTTGGAGCAGTATTTTGGTCACTTCCCGGGCTTTAGCAGTTCTGCACGGGAAGGCTTCTGGCCAACCTGAAAAGGTATCTGTTAGTACCAATAAATATTGATACCCCCCTTTTTTAGGAAGTTCCGAGAAATCAATCTGCCAATGTTGCCCTGGAACATTTCCTTTCCCAATTTTTCCCAACTTTGGCCCCTTAGTAATCTTAGGATTAGTCTGGAGACAAAGATCACATTGTTGGGTTACTTGTCTAATAGTAGTATACAAATTTCGTGCTATTATATTTTTAGTGAGATCCTTATATAGAGCTTCTGCCCCCCAGTGCCTTTTTCTATGTTCTTCCCGAACTACTGACCATACCATGTAGGAAGGAATCACTATTCTCCCATGTGAGATTACAGCCCACCCTTCCTCATTATATGATCCCTCTAGGTCAGAAATCAGTTTGCGATCTTCTTTAGTATAGTCTGGTTTACCTTCTAGAGATATTTGTCCATCGGGTATTAGCGCACCCTCTACCTTGATTGCTTTTCTGGCTGCCTGTTTTGCTTCCCTGTCCGCCAGTTCATTTCCTCTTTCTAATTCTGTGCTCACTTTCTGGTGTGCCTTGATGTGCATAATTGCCACCCTTTCAGGAAGCTGGACCGCATTTAGGAGTTTCAAAATTTCTTCCGCATGTTTGATGATTTTTCCTTGGGAGTTTAACAGTCCCCTTTCTTTCCATATTGCTCCATGAGCATGTACCACTCCAAAGGCATATTTAGAAGCAGTCCAAATATTTATAGGTTTTCCCTGAGCTCTCTCCAGAGCTCGAGTAAGGGTTATGATTTCAGCCTTCTGTGCCGAAGTGTCAGCTGGTAGCGGTCCCGATTCTATCACTTCTTCAGAGGTTGTAACAGCATATCCGGAATGTCGCTTTCCATTCAGCATATAGCTGCTCCCATCCTTGAGATCTGTCCTACTAGAATAAGTGGCTTCGATTGTTTCTAGACAGTCATGATCGACTGATTCGCCAACATTCCCATTAAGAAATGAGGCCGGATTGACGATGTTTGTAGTCACGATCTCAACATCATCTTGTTCCACCATTATGGCCTGGTATTTTAGGAATCTCTGTGGGGAGAGCCAATGCCCCCCTTTTGTTTCAAGGACTGCAGACACTGTGTGGGATACTAAGACAGTCATTTTCTGGCCCAAGGTAAACTTCCGGGCCTCCTGGATGTTTAGGATGACAGCTGCTACTGCTCTCAGGCAACCAGGCCACCCTTTTGCAGTGGCATCCAGCTGTTTAGAGAAGTATGCCACTGTCCGTCTGTCTGGTCCCAAATCTTGTGCCAGTATTCCTAATGCCATTCCCTGTTTCTCATGGGAAAATAGGAAAAATGGCTTACTCACATCAGGAAGTTCTAGTGCTGGTGCCGACATCAAGGCTTTCTTCAGTTCATGGAAAGCTCTGTCTGATTCAGCATCCCACTGAAGATCCTTCTGATTAGCTGCTATCAGGGAATATAATGGTTTAACAAGCAAGCCATAATTACATATCCAAAGCCTGCACCATCCTGTCATTCCCAGAAATGTCTGCAGTTCCTTTACAGTTCGTGGTTGGGGGGCTTGGCATATGGCTTCTTTTCGGGCCTTCCCTAGGACCCGTTGTCCGGCACTGATCTCGTACCCCAGGTATGTGACTTGTTGTAACACCACCTGTGCCTTCTTCTTAGAAACCCGATATCCTTGTAGTCCCAGAAAGTTCAGCAGGCTCACAGTCCAAATAATACAAGATTCTTCGGTTCTGGTTGCAATAAGAAGATCGTCTACATATTGTAACACTTTCCCTTCTCCTGGTGGTGGTTCCCATAACTCCAAATCCTTTGCTAATTGGTTTCCAAAAATTGTGGGGCTATTTTTAAACCCCTGTGGCAACACCGTCCATGTGAGCTGGGTCTTTCGACTGCTTCTGGGATTTTCCCATTCAAAAGCAAAAATTCTTTGGCTGGCTTCATGGAGAGGGAGGCAAAAGAAGGCATCTTTTAAGTCTAAAACTGTGAACCAAGCTAGGTCAGGTGTCAGGGTGGTTAGTAAGGTATAGGTGTTAGCTACTACAGGATACAGATCCTCTGTTATTTTGTTAATGGCCCTTAAATCTTGAACTATCCTATAAGACCCATCAGGTTTTTTAACTGGGAGGATAGGTGTGTTAAATTCTGACTCGCATTCTTTTAGTAGTTTTAATTCTATGAATCGCTCTATATTTGGACGAATTCCTTCCCTATCTTCCCTTTTCAGTGGGTATTGTTTAATTCTTATCGCACCCTGTCCTTCCTTTAATTTTACTATAACAGGTGATGCATTCTTGGCACGTCCCAGTATGTCAATTGCCCATACTCCGGGATATACCTGATCAATAATTCTGGTATCAATTTCCCTTTTTATAGGAGTACTGGCCAAAGATAGGCTCATAACCTGTATGTATTGGTGATCATTTACTTCCAGAGTAACTTCCCCTTTTTTAAATTTGATTGTTGCCTCCAATTGTTCTAATAAGTCCTTACCAAGAAGGGCCTTTGGGGAATTTGGCATTCTTGTTTGTTTTCTTAGTTTGTACTTTAAAGGTTTCAGGATGTTTTCCTGGTGGCCAGCAGCTCCCACAACTGTAACAAATAATTATTTTTTTACTGAAGTTCAACAAATAAGTTGGTTTTGTATTCACTAAAATTCCACCTCATACCCATTCCCTGCCCTAAAGGGGCCGTTACCGGTCCTGTTGTACTGCAAATGCTGCAGCAATTGGGGTGACATTGTCAGGTCCTTCTGCTCAATTGTCAGCATCAGCAACCCCTCCTCCCCACCATCAGGAGGATTGGAGCAGGAGATGCTGTTCCTGCTCTGCAGGTTACACAGGCCTGCCTCTGCAGCAGCACTTCTGTTTTAACTCTTTCTTACCCTGAATGCAAATCTGCTACTTGTTGCTTTAAGTCTGTGTTATTACATATCAGCCTTCGCAGGCAAACAGCAAACACCCTGCCGTGCATCCAGCGTGACTCAGCCGCACCTTCGAGGGGGTACGGGGGTTTGTACAAACTCACCCCAATACTTTAACACTTTCACAAGGTCTTTGATTCTCCACCCCCCTCAGGTTTTACATACATTAGTACAAGTTTTTATATCTTACAACGTGTTTCATTCTGGTTGCTCCACAGAAGGAACTGCAACCTGAGCTTTTTAACACAAAAATTTCAACAAGAACATCTTTCTAGTTTAGGTCTCAGGTTTTTTTTCCCATCCTTTTCTAGAGCCATAATCAAAGATCAGGTGATGTTAATCCCGCACTCTTTCTAGTGCTGGTACCATAGGATCCCGAGGGGGTACTAATCCACAGTCCTTTTGCCACTCGGGTTTGTCCTGGAGGACAAAGAACATGTCTGCATATGATACTTTGTCCCATTTTCCCTCTCTCCTCAGAAACAACATTAATCGCAGGAGAGTGTTATAATCTAACGTTCCTCCCTCCTGAGGCCATTTCGCATCACTCCCCAATTTATACAATACAAAGGCCACCACTGATTACAATATTTAATCAATTTCCTTCTATTTTCGGTACCACCATGTCCTACGATATCACTCCAATGTTTTAATATACAACCCAAGGGCGATTTTTCACAGGGCTTACTCTTTCCATTTCCCATTTTACAATTTTAATTACTTTGTTTTTCTCCGGCCGCCTTAGCCACCCAAGGTCAGAAACACAGATAGAGCTCCTTACTTGTTTTGCACTCAAACGCACGTCTCAAGCACTCTTGCACTCACACTCAGTCAAAATAATTAAGCTATACACGGAAAATCAAAATGCGCATCTCAATCACACCATTCACACTCTCTGGGCAGCCCGCAGTCACACAAGCAGTATGTTATACGGTACCGTGCACTTATGTACAACTTTTAGGAACACTGACAGTTCACAAAGTATGCATTTCAATGAACAATTGCCAAAAAACAAACAACAAACAAAAACCCAATTTTTCCTGGTCTTAAGCAGAGTTTTAAGTTTTCCGCTATTTGCCACGAATTACCAGAATATTATTATTTTTCAACATACATTTCATAACTCCAAGTTTTGAACATGTAACAAGACAACACATAGAACAAACAAGACACAGAGCGCTATTTCAGTTGTTATATTCTAGGAATTCCCCAACTCTTAAGACAACCCAATGGAAGTTTTTAGCTTCCCCCTTTTTTCCTACGCAAAAGTTTCCCTTTTACTTTTGCTAAGAGGTCCCTCTTGTTCCTGTGAGATTCCGCCTTATTCCGTCCCGCCCCCCGCTTTCCGTCACGAGGCCTCCGGGCTTTTAGGAATGGCAGTAACCTCGGGTTTGCTCGATCTGCCCTCAAGATCGCTAGCGGCCACCCCTTGGTCAGCAAACCCCCTCCCAAGGTACCTTTCCTCCTGGGGACTACGCTGCGCGCCGGACGTCTCCGTGCGTCTCACCAGCCGCCCCGTTTCTAAACATACCGTTTTATCCGTGGATCCAGGGGTTCTCTTCTGCTCCCGGGGGAACAGCTGAGAAGAGGAGGCTCCTCCGAGGAAATCTCCCGGGGCGCGCCTAGGAGCGTCCGCTCCGCAGCTGGTCCCTCGGCCGAGCAGAAATCCTCCTGCCTGGCTCGCCAAAACTGACGTGCGGAATTAGACTCTATAACTCGAAAGTTATAAAGTAGGTATGTTTATTGCGCGCAGATGCACGGGGGATCGCTCCTCCACAAGCGTGCATACCCGAAGTGACGAACCATCCCACATTTATACAATGAAACAAATGAATATTCAATTAGCGCCTATACATATTTGTTACCTAAACCCCGCTTCGTATGTTAATTAGCTTATCAGTCTTAATTAGCTTATCAGTCCGTTTCCTGGAATGTGGTGGTCTTGCAGGTTTGTAGGTGAGTCATGTTCTTGTGACCATCCCATCTTCTCCAGCAAGGAGACTTAGCACTCCCTCCCTCTAGATAGCATACTTAGCACTCCCTCCCTCTAGATAGCATTTGAATGTCTCTCATCTTCTCTCATTCTCTTTTAAATAGCCCCTTTGTTAGAGAAAGAAGGGCAGGCGTCTCCCCGTCTCCCCTTTGTTAGAGGAAGAGGGGCAGGCGTCTCCTCAAAAACTGTAGTTGTCTCCTCAGAGCTGTGTGCCTGTGTGACCAGACACCGTACCCATGACTAGTCACCATACCCACATTCCTGGGCAGACATATACAATCACAGTCGGTGTTAAGCGTCCCCATTTCACACTATTTCTCCATATCAGTACCTTTTGGGGGCAGCTCACAACAAAGACAAAAGGAGCACAGGAAGAATCATATACCGCATGACCCATATGCCCACATTCTCCTTCCCCCTGTGTTTCAGAGTATGATCTGTTTTCACAGGAGCACGTGAATGGGCATGTTACAGCTCTGTATTTACAGACCTTGAGCCTAGGCCAGTTGGTATCACCAACATATCACTAATTCCAAAGTAGATGCTAGAAATGGCTGCAGAGCAAAATAAATCTGTAGTCAATTTAGTAACTAACTACAGGACAAACAGGAATGTACACCCAGCTCTGAGCAAAAGCAGAGAAAAGGACTATGCAGGAGAAAAAATTTTGATATTTTATCTATTTGATACTGCAGTTTGCCAGTGCTATGTCCTACTATTTCATTTTTTGCTGACTATGCCCCGGTTTACCATATGTTCTACATACCTGTCTTAGACCATAATTAATCTATTTCTCTTGTCTTGCAAGGTGATGGATATTATTACTGGACTACAGGAAAGACCAAGGAAGTAAAAAGCAGCAGCAACAGGTAAAATATCCCTGTAGATATGGTCCATCTGTTGCTTTAAATAACTGTAGTCTGAAAATGTTTTCAATGTTTAAATCTACAGCCTGTCAGCAAAGGGTCTGGACTGAATGTTCATGATCTGAAGAAAATATACAGCTTTCATGTTTTTGTATCACCTTAGACGTGTGTGTTCTATATAATATGAAGTATCTGTTGTCACAGAGCTAATTAGGTATCAGTAGCTTTATGGGTCATCTGTTGGTAAGGATCGTTTTGCATTGTGATCCGTGGAATGGATTGTGATTGCCACTGGAATGGATGGGAAATTCCCCGATTACCACAGGAGGGACCCACAGAGGATTGTAGTCACTTCCTAAGTGGAGAGCAGCCAGCAGCCTTCTCAGAAACAATGGGAGAGTGTGAGTTATGTTCACAGTCAACAAAACAGAGTGCTTATCCTAATAACTGCCAAAGGTTAATGTGTAGAGTGGATAAGATGAGGCTTATTAGCCTTAAGCGTAAGATTAACACCTTGAAAATTGCACAGGCAACTGGTATATCTGTATCAGGAGAGGGGCAGGGCTGCGGTGATCCTACCAGGACTGGAACCCAGATCTGTCACAAAAATGAAGAAAGGAGCCAATGCACAAGCTTGGATCCTAAAGACATATTGGCTGAAAGTCTAGAGAGGAAGGGAGTATCAGGATGTGACTCTTTTTTACCTTGAAAGTTACCTGATCTTTCCAAGAGCTTCTCTCCTTCAAAGTGTTATGCATGTTTTGGAAGTTCAGCTAGCTTCTCAGCTAGGCTTGTTCTATAAAAGGTGGGGAATATGTTTTATGTGGAAGAGAGCTGTCTGGGTGTGCCTGACCAAGTGTCTGTGTGCATGTGCAGCTTTTGTAAGTTAAAACAAAATTCATCCTAGGCTGGGGTATCAGAATAACGCTGATTATTTGCTCACAGCTTTTTTAAAAAGCCTGAAAGGTGTTTAAAGGCACGCCTGGAATCCAAGCAATGGTATCTGTTGGATGCACACTGACAGGCAGCTAAACTATGTCAAGCATTTGGGGAAGGCAGAATTAGCACACATTCCAGTCACATCTCCAGCTCTGCTGCAATTAACCTTTCCTGATCCTTACACATATCAGTGGGCAGGAAGCCTCTATGGTCCCTCACTGCCAAGGACACCAGTTTATCTAGTCACCTGTGCTGCACGTTAATCCAAGATCTTTTTTTCCACTGAAGCCATTGCATTGAGAATCTCCCCCCAACTTCCCCAAATTTCCCGGTGTACAAGACTATGAATGTCAAGGCATGATGCCTTTGCCAATTGTGAGCATTTTAAAATGGGAGATTAATGCAGAAATTCTTACTCTGTTGAGCAATGCCATTTAAATGAAAGACACTGCTTAAATTAGGAGGTGTGGCAGATTTTTATATATCTTGTCTGATACGTGAAAACAAGTTTTCCAATTTGTATCAAGTAATGAAAAGGGATAGCTATTAACATTAGCAAATTTACCTTTATAGGAAGAACTCCCCTAGCAGAGAAAAATGAAGTCAGACTGCTATTTGAAACAAAAACTGTGCAGTCTGGGCTGGTAAGCCAAAAATGTGAAAAAGCATCCTCATTTGCTAGGTCTTCCCACCCTTTTTGTACTAACAATGCATAGCCATGAGGAAAAATAGAATCATCCCTTAATTTTAGAAGTCAAAAGCTTGCTGCCTGAGCATGTATCACTAACTGCTCAGGAGCAAATTGCTGTGTTTGAGCACTGAACGTGGCAAGACGCATGTGCAAGAAGAAAGGACCCATTCCAGTAAAGTGAAAGCATGTCCTCAGTTTGAATTAAAGTGCCTAATCTTAAATAGTCAGATTATAAATTATGGTCTGGAGAGGAGGTGGGCTGGGTTTTGCATGGTTACTTGTTTAAAATAAGTAAACGCCTTGGCCAGTAAGCCACACTAGGTTTTCCAAGGCCTATAACCCAGTCATGGTGGTACGTTTGCTTTCTAGAGCTAAGAACCTAGTCATTTCCATTGACCACTAGATGGCAAACAGGTACAGTAACCTCAACGGTTATGCTTTTCTTACTGCAGTGACGTGCGGAATTAGACTCTATAACTCGAAAGTTATAAAGTAGGTATGTTTATTGCGCGCAGATGCACGGGGGATCGCTCCTCCACAAGCGTGCATACCCGAAGTGACGAACCATCCCACATTTATACAATGAAACAAATGAATATTCAATTAGCGCCTATACATATTTGTTACCTAAACCCCGCTTCGTATGTTAATTAGCTTATCAGTCCTTTGCCTGGAATGTGGTGGTCTTGCAGGTTTGTAGGTGATTCAAGTTCTTGTGACCATCCGATCATCTCCTTGCATCTCCAGCAAGGAGACTTAGCACTCCCTCCCTCTAGATAGCATTGGAATATCTCTTATCCTTTTCTCATTCTTTTTTAAATAGCCCCTTTGTTAGAGGAAGAAGGGCAGGCGTCTCCTCAAAGCTGTGTGCCTATGTGACCAGACATCACACCCATGACTAGTCACCATACCCACATTCCTTGAGGAGACATATACAATCACAATCGATGTCCATTGTCCCCATTTCACACTATTTCTCCATATCAGCAGTCTGAATCCAGGGTTGTTAAGTGAGATCTTGCTGTTGTGAGGCTAGTAAAAACACTGATTAGGAGGACACCTAACTCAAAAATAAAATAAAATTAATCTCTGTCAGCCTGAAAGCTGTTCCCTAGGAAGTAAAAGCTCAGGATGCAGAGGGTTAGAATTCTTTCTTTCCGATTTCCAAACCAGTGGGTTGTTTGTTTTCACACATAATTATGCCCCATTTGTTGACTAACTGAACTCTTTTTTGATCCCTTAATATTTGCCATTTTTTATCTTTTATATATATATATACCATTACCTAGTGAGACATTGGACTTGCACAAGGTTTATTTATCAAAGTGTTCTAGAAACATAGAAACAAGACCTAATATGAATGAGTGAAATCTCCCTTTCAGAAAAGTTACGCAGCAACAAATGAAAGACAGATCTGACAAATGCCAGTCACACACTGACCATGAGCACAGGTGAGGGGGGAAACCCCAACAGTCATGCATTCCTCTTATCTCTCTCTCTCCTTATCACAGCCCTGTTGCCACCAAGTGAAATCTAACCATCCCCATCTGTCTCTGCCCCATGCCCCATCCTTCTTAGCCAGGCTTCTTCTTCAGGCATGAGAAACCCACAGAGGAATTATGTGCTCTTGGCTCAGGTTTGGGTTTTGTTATGTTTGGGGTTTTTTAGGGGACCAAGGAGAAAAGGGGGCTGGCAGTCTGGCTGGAGTTCTGTAGCAAGGTCTCCATTCTTTGCAGGCAGGTCCTGCTGTTCTAGCACTTGTTATGGCCACATTCTTTGCTGGTTTTAGCATCTCTTTGCCTTTTCTGCAAGTTCGTTTCTTTGCTCTTTCTCTCAGCTCAGTAAGGAGGCAGCCAGATTCATGTGACTCGGCAGTTCATGCTTTAATTTTCTGAGGGCGTGTGTAGAGAGAGGAAGGTGATTCAAACCTATTGAATGGGGACCTCAAGTTGCCTCAGCCATTTCTTGTTGGATAGAAAAGCGGATGTAACATAAAGTAGATCCTTTTGTGCCTATGTTCAGAGTGCAGAAAGCACCCTTAAAAAAATCACTTTGTAATTGCTGGTGCTAGAATGAGAGCTGACGTGGGGATATGAAGGAGGGTAGAAGGGTGAAGCAGTACAAAGAGTTTTTCAGAGGAGGTTCTTGTAATTTAGATAGCTTCCAGGACAGCCCAGACTATAAAGGTAGTGAAGGCCTTTATCTGTTTGCAGGCTGTAAATCCTGCAGGACACTTCCCAGGTAGGATACGATGCATCCACCCTTCGCATACATACCACCATAGTCACGATGCCATCTGCTGGAGAGTTTCCCCTCTCTTCTGCTGGCACCATTGTACAGATGGTCACGTAAGTACTGGTAAACATTTAAAAATATGTTTAAATTGAGACATAAGGACGTTAAGGCTTGAGCCAACAGTGGTAGCCAATAACCTTTTCCATCTGCTGTGATGGGAAGCAGAGGCTGTTTTCACCTAAAGAAGCTCCCTGATTCAGAAAGTTGCCCTGAGCACACTGGGAGGTGTTTGACAGCAGCACATTAAGCAATGTCCCTGGGTGCAACATACTGAGAGCTGAGCCAGGGCACTCTGCCACTCATTCCAGATAAGTCGAGCCCTTTAACACCAGGGACTGCGAGGGGCTTGTTCCATGCTCTCAATGAGATAAGCTGCCATCCACGCTTCACAAGACACTCCTATCTGCCAAGCTGCTCTGAGAAAAACTGGGAGATGTGCAGCATGATTTAAAGCACGTTACAGACTCCCCCAACCTACAGTCATAAATGGGGGGGGGTCGTGCTAACTAAAAGTGAGGAACTACCAGAGGGGTGGGATCCTTCAGATAGGGGAGTTTTATGCATACCTTACAGGTTAAACAGTGGAGGAGATAACTACAGTGCAACAAGAATGCTAGAGCTAGCAGGCCTAGAGTCTAAAAAGTGAGAGATTGATGAAAAATTCTCCAGTTAAAATGTGTTTTCATGATCCCAAGCCTCACAAGTGTTAATACAATGTAAGTAGTACCTGCAAGAGGGTAGTCTCTGTATGCATATGCTACTACTAAAATGATCTCAAACTGATGTGACAGCTAATCAGAATACAATCTGTGTATCAATGAGGTAAGTTTCCTGGGTGTAAAAGATATTTGCATAAAACTATTACCTATGGATTCTCATTCTCCCTGCCTCTTGTGATTTGTTTTTTAAAAGCTTCCATCATAAAGTCATATTTTTGATGTGCTAGTTAAATTTGAAGAGCTATTAGTCCGTCAGTTTGTTGGTCTTGGATATATGTAAGACTTTTCCAGGTGAGGAAAATCCAGCAGTTGCCTTGTGAAGTGAGCTGTTAACAGCATTTGATCAAAATCTTTGGTAACACTAACCAGTACATAAGTATTCTGAGCATCCTAAAGTTGCAGAAGCCAGACTAAGAGGACCAGACCATATTTGGAATTTTTGCTGCAATTGAAGCCAAAATTAATGAGAAGTTCTATACAGTTTCCCTTAAAAAAAAGGTAGAAAAAACAAAATTTGATATTCAATTGCATGGCAAACATAAATGAGAGGCTGCTGGCAACGCTAATTTATCCAGTATAACTCCACTCATCAAGTTACAGAAACTGAAATTTAATACATTTTAATCTTTGAATTTTTAGGACTGTACTTAAACAGTATTTTTTACTGAATCATTCTTTTCTACTGTTATGTACAGTTTGGTTTCCCTTTTTGCTCCCAGCCCTAACATCAAATAAACACAGCAAATATTAGACATGCTTGTCTAATTTTTCCTTGTGTTTTGTTGATGTGATTATAAGCTGTTGGCTTTGTAATTACCATCTCACGCTGAGACATTGACTAACTGTCAGAAAATATTTAATCTCTGCTTAGTACTCAAGATGTCAATTAAATAATTTCAAGTTATTAATCAAAATTGTCAACAAAGTAATTTCTGGTGAACAGAGTCTGTTTTCTTTCAACCCATTGTTCAAGATTAGAATCCATAGTTCTAAAAAGCAAGGACAAGTTACGTTTAGTAATTGTTCCCAAGCACTTTGTTCTTTTTGGGCTGTGGTAGCATTGAAATGGAGTTCTTATTAAGGAAAAGAATGGTATTCCTCAAACAGCCCACTTGGACATAAAGCTGACAAAGAAAGAGGAACGCTTGGAGATTTCTGTGAAGTTTTGTTCAGCAGTCTTGCTTTTGTCAGTGTCACTGAAGCTGCTCAGAGAGTCGCCCAAAGTTTAACACCCGCATGAATACCAAAGCTCCATAAAATAACTAGATGATGAGAGAAGGAATTTTAAAAATGTAAAATTAAAACTTTCTCTTGACCTTTTTCTGTTAAACTGTTCTATGAAGCAAGTATGATAAGAAGCCTGTAGAGTCAAAACTCCTGGGATTAAACAGCATGCCTACTCTGCTGTTCATTAGCGCTGCAGTAGTTGCTTTCTGTGTGAAGATCTCAAATAGTAATTGATTTATTTTTGACCCTGTCTCACCAGGTTTAAATTGTCACACTGAATTAATACATTGTGTGACCTTTAAGGGGACAAAATTTTAATTGACCTTTAATATTAGTTAGGGCCTCCATTTGTATGGAGGCATATACTGAGATTATGGGAGTGGAGACAAATCAACAGATATCTTGAGACATCTCCCATCCCGTAAATGATATAGGCAGATATTCAGCTTACTGCTTCTGGAAATACTTGTGCTAATTGTAAGCATTTTTATTGCCTGTGTTAGTTTATTTTGAGGCCTTGCAGGAAAAAAGACAGGTTAAATACTGGAATGTACAGAGGCAGCTGCAAAAGCAAGCATTTGGTTTGCCTTTCTCATGTAAGGATTTAAGAATTTTCTGCGTATCATTCTCTGACTTCAGGACAGCTATGTACTTGAGTGCATGCTAGAAATTTACTGATTAAATATGAGGCCAACCCAATCACACTAGAAAATGGCAGCTTTTCCAAATAACTGCTTGGGGAATGAGCACACAGGGAGCTGAGACTCACAGTTACAATGAAGCCATGAGCTTGCAGTGAGTTTGCTGAACATGACTGACAGGACGCTGACAGGAAGGCAATGTCCAGCTATTTCCAGCTCTTTTCTTTCTGTTTCAGTTACTCAGGCTTTGCGCTGGCTTGATAATCTCTGCTTATCGTTATTTAGCTGTACTGCTGCATGGCCAATGACCTGCAGCTCAGACCAGGTCACACTAGTGCAAATGCACATTGATGGACTCCCTAGAGCCTGGAGCTTTTGCTACCTTGGCAGGAAAAAAGGAGAGAGGAAAGAGGAAAGGTAGTTTTTGTGCCCTGCTCGTTAGTATGACCCCTATCCTTTTCACTTGCCTGGAAGTAGCTTGACAAAGACGACGAGACACTGGCCTCCCATATAAAGCTATTGATGTGCATTTCAGTGTTGTCTCTGGGTCAGAAGGAGGTTGTATTACACAGTTTAAATAGTTCCCTGCCCTGTGGCTGCACAGCGACTTTTCTTCTCCTCCCTGTTTTCTTTTTCTCACTCACACAGGTTGTAATGCATTGCTACGCTTCTCTCTCACCACTCTTTCATTAAATACTATCTCTTCATTTCCCAGTGACATCTGAAATCAGAATAGAGCTGCTGGGAACAGCCCATTTATGGAAAGGAAATCCAGAGCAGCCATGAACCGAGGCATACAGGAATAAGGACTTAGGCAGATGCAGGAATGGAAACTAATTATAGTTATTCCATTGCAAGCTCATCACACTGTCAGTGTCACACTTCTTTATCTCCCATATCACATCCAACAGTTACTTCATGCCACAGCTGTCTCCTGACAGAGGCCATTGTGGGGCATTTTTCTAATAATTTCATCCCTATATTTTGGAAAAATTCAAATCACATGCTATGATGGTTGCTAGAGCGCGTTAACTTACATCACTCTCCTACTTCCCTGAAATGGCATACACGTCTGTGCTGTCCTGATTAGAGAGCAGCCTGGAATTCAAATCTTTACATTTACACAGCTTTTGAAAAGGATTTCAGGTTTTCCCAGTATCGATTTTAAAAACTTCTCAACAAGAAGTCTTGCTGTCAATTCAATCTGAATGTTGAGGTGTGATCCAGGTGCTGCGATAGACATGTGCCTTATACCTCCTTCCATTGTGCAGTGGAGAAATATGTGGGTTTTTTTTCAAGTTGATCTCAGTGTGTTTTAGTTCTGATTAATGTCCCTAAAGGCACTTCTGTTCTTCCAGTAAAACGCACTCTTTAATATTTATTAATGCTGTATTACTTATGGGCAAAAGCACTCGTATGGCTGAGAGTGACAGCTCTCTGCGTCATACAGAAAAAGACTCTCAGGCTTTTTTTTTTTTTTTTACCTCAAAGGTTTTAACATAGAAACAAAGGTTCCCTTGTGCTATAATGCAAGTACCTTGTAGGAGGAGGATGGGATAAGATATTTTCTTGTAGTGAAGCAGGACACTGCATTTTGAGTTCTGGAAATTGAGGCACGATTACTGGCTCTGCTATCGATGTCCTCTGCTGCCTTGGGCAAGTCGTTTGATAAATTTTCTTCTGTGAAATGGGAATGCTTCCCTTTGCTGTCCTGTGTGTTTCTTTATATACATGTACGCTCTTGGGGGACAGGATTTGTTTCTTATCTATTGCACAGGCAAGTGTCTAACCGTGCTGCTGACAAATAAGCATAAAGCTTAAATGAAAATTGTGAAGCTCTTTGAGATCAAAAGGTGCTGGAATGTTTGATACTTGTTAGGTTTCTTGATTCATCTGCCCTGAATATGAGGATTTGGAATTGCACTTTGAAGATCTACAAGAAGTGTCCCCAAAAGCCCATAGTGGATGTGAGTCCTTCCCTTGTGAAATCTGAAATCAAATGCTCTTACCTCCACATTCCAGTCACCATTCTACCTGTGATATTTGTAATTCATATATAAGCAGGACAGGCAATAGATACATATTTTTAATGAAATAGATTATTTATTTAATTGAGTATGTTTTTGTTAAATATGTGTCTCTGAATATATTCAAAACCACCCCAGGAACTCCAAGGAATATTTTCTTTTCAGTAATGCTTCTGTATTTAAACCAAGAACAATTTTGTTTACCTCTACTGAAGCCTTAATCTCTTCAGATTTTCTTGGTGGTGTTTTCTGAGAGACTCTTTCCATAAACACCACTAAAAAAAAATCAGAGAAAAAAAAAATTAAAAATAGAAAAAATGAAACATTTTTCTAACGTTAAAGAAAGCCTGATATGTAATAACAATCTAATTTTAAAATCTTAATGAAATTTGCTAATGTATGGACTACTGAATCCAAATCTACCTGAGTTTACACATGGAGAAGTTATATGTGACATTATACTAACTGGCAAACTTTATTCACTGAGGAACTATTCATGTCCAGAAAGCCCAGGACTCGTAAGCAAACATGAATCACTTTCTCCGGGGAAAGGTTCCACATGCCAATCTACTCTGTGTATTATTGAGAGCAGGTGTTCCTCCATTGCAAAAATCAGACTAAGGAAAAGTGAGGATGCTTAAAAAACACTTCACATTCTTTTTCCCCACTTCCTATAACCCAGAGGAGCATCACACCTTTTCGATCTTGTATATCGTCAACCTTGACACTTTGTAAAGCCCTGCTTCACTTTCTAGCCTTTCAGCACCAAGCTTGCTTCACACATTCCTACTCAAACCCGTGCTCTTCTGCTGCCTCTTGACAGAAGAAGCCGTGGAGGCATCGGCTTGGAGGAAGTTGTGGGGTGCCTGAGATTAGAGTCTATTTTGGAGCCCCACAATCTTCAGGGCTGACCCTTTCGACAAGTGAGCTGTTCCCAGGAGTTGCTGTGTAGCCGTGGCTGCCGCTGTGTCAGCTGCACTCGTGTTTGTGCCCTATCTGCTTCGTGCGGTGAGTAGGAAAGGCCTCTCTTTACTCGCTGGGCTGATTTTCCCTTCCAGTTCTTACCATGGCGTAAGAATGGAGAGTGTCCAACCCATAGTGCCAGCTCCGACAGAAAGGGCAAAACATTAATTAAACAGTGCTGTATGTGTGCTGAATGTTGTTCCCTAACACTGCCAAGTTCAGAGCAGAGGCTTAGGTTTTCATTAGCTACATTTTCCCACATACAACTGGAAATTAACAGGGGAAATGAACACAAACTTCCTGGAAGTGAGGACCAAGAGACCTTTCTATAACTCTGTCTGCCTGATGCACCATCTGTTGCTAATGAAATGGAGTCATTTATGCTACAGATTTGATAATCATTAAACAGTGGTGCTTATTAATGTTCCCTCTTCAGCTGCCTCAGTTAAGCTATTTAGCATAGATTTTTTGAGAGCAGTTTCCTTTCTAGGATACTTAATGCGCGTGTAAGTTGCAGTACATGTGAAAAAAAGGACAAACCTCTTCATTTAAGTGACATGAAATAATACCCTTCTATTAAACAATTTAATTCAGAAAACCAACAAATGCATGTGTTAAATTCATCAGCCTGCAACCTGAGGAAACAGGAAGCTGCTTTTATATCAGAAGTACTCTCTGGGTATTTGTCATCTGGCAAATCCCCAGCAGGGTCTAAATTGAATAAGTTAGGAAACCTAGCAAAAGCCTGTTTGTATGTAACACAGCAGGCTGCATTGCCCTGCAGTATGCTATTGTTCATGGAGTTATCAAAACAAGAGCGGAAATGCAAAGACAGTTGGAATGTCTGAGCAGTAATTGTGTTCCTAATGAGCCACTGAATCAAGATGACATATTTGTGGGTTAGTAAATTTATGTCAGATCACTGTGCGCACACACTGCTTTTTACTTTAGATGTTTATACCTGCAGGGTGTGAAATTACAGATTCATAGAAAATATGTCTGGACTTAGCAGGACTTAGAGAGGTCACTAGCCCAGCCTCTGCTCCAAGGCAATGTTGGCGCTGCTTGTGTTGCTGCTGGAGCAGTTAAAGCAATGCTAATCAGTTTTGTCACCCACCAAACCAGAGTCATACAGCAGACTAAGTTTTAAAACAGGAAGGTGGAGTGAACCTAGAAAAGCTCCTCCGGCTCTAGAATTGTTTGTCTGCATTAACAAAGTAACAGAGAGAATTCCACTCAATGTCAGATGGTCAGGTGCAGTCCTCAAAATAGCCAGTGCATTCATAGTGAGAGAGGAGCCTCGGCTACTCAGAGCCATACACATGCTAAATAAATCCTTTTAAATTCAAAACCTTCAGTTCTAAATCTCACAGAAAACCCCAAACCCTCAGAAAGGAGCCATGTAATACTGTAGATCCCAGTGCTTACAGACTACGCAAGGCATATCCACATGCTGTTGCCTGTGCAGTCAAGCTGTTACTTGTACGTGTCTGAGAAGGAAAACCTGATATGAGCAAGGACTGAGGATAAGGCTGTATGATGTGAAGTGCTGAGAAGGCTCAGCACCTGCTGACTTCCAGCAAGCAGTGGCTCTTACAATGTGCTTATCTCTTTCATTGAACTATATCTGCATTTATATATATGAAATCAGTGCATTTCTGAAATTAAATGTTTAAGCAGAAAAAAAGGAAGCCGCTTCTGTAGGTATTATCACTCTCATGACAAATCTACTACCTGCACAGTTGGCCGTGACAAGCTGTCCCGAAGTCTTTCCTTTACAGTAGCCAGTACTGTGCTGCATGAAAGAGTTAAGGCTAAGTCTGTTTCATGGTTTTTAATGTTAATCTTGCTTCCTATGGGAGTAAGGACCTTAGTTCAGCATAGTCAGGTGATGAATCACCAACAAATAGATGACTGTACTTTTCTTTTAAAGTTAATTAACAGTGACACGAACTCAGCTCCAAAATTTCCCTAAGTTTTCTGTGCTTAGCTCTGGAAAGCCACAATATTCAGAGAAGAGCCTTTGATAAGGCTGCAGAGGATTTATAGATGCACTTGCACAGATAACCATGAACTCCACAATGAGGTCTAAATTAATCTTCCTAAGCTCAAATGTCTGCTTCTGATGTAGTGTAGTAATAACAGGGACCTTGATAATGTACTTAGCTTCTATTGTCAAGTTCCCCATGTTTAGAAGAAGAAAGGTTGAATAAAATGAGGTTCAGAGGCCATGATAATGCTTGGCTCCTTGACATCAATACAGCACGTGATTTTCACAAAGATATTTAAGAAAAAATGGAGGATTAATTTAAAACAGGAATGTCTTGAGTATCATTGTAATTAATTTAGCTGGAGGTTTTTTTATCACTGGCCATTTGTGCCAGTGATTCATTTGGGCTGTTGAAGAAGGAAGAAAGTTTCAGAGATGGAGTAACAAACCAATGGATGCACCTAGCCATAGTGGAAAAGCAGAGTCCAGAAAACTCAGCAGATCCATGGTGGTTTAGTCTTTGGGTGAAGTTTCTAGTGCTTGCATGGAGCAACTGCAGCATGAGAAGTGCCTTTATCTTGAGTGCTGAACCACTTGGCCATAGGAGCTGAGCTCTGGTCCTGTTGCCAAAACAAGGGCACTTTAAAAAGTCTGTGAAGAACAAGGAAATGTGAGGGGACAATGTTATACAAGAACTAGACCAATTTTTGCATGCGCAATGCTCATCTTTTGTTGAAACGTGCACACCAAAGCAAAAAGGGCTGCTAAGTAATTTTAACATGCCTTTTTGGCAAAATGATTTCCATATTCCCCACATTGTGCCTCTGAGCTATTTGAATCAATGTAAAGGTGAAGTCAGAGTCGTCTGTTGGCCTTTGTGTGTTTTCAATAATTTTTAGATAACCTCTTTGGCAGTGCTGTGACTAAATCAAGATTAACTATAACCTGCCAACTCACATATATAAGATAAAGAAGGAAGGAAAGATTTTCTGAACTGTTTGCAAACACTCCAGTCCCTTCTCTGTATTCTAAGCATTTATATGGCACGCAGCACTGAGTGCTAGCCTTCTACTAGTGTTGATGTTCAGGTCAGGAAAGAGTGGTTTATAGCAAAAATAAGTACTGGGGAGAAGAAAAAAAAGTCCTTCATCAGTAAACTGTGTGGTGGCATTGCAGGTGTGTGGTGACTATGTAAAAAAGAAGTCGAGGCGCAGCCTTACAGGCCACGCTCCCTGGCTCACATTCGACCTGTCTTCAAAGCGCTCATGCCAGGGGAGCCCTCACCAAGCACAGCTTTATAGCTGCAATGAGAGAAATCCCCCTCGCTCATCTTGAGCTCATTTGCTGCTCTGCTTTCAGGGCCTTGTGACTCCAGTATTGTGGTGATACCTAGAGCTCTTCTCCCATGCTTTGCCCTGTACAAGCACAGAAGAACGGACCTTTTCCCAAAGAAGTTCCTTTGTAACTGTGATGTAAAAACTTAGGTCTAAAATAGTTTTGAAAAGGGCAGAGCTGTTACCTTAGGGGAGCTACTGTTTGTTCTTGGTGTGAAATTGGTATGTTTGGACAGAGGCTCCGTAGAATTTACGTGTTAGCTTGAAAACTGCATGGATGAAAGTTGTTCAAAGGAAATCAGCTACCATCAGGCAGTTCCTCTCTGAGGAGAAACTTGTCCTATCTCCGAGTGTCCTAGCTCAGAATGTTTACAAAACGCTCATTAAGGGAAAGGGGATTGCGAGATAGCAACAAATCTGGTGAACAGCTTACACTACACAAGATAAGAGAGGCAAGGCAACCATAGGAGAGAGCAAGCCATATCCAATTACTGAGACCTGGTTTTGGGGAGGGGGAAGGGGGAGACAGACAGGACGGATCACAAGTTTCAAGACAAGAGCTTCCAAACTTGTCATCTCTCTGTGACACAAGCCGTGTACAACCCAGGGGATAAAACCGCCACTTAGCCCACACGAGAGCTAGAGCTTGTTGAGTGCGGTTGGAGGCTCAAGTGAAGTCATGGATTCTGTAGTTCTCCAGCTGTGGGCTGTCCTCTGTGTCTTGGTTCACTTTGCCGCTTGCAGTCCCATCCTGAGCTTGGAGCACTCTTCCTTGGAGGAAGACGTGCCTCTTTTCGACGAGATTCTCTCCGAGCAGGATGGTGTTGATTTCAACACGCTGCTTCAGAATATGAAAAATGAGTTTTTGAAGACGTTGAACCTCTCTGACATTCCCCTGCATGAAACGGCCAAGGTGGATCCACCAGAGTACATGCTAGAGCTGTACAACAGATTTGCCACTGATAGGACATCTATGCCATCCGCAAATATTATTAGGAGCTTCAAAAATGAAGGTAAGATATGTGCATCTCTAGAAGTAAATAGAAAATGACTGTCTTCATAGTCAGCGTGAACTGTATTTACCAGGCATGGGGCAAGAACTGCACTAGGGGAAAAAAGGCCTTTAGGTGGGGGTGGCATTGGAAACAGGCAGTGAACACTGCATGTGCCAGGGTTACCCAGATCACACTTCTTGTGAGAAGGATCCTTTGTCCTTTGCTTTTGAGACTGTAAGGCTTTGGGGGAAGATGTTTCTTTAATGTTTGGGCAGCACCAAGTATAATTTAGAGACACCACTTTCATTATCCCTATAATGACACACATAATTTGCAATTACCTGTTCATTTTTCAAATGCATATCTTAAGGCAAGAAATGTTTTTACACTCTGTTCAAAGGTGCAATATTTTCCTATTATGAACTTAACCTAATACAGCTTTTTGTTAATATCCTGTCATTGATCCTCCTGAGATTTGTAACATTTTCTTCCTTTGGCATCTGAGCACGGTCCCAAAAATACATAGAAATACGTGAGGCAGAATTTTGGATAACCATGAGGTTTTACTTTGGAGGACTAGAACATTTCCTATTAAAAAAACAAACAAACAAACAAACAAACAAAAAAAAAAAACCCTGAAGAAGTGGAATTGTGACCTTAGGTAGGTTCCCTATATGTTTCTGCTTCAGCATTTCCCCTCAGTTCAAGATAATGTTTCAGTGCTAACATTCAGTAGTTTGTCAATACCTACTTGCACCAACACAGGTTTTATGTTAAAAACGTATTTCAACGAAACAATTCCAAATACCGATTCTCCACTTGACAAATACAAGTGCTTTGGTTCGTTTTAACTACTCAGGCACACACGCAACTATTGAAACTGCTGTGGGACTTCTCTCATCCTTTGTCGATTGATGAAGTATAAATATATATGTATTGCTTTTTCTCTAACATTTGCAGTTTCAAAATGATAACTATAAGGAGAGGCTACATGTAAGTAATTTCAGTTTTGCAATGCAGTGAGATGCAAGGAGAGAATCCAGAAGTTCTGTTCTGCTCTGCCCTTCTGCCAGGCCCAGGCACTCCTTAGCCACAACCTTTTTCTGGTTTGAAGAGTCACTCCATTGTGATTTAAAATCTTCTTTACATAATCTTTTCTCCAGTGTGGGAAAGTTTATTGAAGGTTTGGTGCAAACCAGTTACACCCACTGGTGAACAGTTATTCATCTGAACAGCCATGCCTGTCACTACTCATCAGCATAAATGAAAACACATGCAGGAAAGCGTGGTGTTCTTTTATCATTTTGCAGTATTAAAAAAAAATAAATGGGATAAAAATTGCCAAGTATGGTATGCTAAAGAATAAAATAGAGTGTGGTTTAGTGACATAAATCTGAAATTGTTCCACTGGCAGAACTGAAATTCTTTCAGATTTGCAGCACTGAAAATGGTACAGACTTGACTCTTGCCAGTAATAGATGTGGCAGTTTGCAGTTCCGTGCCATTCTGTAGCCATGACATTTGATGCCTATTTCATTCATCACTGCATGAGCTCTGCAGGGGATCAAGTAAACTTGGCTTAACTTTCTGTGATTTCAGTAATTCTCTCACCTCTTCCAATCCAAAACAGCAAGATGTGAAGTGAGACTGCTGATGTTAAGACAGCTTCATAAACGCGTAAAGTTAAAGGGACTGGGAAATTAACGTTTGTTATGTGTCTTGAAAGTCTGTATAAGTAAGAGCTATCCTTTTAATGCTAAACAGCTCTTTTGATAGAGAAATTAATTACTTTCAATGATATAGACAGTAGAAACAGACCATGGAATTTTTTTGTTTACCTACCCTGCTGAAAATTGGCAGCAATGGTAGTTTCATTATTATCCGTTAAATCCTTTATTACAGAAATATGCTGCTTGGCTGGAATTAGTTCTTTGTTTCAACGAATGAACTATAACATCACCATTGTAAATGGGACTGTTATCTTCTTAAAACTTGGATAAAGGTCTTAAGAGAAATTTTTCTTTCTGTGTGGACTCCAGTCTCCCTGACCCTCCTAGGGGTATACTGCTAACAGTAGGAGATACCTCACCCTATGGACTTTCTAGCTAAAGAGCAGAGTCACATCCTGACTCAGAAATGAACGCTTCTGATGCCCTGCTAGCACTCACCCAGCTTCTTAAGTATCATGTGGCTTTCCCCTGCCTTCTGGTGAATGAGTTGTGCTCGTCTTCTATATGATCAGGTGGCATTTCTCCACCCTGTCATTATATGTATCACTACAGACTTGCTTTAGCATATCAAGGTCTAGGAGACCCCAAAGATTACTTCCAGTATGGAGATGATAGCTAAGCTTGAATAGCATTGTATTTCAGTTCACAGTCTGCTCCTACCCTGGCATTGTGCAGAGTATATTCAGCCCCCATCTTTATCAACTGACAGGTAGGGAAATGCCACCAGAATCACCCCTCATTTTTTTGTTTATGAGCAGGTGGAAGTGCAAAATGGAAAAAAAAGAAAAAGGCAGGTGCCTCAAAACTGGAATTAAGTAGGACAAGTCACATGCTAAAGTTAACTGCTTGCTTAAGTGCACTGGTGGAGCATCGCCAATGCTTGCAGCTTTATCAGTGTCATTTTTCTACAAACATATCAAAATTGGAGAAGTCAGAGATGAAGATAGTAATATGTGACAAATAGGCTGCCTTTGCAGAAATGCTGCCCATAGTCTCTATGTCCTAATCTGTCTTCTGAGTTACAAGTAGACAGCACAGTAATTCAGCAACAAACACACAATCATTAGCTAAGATTTCTGCATTGTGTGAGGAAATGCATATTGCCTGTGTATAAACAAACAATGCAGATAGGACAGACAGCCTGACTGACAAGCAGATATTATGTACTTCTTATATGTTTTATTAACTAAAGCTGCCAAAAGTGCCTGGCTGAGTACAGCTGTTTGACTGCTCACTTGAAGCCCACTGAGTCTGTGGCAGAATTTCTGTTGACTGGCAGTTCACACAGGATGTTTACCACCTGCTCTTCCGAACCAGAGCCTTTACATCTTCTGAAGCAACTTTTCCTCCCTTAGTGCTTGGCCCTTCAGTTTCTGAGGGATATTTCAGCAGAAGGGAATACTTGCTAGCACAGAAACACTAAGCAGACACAGATACAGCCTGCTGTTCTTGCATGTGCAGCTTACATGTCACCCACCTCATGTTCACTCCAGTGCCATATCCTTCCTCCCTTCCTCTCCTACACCAATAAATGTTTTTTCCTTTTTTATTAAATAGTTGCAGTGCAGCAACCTAAAAATTATTTGTATTTCAGTATTAGGCAACACGTTTTTAATACATAATCCTTCCAGGTGACAAGAAAGTCCCTGGAAGGCATGGGGATAAAAGGAGAATCTATAAATCCAGGTTTATGGTCTTTAGCATGTCTGGGATCTGGCTGTCCTTAGACATCTAAAATAAAATGGGCCTTTTTTCCAAGTATGGATTTTGGGAAATGATGAAAAACCACTCTCCTGGAATCGTTTGACTGAAACCAACCAATGCAAAACTTGTCAGATGACCTTCGGTGCATGTTGCTGAATGTATTGACCCTTCTAAAATACTTGATCTTTGTTGTTTCCAGACTTGGCTTCCCACCCCATTGGTGTTACAGGAATCCGGAAATACCCTCTTCTGTTCAATGTTTCCATCCCTCACCATGAAGAAATCACCATGGCAGAGCTGAGGCTCTACACCTTGGTGGAGCGGGACCAAATGCTCTATGATGGGCTTGACCGGAAGGTCACCATTTTTGAAGTGCTGGAAAATGACCACATGGGGCTAGGAGACGAGAGAAAGACAGTGGCACTGGCATCCAGGCAGATCTATGGCACGAGCAGCGAGTGGGAGAGCTTCGAGGTCACGGAAGCCATCAGGCGTTGGCGAAGGGCAGGGCTGACCACGCATCGGCTGGAAGTTCATATAGAGAGCAAGGAAGGGGAGGAGAAGAATGGAGAGGGGAAAATTGATATCGACATCAACTCTGAGGCTAAGCATGTGCCCCTGTTGATTGTGTTCTCTGATGACCAAAGCAATGACAAAAAAGAGGAGAAGCAAGAGCTGAATGAAATGATAGATCATGAGCAGCTCGTGGACTTGGAGAACCTGGAGGTTGGCAATTTCCACAGCCAGCCTGGTGAGGAGGCGTTGCTCCAGATGCGCTCCAACATCATTTATGACTCTACTGCCCGAATCCGGAGGAACGCAAAGGGCAACTACTGTAAAAAGACTCCACTCTACATAGATTTCAAGGAGATTGGCTGGGATTCCTGGATCATCGCCCCAGCGGGATACGAAGCTTATGAGTGCCACGGAGTATGCGCCTACCCCTTAACAGAGCACGTCACACCAACGAAACATGCCATTGTCCAGACGTTGGTTCACCTGAAGAATCCTCAGAAAGCTTCCAAGGCCTGCTGCGTTCCCACCAAACTTGATCCCATCTCTATTCTCTACTTAGATGCAGGGGTGGTCACCTACAAGTTCAAATATGAAGGCATGGTGGTATCCGAGTGTGGCTGCAGATAGTAGTAGGGAACGCATGCACGGGGGAGGGCACAGGGGAAGTATTTAATGATTCAGTCTGTAAATTTGTACATTTCGGATTTCCTATTTAATAAGGTTATTTAATGAGGCATGTACAGATAATTGTATGTTTCCTGTTATGGGGAGTGGGCAAGTCGTACGACCGTAGGGAATGTATATTTTGTTCCATTGCTTGCTTCTTGCTGTTCTTTGCTGTCCAAATTATGACCGAGTCCCTCTTCCTGTCAGGGCATAGAGCAGATCACTGGATCGTTTGGGAGGGCTCTTTGTGCCAAAGGGGCACATTCAAATTCACAGAAATAAAGGCATATTTTTGTACTTTATAAATGTTGATTGGCATCTGTAGGGATTTCCAGAGCTATTAAAGATAGGTGAACTATGGGCAATACACACCTAGATTGTTTAGTTTTGTGTAAAATCTTTATAAAGATCCTTACATGCTCAGATTATTTTTTTGAAATTTATCTCTGTAGATCTGAAGTCCCAATAATTCTCAAGCTCCTAAATCACTAAGACACAGCAAGGTGTTAAACTTTTTTTCCTTTTTTCTTAATTCTTCCTTTAATCTTTCCCTGTCTCAGTTAACTGGCAGGGGTGATTTGGCATCTGGCGCGGAAGGGAACCATTCCCTTTCCCATCTTTCTTAGTAAAGCAGTGGCCCCAGGAGCAGTGCCAGGCACGTTCAGTGCTCTCACAGGCAATGGCAAGAAATTCCCCCTGTGCATGTTTATTACAAAAGCACCCTGTGTAGAGCAGCGCTGGCTTTGTCGCATTAGCCATGTGTTGTCTCTCAAGGGCCAAAGCTTTATGTGGCAGAAAGAAGTGCAGGAAATTTCCTGAATCCTTGAAATTGTACCAGTTTATACCAGCTAAGAAACTAGTCCCTCTACCCAGTCCAGTAAATTACATACAGTACAGCTACATAAACCAATTCCAGTGGCCAAGTAGTATTGCATTTAGTCTGCAGAGAGCTAGACAGAAAAGGAAACGCCTTCGTGTCAGCTAGATAGAGAGGATCTTTCCTTTATGTATGGGCTGAAGTTGTCAATTCATAAAGGTATTGCCCCCCCCCCCCCTAAACTGTATATAGTGGAGTCACATGCCATGTTTCCGCCACTCTTCTGCAACAAATCGTGGTGATAAGAAGGTGTCAGAGCTGAGAAACAATAGACCCGTCACTTTATTTATACTAAGCTGCAAATTTGTCAGATTCTTGGGAAAGTGTAAGTGACGTTGACTCTTTTAGCCTGTACCAGAGCCTACTGTACTGTCCCTGCATGTGTTTTACACTTTTAAGGGTAAGTTATCTTCCTTGGAAGTGATAAGGGTCTTTGAAAGAATCACTCTAACACTTTGTGGGAATGGACACAAAAGACTTCATCACGCACTAACTAAACCCAGTTTCACCTATTTTCACACATACTCTTCTGCCTTTCCCATAATTTATTGACCTATTTATTGACCTGCCTTTGTAAGATAATGTAGAATACAGAATGTTTTATTTTTGTGCTTGTGTGTAATCCCACTTGGATAAAACCTTGTACCCATCCTATTCCACATGGAATCTCTCTGTTGAGTTGTGCTGTGCAGAGATTGGTGTTGCTGATTTTTTCCCCTCCTAGATGTCTGTAAATACTATATACCACAGTTATCATCCTTGCTTGCAGAACTGTTCAGTCACTGGAGTGATTTAAATAGCATTCTGGAGCTCGTACGGTCTTGTCCAACGTATAACTACTCTTGCAGGGGTATCGTTGCTTTAAGTGGTCAGCTGCGTAGTTTATTGTAGAGTTGTGCAGTCTCCACTCGTGCTGTGTGTTTCCAGATAGTGGGCTGTGCCATGCGGCTGTACTGCTTTCTGCCTGCTACAGATTGCACCCTGTGAGTGACTGACACCGCTCACAGACCTTTCCCCTGAGCTACACTGCAATCTTAGTCTGTGGTTAATGGCACATTAAAAGAATTCATAAGAGGTGTGATATTTCGCTCTGCTGACATGAACTGCAGCAGCCAACGGTTGAAGTGTGACCACATAGATCCTTTCAAAACTATCCACAATTCTTATGAAGCCATTTGCCAAGACAAACCATTCACCTTGTTAGGAGTGATAATCCAGCATTAGGGAGATAATCCGACATTTGCTTTTATCATCTCTTTTCTGCGACTGTTCCTGTGGCAGTGATCTGACCAGCGGGCTTTTTGCACCACTGTCCTTTACTGAACAGTAGCAACATTTCTGAACAGTGTGTAGGGTGACCTGTGCCTTAAAATTCATAAGTAACCCACTGTAATCACTCATAATCACTATAAATTTTCAAGTGACCATGTAGCAAAGCAGAATGGTTTCCTGTACACTCTGTTATTGCCAGAGATTTGTTGTAACATAGTACAATGTGAATGTGGGTGGGCATGTAATTTTATCAGTTAGTAAACCTGCATGTGTGAGTTTTAACAAGATCAGTAAAAATATCAATGATAGCTTTTTAGAATTAGGAGCCAGTCAGTCTTTTTATATTGTTAACTTTTCTTTATAAAGGAACAAGGAGTGTACTGCTGATTGAAGAGGATTTCAGCCAGAGTTTGTGGTGAAAGACCGTAAAACATGAGATGTATCCCACTGTGCTGTTTTGGGAGAAAACTGGGCATCTCTTGAATCCTTCAGCTGCACCTATGCTGTTCGTAACCTGAGATGAGAACTACTGAGAATGGTTATTTCATTTATTAATGTGTGTCTGTTAGGACTGCATGCCTGCTTTATGAGCAAAACTTTACCTTACTTTTACCTTACCTTTGAATATAATTGTGCAAAGACATTTGCTGGATGTTCATGCAGTTAGATGGCAGAGATCAGGGAAAACAGCATCCCAAAAAATGGGACAGTTATTTTGTAAAGACTTTTCCCTAAGTAGCAAATTAAGGTTGCTTCTGCAAATTCGGAAGTACTTGGCTTAAAATACACCTGTCCATATAGATATGACATTTATTATTATTACAAATAATGTGGTGAGTGCATGACAAGAGCTATGTGTTACTGGTGCTACCAAGCTGTAAGAGCTGCTAATGTCATAAGAAGTCCCTGAAAAAATATTCCACTGCATGTTTTCATTTTCTATTTCTTTACTCCTGTCTTCCTTCTTTCTTCCTTCTATCCATCCACATTAGTACTGTGATTTCTTCTGTTTCTAAATATTTATTTTTCACATTAAATAGTAGTGTGCATTGATTTTCCTTTAATTTCTGATCTATTTTATATCAACATGCTAGCAGATGCTTGACTTAAAAGTGCAAACCAATTTTAGAAAGATTTGGGAAAATATGTCTTCAGTATGGAAGTATCTATCTTTCTATCCATCCATCCATCTATGAATTATTGCATATAACTAAAGGAGGCAGCAACACTGTCTCACCAAAATCATCAATATCTGTTGGATTTTTGCTTTCATCTGTTTCTAATTGAATATGTATAAGAAAGCGTAAGCAGATATGAAGCCCCTTCTTTTGCTGGACGCTGTATAGAATGCCAGGCGGTGCGTGCAGTCTAAATAGACAGGACAGGCAAAGGGGTGGGAGGAGAAACAAGCAAGAGAGACAGAGAGAGGAAAAGCCTGGATAACCTATCAGCAAGGGAGCTGAGGGAAGAGCTTTGGTCTTGGATTGCTGCTCTTAAATCAACACACATGATGCCTCCAGAAGAGCATGAACTTAAAAGATATCTTACTCATTTCTTGGCCTTTGAAGAAATCATGGTAACTGTGTCTCCTGTGCAAACACTCAGCACCGATGCCAGATTTCACGAAGCACTTGAAAGTTTGAGGTTCCCTTAAATGATTCATATCTCTTAGCTCTCTGCATGTGGACTAAAATTCCTCAAACAGATTTCTTCCCAAAGCTTTCTGGCATTATCCCTTGAGTGTGATCCCTGGAGTCCAGCTCACTGTGATTCCCCGCATAGCTCATTGAAGATAACAGATTCCTGGCTTTTTGAGCATTAAAGCTTGACAGCTCAGCATGGTTTTCCTGCCCCCGCTGCCCCCGCCCTGCCAGCCCCTTGCCCTGGGGAGATGGGTAGTTTGGGGCGGTCTGGGGAGCCTGGGGAGGAGGGGGGAGCCCCACACTGTTCTGGCAGGAAAGCAGGGCACCCCCTCTCCCTAGCAGTAAGTGCCTGGTGATGGCTCATGGTGTTCCCATTTGGAGGTTCCCAAGTGTCACTCTTAAGGAAAAAAGACTATTCCTGAATATTGTGGACACATACCTCTTTCCAAAGCCAGTGGGCCCCACCACGTGAGCAGCAATTCTGGAGCTAAAGACATGGGGATCAGCTTCCCCAAAACTGAGGTAACTTAAGAAAAATCATCTCCCAAAGCAACCACCATCCAAAGTAGCAACCAGAACCTTCTCTTCCCGAGCTCCAGCTACTGCAGTGCCCTTCTTAGACTGCCCAGAGAGCAAAGCGAACCAGGACCTCCAGCAGTCTGGAAATAGCAAAGGATCCTGCAGGTTTTAACAACTGGGGGCGGTTTGGTGCCTGGCTTACCTACAGCACAATGAGAGAGGTTCAGTTAAATATTTTCTGTGAAACACTGAGCCAAACACTAGCAAAATCTACCATTTTTTTAGGGAGAGGAAAAAAAAGAGAGGACGTTTTCCTGGCATTTGAACATCTGCTTCAGGCATTTGAAAAACTACAGCCAAGTGTTAATTTAAACTTCCTTATAACCCTGTTCAACGTTTGGAGTGCAAGCACTGTTAATAGGATGGGAACCAGGGTGGTGGTGGTTTGCTTACTATATTGGGAAACAAAGCCAGAACAAAACTAGCTTGAGATAGAGTTTTTGTTTATACTGCTGACCCATCTGTCTTCATTAATGCACTATTTACAGGAAAAGTTAAAAAATTAGCTTCTGCTCCTTCTTCAATTGCAACAGCAACAAATAAAGGCGGAATGGTTCATTTGCCCTCAACTAAAAATGGAAATTCTTATCAGCACCCCTTGGAAGAAGAGGTTTATTATATGGAGTGTATTATTGTTGAATATTAGTGCTGGAACTAGGCATTTTGGCCAGAGCTGTGTATTTCTAGCACAGTCAATGTCAGGAGTGAAGAAGTCAGAGAGGTGCCTATATTACAGAAAGCAAAAAGCAGCCACAAAACATGACCCATGTCTTACTCTAAACTCTTGCTTTGACATCTAAGGGAGAAATAATGTGGGGGTTTTTCTCCTGTATTGGCCCACACAGGTGCAATATCCCTGGCTGTGCAAAGGATCACATTGAGGCTAAGCCTTGACATGGCATAGAAATCACCCGGGCTGTTTCTGGCACTGATACTGGATAAAGAGAGGCAGCGCGGGAGGATAACCCTTTGTCTTACCTGCAAGTAAAGGGACAACACATATGCACTTGAATTTCTAGAGTTTAAATGCCTAAATGGGAACAGATGAAAACCACCCCAAATGTGTCTACCCTGAATGTTCTTCAGACAAAATGAGGCAGGTTTGTGACAACCTGTTATTAAGCCATTTTAGCTGGCCAGGTCTGGTCACATATTTAGTTGGCACAGCTGTAACCCAGAGAGGACCTGAGTTTATGGCCTAGCACCCCTGGACATTTGCTAGCGAAAACAGACTGTCAAACCTACTGCTGTGCAAATAAACTTCTTTAAAAGCACCTTCTCAGTAAGAAGAAAAAGATAAGTTTTGCATTACAAGCCCACTGAAATAGAGACATCCATTAAAAACTCAAACCCAAACTCTCTATAAACCATAAAGCCAGGAATTTCAAAAGGGCAGGCAGGTTTATCAGTTATCATCTCATTTGCACATCCCACTACAGGGGCAAGCTGAAAATGTCATTTGAAAATGACCTTAGAACCCTGGTCACATTTTAGGAACAAATCTGGCCGCATCTCCTTCATCTCTTCATCCCTGTCTTGCTCTTCTTCATCCCACTATCACTCTCCATCTGCTTTCACTCAGGAAAAATACACTTTTTGTCAGGCTACGTCTCTGCAAGCCATTCCCTAGGGAGCAGGACTCGAGGCACCTAGCATGTCTCGCCTCTCACAGAGGAGCAGCTTTGTGGGGAAATGCAAGGCTGTTGAAAGCAGTAGAAGGAGCAGCTGTTAGAATTACTGCTGCTTTTCCCAGATAAAAGTGGAGGGAAACGTCCACATTTTGATACCCTTGTCAAGAAGATGAATAGTCGAAGGGGGTCCAGCTCTTCCTGCTGAGGTCTTGGAAACGTCTCCTGCAACAACTGAGTGCATTTGCTTTCAGAAGCATGCTAGTAAATGCCAATTTCCTCTCCTGCCTCTCACAGAGTCACTTCAGATGTCAATAAGAGCTGAATTTGTGCTAGCGGTTAGCTGTGAGAATTTCTGCCTCCAACCCCATCTCACCACACAGCATTGCGGGCAAAACTTGTTACGATATGACTGCATTATTCCAGCAAACCGAGTTACTTTTTAGAGCAGATAATGCCAGAAAATACAGAAGAGTTTTGCTAACATATATACTGCAGTATATCCAGCTCAGGGTAAATGAGCTTATGTTGGCAATAGGGAGTTTGCTTACTTATTTTCTGCTGTTGGATACATGCCCAATGTGATCCTGTTCAGAACACAAATTAATCGACCTCCTGCTCAGCATTTCAAGGGCTTAGCAGGACCTTTGAATGCATTTTTTAAGTAAACAAAGGAAATATGAGGGATAAAAGCAATCAACATGGCTGTAATAAAGGAAATCATATGAGAGGAATGGATTTCCGTGACATAGAGCAATGGTTCCTGAAAAGAAGGGTGAGGTTTTTTCCTAGCTCCAAATACTACATTTTCTGTGGTGGCGTGAGGTATGGTCCAAAAAGAAAATACAGCGTATTTTATTTTAAATCAGCAGCTGAAGTACCATTAATTCAATATTTGCATAACTGTATCTCACAGAAGCTGCTGCTTGTCATATCTGCAGCGACTTTAGGATGAGGGGATGCTCATCGCAGCACTAGAGCTCCCCAAACAATGTCCTGCAGGTCTGTGTGGCTGAGACTATCCAGGATGTGAGCTTCAGATGGTGTTGAAAAGATATGTGTCAAGTTAAGTGAGAAGGTTTAAATACAGGGTGGTCTCTGAAATCAAGTACAGTAGCTAACTAGCAACGTGGCTAAACAACAGTCCACCCACCCCCCCCCAGCTCTCAGGTTTATGTTGGCTTTGCTGTAGCAACTCCTTATCTTTCCAGAGATTAGAGCATTTTAGATCAGTTGTTGTGAGATTGGGTGGAATCCATTTCCTGAGCTGTCACCACTGGCTAATCAGGCGGAGTTGAAATGCAAAGCTTTGGGAGAGTGGGAAAGCAAAACCTGTTATCCTACAATAGTGAACGTGCTCTGTTTGCTTTTATCATTACCAGATTTTAGATGCCTAGCTCAAGATACTGATACAGAGAAGCCTACAGCCTGAAACATAAGCCAGCTGAACTGTGAGCAGAGCAGATATCTTACCGTAGGAAAAATGAGCCCTTTTACCATTTCTACAGGTACTGGTAGCTGGTAAAACTGTTCACCTGTTATTGCTTACTGTGCTTGCTCTTCACCAGATCTGCACTATGAAATCCCAACCTGAATTTCCCCATGGGTTAAAATGGGAGTGGGGATCCATGGGAGACAGAGACACACAGTTAGGAGGCTAATGGGCTGATCCAACTGTTGAAACAGTGTAAGTGATTTGATTTTGGCTTACAGTAGCTGGTTGCTGCTGAGATAGACACAAAATAGCATGACATCATGCAAATCCAACCTGCTATATAAATTTTCACTTATAGCTTTGTACCAATTTTGAAGTCATTCTTTCAAGGAAAGCAAGTTGCTTTCAAACACAAAGCAAAGTTACTTTCCTTGCTGAACTCCCTCCTTTTCCCTTGGGATTTCTCTAGCTCACATCATTTCTTGTTCTTCTGCACTCCTCTGCCAATCGACGACTTACACCAGCTGCAAATTTGGCCCAATAATATTGATTGCACGTCTTGTGCTTCCTCTGTCCACCCTAATTAGTGCATTAGAGATAAGCAACATGCCCTGAGGAGCGAGCTAATGGCAGAGGGAGCAGGCCATGCTTTGTGGGGCATGCGGCCTTCCTGATGGGGGCTGCCACACGCGTTCCTCCGTGACACTGTTCAGGGCACTGCATGCAACGCTAATGAGCTCCAGGACAGGCAAACGATTTAGACAAGAGCCTCAGTGAGCTCCCCAGAGTTGCATTAACCCCTGCTCTTACTGCAACGGAAAGGAGTAACTTTTAAGATAGAGCAGTTGGCTAAGGCAGACCCTGGTGCACACTGTGGTTGGCCCGCACACGGGAATGCAGCAGCCTTCGAGAGACTGGGTAGCCACTGGGAAGCAATAGCACCTCTGTGAACAAATGAATTGCACCTCTATATCTGCTTTCAGCTGTTCTAGCAATAACCGTCCCGCTTTTGCATCATTCTCTCATTCTTGCATCATTCTTCTCGGGGAAGAAACCAATGTCTTCACCACTGACACCAATGTTGTCAACACTTCTGGCCTAAACCCTCCAGCCTAAAGTTAATAAAAGGAAGGGTTATCTGGCAAGCCTGGCCGACCTAGTTATTATCGCAAATATTTATATCGTAGATTGGGATTCAGGACTCCCAAGTCTTTGTCTGGCTCTGCTTCATATGTGCTCTGCAAACTTTTTCAAAGGCTTCATTACTTTTGTGTTGTGTTTTGGAGAGCAAAAATCTGGGACTCCAACGGCTTGGCTTTCACTGGGACAGGAGACCTAATTAGTTTGGCTTGAGTGGTGAATGCTGAGCACTCTGCTGCAAACTCCTTTGCCTTGACTGGCCAAGGCACTGCAAGGCTTGCACTGGCGCAGGCTCACCTTCATGGGCAGTGGGCTCCTTGCTTGCTGCCACTGAAGCTAAAAGTGGATGAGGAGCTAAGACATGGAACAGGTCAAGCAAAAAGCAGTCTAACCATCTGAGCCCTACACCAGTGTCCTAAAAAGCCACATTACAAACCACATTACAGCTCCATCTCCCAGTTGTGATAGGGTGCTAGGGTGCTGTGTGCCAGCTGGTGTTTCTGCATGTGATTTCTTAACAGCCTTACAAAATAGAAGAAAGGCTGCTACAGTTTTATTTTTAAAAGCCATCCTGCTTGCCATTATCAGTGAGGCTTTATATTTGAGTGAGCAGAAGCGGGTCAGAGTGGATGACAGCAATTTAATCTGCTGTTGCTTTTCCATAACTTCTTGTGCTATCCTTGACCCTAAGCCAATGCCCTTCCACTGCCAGCTACAGGAAAGACGCAGTCTGTGGAGCTAACGGGTTTCTAAACATGTGTCCCAGGTCTTCTACAAACTGTAACTGTGATCTATCCCCATTTCAGACTTATTTACGCAGCATTCTTTACACTGGATAGGAGGAAGGTGGTGAGGGAGCAGGATGTTCCTACTCCCCCAGTGGAAACATCCTTTCCCAGGATGTGACAACACTCCAGTTTCCAGTGGACATTTGACCTTTCACTCCTTGGCGCTGCCTGTGTAGCTGTTGTGTTGGGAACAACTGTCCTTGGGATGCTTGGCTGACCTCCTGACTCAGAAATGTGGATGCATGCAGGGGCAACACTTGGCAGAATTAGAAAATCCATCCTCTGAGCCCCAGGAAGGGATGCACAGGGTCAAGGTGTCACTGAAAAGACTCAAAACCTGCACTGGCCCTAGGGATCAAGTGTGGACCTCATCCAGAGCATGCAGAGCACAAGGGGAGCCTCTCCGGCTGGATGGCAGCCTGTGCTGGCTCTTATCGGGGAGCCGAGGAAGGAAACAAGGCCATGCTGCTGGGGAAAGGAAAAATTTACCTCTCACATGCTCAGAAAGCAAATGCTAAGCTGATGCTTATCCTCACTTCTTTAATAAGAGGTCAAAGCCTGGCAACTGCCTTGCTGGCTGGTTTTAAAATGCACTCGTTTGGAAATAGCTCCCTGGATGCAGCAAACAGCATTTCAGCCAGCTGAGATTAAAGGAGCATTCCCCTGTTCCCAGTCCCTGTTATCGGTACATTGTGTTAAGAGGGCTGAAATATCACATCATGTTTTTACGCGTGATAAAGCAAATTTTCACAAGCCACACCAGTGCCCGCTGACGGCACTGGGAGTGTCGTTCCCCTCTGCTGTGCAAGGCTCACCAGGGTAAGCTTGGCACGGGAGTGCAGGGAGACCTTTTGGATGGGATTATGCATGAAAAGTGAAGAAAGCTTTTTGTGAAGCTTCTTTACACGATGGACTCAAGGGGAAAACAGGATGCCTCCTTCTTGCTGAGCTCTCTGCTTGTAGGATGTTTCAGCTTGGTAAATCCTCTGATGTTTGCTAAAGGTTGAGCACACCCTGGAGTCTTGCAGTGGCAGCACCACTAAGGTCTCTCTGCTCTGCCCCACACAGCCTTAGAGGTAGGAAAATTGCACCCAAATTCGTATCACTCACCTGGTTGCTGTATTCAGCTGCAGTTAGAAGCGCTATTTCTTAAGAAACCAAGTTCGCAAATAACTGCTGAGTACTTCTGTTTATGGGAACTGCCTACTCAGAAGACTCTTGTAAAGGAAAACAGCTAGAAGGGTAAATCGTTCTTGGTGGAGACCATGCATGCAGTGAGCCTTTGGCAATGTGAATTATCCAAGGAAGAAACTGTCCCAGCTGGAGCCTCTGTGCAGTAATCACCATGCAAGTGCTCAGGGTCTTTATCTTCTTGAGTAATTCAGGATTCCTACACTTGCAAGTTTTATGTGCTAGAATAGATGAGCATTTTCTCCAAAGGAGTGCTTATTCGGACAACTCCTGTCCCTGCTTGCTCCTGCCCCCATGCTGGCCCTTGCTTTATCAGGATGCTCCTTTTTTGCCAGGTTATTTTTCCTCCAGGCCAGTTTGACTGTCTGGCTTCATAGCATCCCTGTGCTGCAGCAAGGTGGCAGGAAAACACAAAGAAAACGGGACAGTGGGACTGCTTCCAGGGAGGGTCTGGCTGAAAGTCTGGGGACTTTTTCTTCTCTCCACCTTGGTGAACAGTTATTCATACACGAAGTCTCAGTTTGGCACTCTTTTCTTCTTAAAAGCAGCCTGTTTTGGGGGTATTGTTCAACTGCCATGTAAAGGAGGGACGGACTGCATTACTCTGTTACTGCTGGGGAGAACAACATGTTCTTACGGCTCTTCTGTGGTTTGTATAAGCCATCCTAAATAATGGCTGGACACTTTTCCTGCACGTCCACCTCGCCTCCCACAACAACTTGCTATTTTATGCAGTAGCCAAGCTAAAAAAGGAAAGTTATTATCATGCCAAAAATGCGACTTCGATAAAATACGAGGGGATAAGTCAGCATAAGTGTGACTGGCTCGGGATCCAAAGAGAATAATGTGAGAAGGATAATTTTACTTTCTTGCCTCTCACGCCTACCAAACGCCTGGATACAACAAAGTGAATTCCTAAATTCATGTAGTAAATATCTAAGAAGAGCAAACCAGATTTTTTGCTCTATCACAAAGAATGCTAGACAGTGAGAGCAGGAGTGAAACTATATCCTAAAATATGTCATATTTTCAGCCCGTAATCCATAGTTCAACAGTTTTAGATGCATTCAGATCTGTGGTTTTAATTGTTCTAATTTGGAAAGCCACATCACATTTAAAGAGAGAGGAAAATCCTTGGTATGTCTTGGGGGTTATCGTACACTCCCATCACCTTGAAGGGAATGCATTGGGGTCCTCTGTCTGTGCAGTGTGAAGGTTAAGGCCATAAAAAACTGCCTTTTTGGCAGTTTCCAAGCCTACAGGGCCCAAGACAAGTTTGAAAAGGATCTTTTTTACAGGCTTTATTCTCTATGATAGACAGTCTGTTGTACTTCTATATTATAGTAGTAGTTTCACACTTCCTAGGATATCCAGAATCAATGCTTAAAGCTGCTGAGCTGAAAGGCAGCCACCAAAAAACCCTCTGTGAGTTTATAATGTCCCTTGCAGTACACAAGCAGGAACAGGAGAGACTTTCTCTGCTACTTCTTCCCCCAAAACATTTCACAGCTTGGCTGCAAAAAGAGGGGGAGGAAGGAAATATAGGTCATGCATCAGTCAGTTTTTGTGGATCTCATGTTTTGGTGTCTCCACAGAAGATCCAAAAGTGCGATAAAGCCAGAGCAGGATTTGGGCAATGCCAGGATTCAGGTGTGGCTCTGGGCTTTGTGTGGCTGAGCTGAGAGGATATATGCTGAGGGCTGAAAAGGATGCAAAATTTCACAGGTCTGGCATAGGCAGGCCCATGCGTTTCTGTCTCTGGAAAAAGCTCACTTTTAAAAAAGGAAAACCCTCTTTATCTTAGAGCACCCAACAGCAATACTGACTCATAAGATGCTGATGTTATTCCTTGAGGCTGTTAGCTCCCCCCATGCACGTAGGAATTTCCAGCCCACCTGACCTCTATTGGAAAGTCTATCTTTTAAATATGACCACTATAAACATTCCAAATTTTAATGGGCAGAATATCTTCAAAGAAGTTACTCTGATCTTCAGAAACAGTCATGGTTTGATAGAGGTTGTTTTGCCTATCTGCAGCGGAAGTGGAGGAACGCGCAGTTTATACTAAAATAACGTGCACTTGTCCTAATGACGGAGAATTCTGAGCCTCAGCCAAGCCTTTTCACGTCATTACAGTCTACTGCGGGCTGTGAAGGAATTATTTGCCTCTTCACACTTTTGATCTTTGCAGAAAGGAGCGTGTGGCATTTCCAGTCCAGATGTTCACGATGTTTCTCTTAGACCCGATGGAGAAGTTTCTCCCTAAATGGCTCCTGAGCCTCACACCCAGATTAGTAATGAGTTCCTTGTAAAGGTAAAAAATTAAACACTGAAGCAGCTCTGTCAAGGTCATCTGAAATCACAGAAAAGAATTGTGAATGGGAACAGTTGCCCTGAAGTGACAGCAGGCAAAATGCATCTCACAGGCACTTTGAAACCTCTTGATTTGAGTGTCAGGAAGATGTGGGTCCCATAGGTGCACAGTGGAAACTGTGTTAGTGCTGCTTTAAAGAGACTTCAGGAGACAAGAAATACACTGTCCTGGGATGCCGTAGCGTGTGGGACATGCAGGTGATGGGGAAGGTGAGGTTTCAATGGCTCATCTTTGAAGGTGGCTAAGCCTGGTGGAGGCAACACTGTCCTCCCTGGGGCTCTTCTCTGTGACGCCCATCCCTCTGCAAGGCTGCGGGCTGCGGAGCCAATGCAAAGGGGTACTGGGGTTCTCACTGAGATTTCAAATTCCCAAGTTTTAGGTTAGAAACATTTTAATCAGATTTGAAACATTTTTATCAGATACAATCATTACAAGAGCAGAGGACCATGGGTGTGGGTCCTGTGGTAGGAACTGTGATTTTGCAGTAGCCCCATGCAGTAACTCCATGCAGGCCTCCAGAAACATTTAATTCCCTGGTGCCAGAAACATTTAATTCCCTGATGTGAAGGTTTGTGGGCAAGATGGTGAGGAGCTGTGTAGCTTCTGGCAATTCTATGGAAACGAAAGCCACCTGGAGTCAGAGTCGATAGGTCAAATGAGCTATTTAAGGGTCGGATTCTTAAATACAGCTCAACTTTCACAAACCCCTCCTTTACCAGTCCTTTATAACCACAGCTGAGCAAAGGTGGATTCAATACACCTAAATGAATCTGAGTCTAGGGCTAAGGAGTCTGGGCTCGGTTTTAGGGCTAAATGAGTCCCAGCCCTAGCAAGGCTGATAGCAGCAAGTGCTATATACCCAATATTAACTTTTATTCTCTAATAACATTTCCCCACTCCCGTCTCCCCTTTTTTTCACATAGTTCCCTCTGTGTCCCTGTCTCTTGCCAGTTTGTTTTTCTTTGCAGGCTCTGACGAGCAGGTCTGCAACCTATCTTGAGCTGAACTTTTGTATCACCAAAACCAGGTCCTCAGCAGCAGTAATCCAGTGTTGTTGCATTAACTTCACCATGCTTGGCACAGAGACATGTGTACGTTCCTTGACAAGTTGATTGAAAACTCCTGCAGATCTCTGTGGTTTTCCCTTTCATGTTCCCATGAAGGTTCTTGGCTAGGCAGAGGCTGTGTGGTGGTGTTCCCCCTTCTTAACATAAATGAGTGGAAGGTTTTCTTTTGGAGTCCTGTTACTTTCTTTTCAACATCAAAAGCTTCAGCAGCATCGTGGTACTGCTGGAAGGGCAACTTGCTGGCAGGCAGTGGGAAAACAAGCAGACAAGTTTACAAACAGCCACACTGGCACCATGAGACCTTCGGGTCCAGTTATTTACACTGAAGGCAGCAAGTGCCAGGGAGAGACCCAGCATCATCGTTAGGGTGCAAACCCAGGTTTCTACCAAGGTGGCTGCGGAAATCCTGTTCTATGCTGAAGAAATGATAAAAAAAAAAACCAAAACCAGAGGCGGTAAGTAAGTCCGGATCTGTTACTTTTTGGAAACTGCCTGTCAAGGAAAGTGTTGAAGCCCCATTTTCTGTACTAGATAAAGCTGCTGATGGACTCTTTGCACAAATTGCTCAGTGTATGGATGCATGAAAGAGCTCTCCAAAGCCCAGCAGCAGCTGTGCTGGATTTATATAAACATGGCTATAAGGAGCAGTGATTTAAAATAGCTGAGCAGCCACTTAACTAAAAAGGTTTTTGTGATGTTGTGATTTTACACCTGGAGCTTTGATATCAATGAGTCTGGCACAGCACAGCAAGGGATGCTGTAAGAGACCTCTTCTCAGTGGACCCGACAGGCTGTCCAGGCTTCTCTTGCTCTATAAGAGCCATAACCTACTGCGTGTTAACGTGAACAACATAACCGTGGTGCTGACAGCATTTGCAGCCCATCGTCCAGGCACACTGTGTGACAGGCTGTGCCACCCCAGACCGTGGGGCTTTTCTGTCTGCCCGGCTCCAGGTTTTATGGACTTTTTGTTCCACTCAGAAGCACTGTGGGTACCTCCAGCACAGAGCCAGCCGGCTGGCAAGAGGGATGCTTGCTGGTTTATTTTTGTAAAGGCATAATGTGTCCTCAACTTGAACTCCTGAGTGCAAGATATTCTGATTGAGCAGCAAGAAGTATTGGCCTGTTCTACAGGTAACTTGAGCAGCTGAAAGAGGAGTTGGAAAAAACGTGCCAAAAAAGCTGAAGAATATTTTTGAAATTTCCTGTTTCAGAGCATAAACCAGCCTCTAACTTCTGGGCTCCTTCCTCCAAACCAGCCCATGGTTGGTAGCAGAAGACCAAATAATACAAGTCCCTGGCTCTGAATCTGCTTGGCAATTCCTGTGGATTCATGCAGCTGTATTTTATGTCTGTGCATAGCTGGGTGTCTTCTCCTAGTTGGTCTTGGCGTTAGCTTTGCTCATGGATTTAGCTAGGTTTTTTACCTCCTCCTCAAGCATCTTGTTTTTCTTCTCCATTTCCTCCCGTGAGCACTCTACATTCATCAACTTCTGCTCCAGTTCCTCAGACTTCTTCTTCTCCTTCTCAATGTCCTGATTCAGCCTCACTACTTTGGCCCAGACTTCATAGTTTTCCTTCTCAAGACTGCAAAGAGAAACAAAGTGTGAAAGGATTGGATCGGAAGAGTGCCAGGAAGTCATCATTTGGCTCTTAAGGAGTCTGCTCTCTCTGTCATTAAGCAATAAAATAAGCCAGAGGTGCTGTCCTGATCCCCTGACCCTCAACGGCCACATAACACGATGCAATAAATCAATACACATGATATATAATAATATGGCAATAATATGTGAAGCTATAAAACACTGATGGTTACAATTAATTATGCAATAATGCTAATACTGAACTCTGGATAGTGTAATGGTACAATATTGCAGTAATAACAAGAATTATGACAGTGTAATTATTGCAGAAATACTACAGCCCCTTACAATGGTGTAATAAGAACTACAGAGTCTTAATATTGTAATAATATAACATTAGCAACTATGTCATGAGAGTACAGCACATGAGCATTGACTTTTAGATAGCCTACTATAATACTGTGTTTTATCAGTAGTCATTACTATTATATACTGGGATCACTGGTAAATAAATCTGTGCAATACAAGTGTGGTAATAACACGAGCTGAAGACTCCATACTCTCCAGAAAGCAGCACTCTGCAGCATGTTACCTTTTAATTTGTTCCTCGTAGTCATTTTTCTGTACCTCCATTTCTTTTTCCAGCTTCAAGATCATGTTTTGCAGGAACTCCCTGCTCTCCTGATCAGGCTTGGAGACCGCGGCAGGGCTGCTGGTGGGACTGGCTGTTTCATTTGGCTGATGGCTGGGACTGGAGCAAGGTAGAAATTCTTTATCAGAGCCGCTGCTCGAAGGGCTGGGGCTGGAGCTGCTGCCTTCCCCACTTTCTGCCTGGGAGGTAGGAACGTTATCGTAGGTCGAAGCCCGGTGAAGGTCGAGCAACTTAAAAAGATCGTGCGACAACGTTCTCTTATGTCCGTCAGGAGCCATGGAGTGCATGCTGCTCCCAGGGGAGCTTTTCCAAAAGTCACTAGCAAATATGTCATTTTTGTCACTGCTGCCTTTCTCCCCTGGAGAAGCAGCTGTCAGGAAAGATTTCCTGTTAGGTAAAGTCTGAGTTCTTTTCCTTGACTGCGTTTTCCACGTTCCCAGAGTATCTTTGGACTCGTTATCTTCTCTGGGTGCACTTGAGCTCGCAGCTGGTCCGAGGGCCCTGCTGGAATTCAGGTCATCTCTCTGTAAAATAGACCCGTGGCATTAGGACAGCCTTGCCCTGCTTTGTGAGCAAACGGGTTGCAGCGACCGCTGTGACTGCAGTATTTACAAAAGTCACATTTTAACATGCTAACAGGAATGGCCACAAGTTTTCCATAAAAAACTATTTTGGGTTGCACCGTGTTTTCCGTTAAAAAGAACTTTCTGCAGAGATTCTTTCTTTCTGAGAGAAGCCTATAATCCTCAGTGATTTCACTTCACCAGCATGAACTGAAAAGGTTTCATCTATTCTGCCTTTTAACTAAAAAACTTCAGGAGTTTTCATTTTTCCCAGAACAGTAGATTTTCCACAGGAAAGTGGAAAGTTTATCTACGTTGTTTTTCTGATGCAGATATTCCAGGGATGACAGTTAGAGCTCTTTACCCTATTAATAGCAAGTCCCCTTAGTGGCTCGCTGACCTGTTAGAGCCCATAAAAATTAAAAATGTTTATTAAATTTATGTTTTATTCTTTCTCTGAGGATCTAGCCTTACCATTTGCCTTTGGATCAAGCTCTCTGCCCTGTGCACTGCAGGGTCCTCTGCAGCATCCCAGCCCACGGAGCTACGTGGGATGGGGGCTTTCTTGTCATTTTTTTGGGCAGGTGAGGAGGGCAGCACATCCTTGGATGGGGGAAAGAGGTCTGCATGGTCACTTATCATCACAGTCATCACTTTCTGGATCTGTGGTGTGCCTGGAAGAAATCAGAGATCTGTCAGCAGCAAACCCAGTGCGATGGGTTTTCTTCCACCCACACTAGCATTTTCTGGTTGGTCTTTCTGTTGTCCAAAATGGAGATGCACATAGAAATGCAGGTGAAGACAAGGAGTGGGATCATAAAACCAAATGAAGGGAGGAATTTTTATATCACCCCAGATTAGCAGGAGCAGACCATGGAGCAACCAAGACAGAAATCTGCTCAGCTGCACCAAGCCACACATTGTGCTGCTTTGGCTCAACAAGCAAACTACAAGTATCGGTTATACAAACAGGCGTATGAATATCTGGACCATTTGCATATGATATCTGTAGAGCAGAGCACTCTTTGGCCTTAAATATTTCTTCTATTCGTTCTGCTGCATCTGTCCCTGCCCACGGGATTACAGTTTGGCTCAGTGAAACAGTAATTTCTTTGAGTTTCCTTTGTTTTTACACTTTCCTGCTCTAAGCAAAAAGAAAGATGACTTCATCAAATTCCTGAATTGTTTGAAATCTGTGGAGGGAACACAAAGTGCAACTCCTAAGGGGTTTTTGTCACCATAAACACATTTACAGCCTGACTAACATGTGGCTTTACTCTACCTAGCTGTACTTACTGTGCCCAGGCACTTGTCTGGCTTATATCCATGGGTCTACTGTAGAAAATTTGTAATTTCAAGATTGTGGATGCAACTGAGTATTTCAGCATATCAGGTGCCAATTATTCCAGGAGTCCCTTTTACCTCTCATAATAATTGCAGGATCCTCTATCTTGGGTCTGATGAGGTTCACTCCGATCACTGTTGCTAAGTTATCCACACTCATCTTGTTGACGCTAGAGTTCAACTGTATTTCATGTAGAAACCTGCCAGAATCCAAGGGCAAATATTTGAAGTCAGAGGAGGAAGACTGCAAAAACTTTACACACCCACTGAAACAAAATCCTGATAAATCCATCCAGCTTTTCCTCTGCATCCCAAGGACAGAAACATATAACTGCCTTATAACTGCAAACTGGAGCTGGGTCTTACTGGTATCGGTAGAAAAAACACCATGTGATGAGCTGCTCACCTGAAAAAAATATTAAAAAGGAAGGGAAAACCCCCATCTAATCTTTAACCAGAAAAAAAATTCCTAGGCTGGGTGAAACCTAACAATTTTGTTGCACAAGGCTTTGCCTAGAAAAACTACACGCCATTTTAATTCTTAGGAGTTCATAAGTGAGTTTTAATGAAATTCTCCCTTCACAGAAGTCAGGATCTAGTGCCTCGAGGGGAACCAAAACATGGCTTAAGAGGGCTCTCTCTAGAGAAGTCAGACTCAGTCTTTGGCATGGTATTTCTACTCACCAACACCAAATCTGAGCTGTTTATACCTTGTGCAGAGGACTGACCTGCAGATATAGCTGAGGAGGTTGTAGTTGTCTCTGGGAAGGAGGGACAGTTGCTTCAGGAGTTCCTGATGGCCCTAAATGCAAGTTAAGAAATAACTCTATAAAGATTCACAGATACATATGGACTCAAGAATGGCTCTTTGTCACTCCATCCATCCCTGTTCTCACCTCTTGGCATTTGCTCGCCTTGGAAATTACATTTCTCTGCAAACCAAGCACGGACATGGAGAAATTTCTGAACAGTGCTCAGCAAGAAGAGGCAGCCCATTGCCCAGCACTGCTGCTGCCACAGCAACAAAGGAAAGAGCTGCGTCCCCTCCAGCCCAGCATGTGTGTGATGGGCTCTGGAAAGAGCCAATCATGCCCAATCTCCTTGCATTTCTTGTGTATAAACATTTAGGACATTTTTAACCCCAAAGATCCTGAAGTGAAACAACCTACAAGAAACATTTGCCCTTGAAATATAGGGCTGAACATTGCAGTTCACAGAGCTCATGCTGCCAAGGATATCTGCATTATTTTTGTATGTATAGGAACAGCATCCATGAATGGGTCTTTTTTCAGTGAGGGGATTCTCTTCCACCAAAATATATAGTTAGGAAAAGACAGTTCCCATCTGTTTCTCACTTCTCCCTCTCCCAAATCTCCACTTCCTTCCTTGGTCTCACGCAGAACCTCCACCAGCTCCATTCTCAGCTTGGGCTGATGGAGGTTGCAGGACATTGTGTTTCCTTCCTCTCTTGGTTTTCACACTTTCTGTTTGCTGCAAGGGCTTAACAAAAAGAGGTGCTGAGCAGCTCTTAGACCTGCTCCAGAAATGTAAGCTTTAAAATGGATAAACCCTTGTTTTCAAGCTGGGAAATCCCACTGTTTTGAGGAGATTTTATCTTTTTAATTATTTTTTTTTCTCCCCTCAGATTTCGAAGCTCAGTAACTGCACAGTTTATAATGCACAGCTAAATATGCACCCGGCACCTCCAGCTCACAAAGCCCTGGCACTGAAACACAGCTAATTTTAAGGCCAGAAGGAGAGAAATGAATGCGTCTCTACCTTTCTCTCATCCACATCCAGCGCCTGACCGCACATCAGGAAATCTTCATACTGCATCCAGGGCACAACTGGCTCAGGGAGCTCCCGCAGGTAGAGTTTGAACAGAGAGGCTACGGTGTGCACATCTGTATTCCTGCAATGCACAAAGAGCCACTCACGTGGAACTCGGACCCAGCTGGTGAGCAAACCCTACCCTGCTCCGGGAGCATGAGATTATATTTAAACTGAAGACAGACAGATATGAATAGGGAAGCCAAAGCAAGCTGGGGGGAATCCATAGAGCACCCCAAGCCAGGGAATGGCCCCAGCTGGCAGGAAAATAAATACTTGGTGGAGATTTTCCCCACCGTGGGGCTGGCAGGTCCCCAGTGTTCATACCCAGGCTGAGCCTTCCCAGCCTGCATTTGACTCGTGAGAGTTTGCATGCAAATATTGTCTGGCGTTCACATGTTTGGCAGGCACTCCCCACTCTGTGCGGAGCTGGCGAAGCTTGCCTGGGGTTTTTAAGATCAACAGTAATTACTGAAGATGTTCTGCTGGGACAGATGTTTGCAGCTTTGCATACCATGTAGTTTACATTATGTCAAAAGGACACTGTCAAGATCGTAAGCCTCTAATTTGACCTACCTTGAAGTCGCTAAACTGTTATAAACTTCTAGCAAAAATCCCCCAGGTCATTTATTTTTAGGATTTGTTGGGGTTTGTAAAATATTTTTAACAAATGCATGTAACCATAGAGGAATTTTTTTCAGAGCTGTATTTTTGTAGGGCTTACCAATACACGGCACTAGGCATCCTGGATGCCTGGGCTGCAACAAAAGTTTTCTGATGCTCCCCACCCAATCCTGCCAAGCTTGCGCATGCAAGCATGCCTGTGCAAACCCAAACAGGCTACAGAGATGGCACTGAAGGTCGAGCCCGCATCTTGCACTGTTCAGGTCACTGGAAACTCCATTGTTTGCCTTCCTCCTCACTAAGAAAATGTTTTGGTTGAAGTGCGTGGGGGTTGCAGTCACTCTGAGATCACCACAGCAATGCTCATACCAAGCCCTCCGGCACAGGGTTAACATTGCAGGGTGCTGGGAAAAGGGCCAAACTCCCTTGCCATGCCTCACTGCAAAACACAGTTCCTCAAAAAATAAAAAAGGCTTCACCTTCCTATGACCCCCATACAGGTTACAACAGGAAAGCTCTCAGCAGGACTATGGCACCCAGAAAGCAAAAAATATTCAGCTGCAAAACCAACGGTCAGGATGGTTATGCTCCCAGAGCAGCTGTGACTCTGCTTGGCACAGTCCAGGAATTATTTAGGTAGAAGTGCTGTGGGGTTTCCTAACAAAGCTGCAGAAAGCTGGGTGAAAACAAAAAATTTTGTGGTTAGGGGCAGGCCTGCAAATAGAGAAGCGAGACCCCTGCACTCTGCTTAGGCAAACTGTTTTGCACAAAAATCCAGGGAAGCTCCTGGGTTTGGTTGCTTCCCTCCCGCAAGCACCCCAGATTTTGCCAATGGCTCTCAGAGCTCAGGCGATGCCATATGGGGCAGCTCCCCCAGTCTGCATAGATGGGGCATCACCACGGCCAATATCACACATGCAGCAGCCTGGGCACCCCTTGTCTTAGTTCTGGTGGATGAGGCAGGGCAGGATTTAACCAAAAAGCCTCACTTTAGGTGCTGTGGATGATCGCAGGACCCGCATTTCCTTTATCCCAGCACAGGGTCACTGCTTTCAGCAATGCAAACTGGTGGGTCAAGCCCCAGAGCAGGCTGCAGAGTGAGCAGGGGACACTGGGCAATGCCTTATGCAACCATGGCCAAAAGCAAGGGGTTAAACTCTGACTTGTCGGGGGGACACAGGTGGGAAACCTCCTTAGAGATAATGAAGCACCTGCAGGGGCAGCTGCTCTGCCCACTATCAAGGGGGGCTTTATAATGAGATGTACCAGGGATTTACAATTCTCTCATTTTGCACAGGGCATGGCAGAGGCAGCAGTAGCAAACGACCCTCTCCAAAGCCCCTCTGAGACCTACAGGCAGCGCTCTCAGCTTCAGGGACTTTTCTGGTTCCTCTCAGCCCTGCAGAGGAAAGGTGTCAGGAGAACACAGCCTTGCAGCAGCCAAAATCAATCTCTCATCTCTGTGGGGTGGTGTAGGGAAAAACAACAGGAGGAAAATATCATGGCTACATTCTGGCAGGGAAAGCAAGAACTTCTAGCGTGTGTGTTAGGGTGTTCTCTGAGCTTATTAGTGATCCTCTGCTTGCTCTCCTTTCTCCAAACCTCTGCCCTTAGCTGATGGGCTAAGTAGGATCTTCCCTTTCCCTCCTTCCTTGGCTGCTCCGGCAAATAATAATTGCTGTGTGGGGCAGGGATTTTCCTGAATGCTTTCTTTAATTTTCATTAATCTCATCTCAGCACCCTCTGATTCAATGTGAGGTTTCTGCTGAATCCTCTCTCCTTGTCAAGCCCTTCTGGATGGTCCAAGTTTCCTTCTGGGCTCTCTGGGGGGTTAGACAAGCTGCTTTCCCCCAGGTGTTGGGGTTTATGAGAGCTAATTGAGTAGGAGAAGGGGAATCCAGCATTACCGGTCAAATGATGGCCTTTCCCCAGCATCGAACGCGTCCCTGAGCTGTTTCACCAGGTTGTCTTGGCCGGGGAGGCGGAAGATGCCCTCCTCACTCACACCATGCTCCCGAATGAACTCAGCGCACTTCTGCACCAGTATGGGGACCTGGTGCTGCCCAAATTTCTGTTCATAAGCCATGGTCTCTGCCAAGCGCTGGCCAAACACCACTAGGGGAAGAACAGAGAGGTTAGAGGAGCCCAAAAGCTTTGCTTTTGCATATTACTTGCCAAAGTGCATCAGGTGCAAAAGTGACAACAGTACCTGCTTTCCTGATAGCATAGAAGCTACAAGAAGTCTGCAAACTGTTGAAAGCAGAACCACTTCCAAAGAAATAATAGCAAGATGAAACCTTGTCCCTCCTCCAAATAATTAACAGTTCTCAAACCAAGCAGTGAGCCTTGTTTTTTGCCATGCCACTTGCCTGCCGGGGAGCAGAGGGAGACAGGAACAGCAAAAAGGTTGGTGCGAGGGCACAGGGTGAGAAAGCAGGCTTGTCACACAAAGCTGAAAGATATGGAAAGCACAGGAGAACACCAAGAAAGAAGGAAAGTACCCTTGCAGAGATCTGAAGCTGGAAATCTTACTGACTGTTTTTCTTCCCCCTCCCCTCTTCTCTCACCCTCCAGAAATTCCCCCGTGCAAAGAGCAGCAGTATTTTGCAGCGAGTGGTACCTTTCCTTCGGAGCAATGGCTTTTTCCTCCTGAACTCACAGCAAAAGAAGAGCTCGAAGGCGGGAAGGCAGCAGCCTGCATCCCAGCTCTTCTTCCTCAGAGCCTGGGACATGGTAAGTGCAGACAAATCCCAACTCAAACTGGCTCTGGGATATTAATGGCAAAGGGTCCTATGGTCCTCTACCATATTTTTGCCCCAGAAGTGCCTGTGATGCATTCACCTCATGCTCTGAAGGCTGAAATAATTCCTGTGCATCTTCCAGGCCAGGAAAATGCAAGTAGACACTATTATCTGGAACCACAAGGCTTGTCGGCACCTGCCTGATCATGGAGGTTTTTCATTTATGACTTGCTTACATTTTCAAATAACTAATATAAACCTGTCATTGTGCACAGTAAAAGCAAATAGCATTGTGTCCGTCCCCCATCCCCCTCCCCCCTCTACTTTGGTAGCTGGTAATGAATTGTTTATTTAACTGCAAACTGGCAGATCTGTTAATTTGGGGATACCTCCCTGGGGCATGCAATGGCCATACCAGCCCACTCCCACTCGGCAGCCAGCCCTGCGAAACCCCTCGGGGCTTTTGGAGATGCTTTTGCTGTTGCTTCACACTTTGCAGCCGCTTTGCTTTTTGGTGTGTAACAAGCTCACAACTAGCTGGGTCACATGGGGCTGCTTCCAGGTGGGCTCTTGCCCAAACCTCCACCGTGTAGTGGGTTACTTTAAAAGCACGTGTTGGCTCAGCTTGCGTTGAAGCCAAAAACCTAAAGCATGAAGTTTCAGGGTCTGTTAACCTGTGTATTGACATCAAATGCAGCTCCATAGTACCTGACTGCTCTGCTATCCTCAGGCCTTCTGTACTACTATAAATTTACAACTTCTATCATATAAGATCAGTTTATCTAGCTGGAAGAAACTGCCAGCCTCCTAAGTTTAAGCAAGGATCAGATGTGGAGTTGTTATTAAATATTAGAGCCAGGTGGGGCAATGCCCTGAAAATGGCTCATGCAATCCTAATTTCAGATGAGTAATGCTGCCTGCCCCAGGGCACAGCATGTTTCAGTTTAGAGGCAGAAAACACCAGGGTTGTTGAGGAAAACCAGCCGTGTTGATGTTTAGGTGAAGCTTGTCTGTGCCTATGGCAGGGTCACAGTGAAAGAGCCTGAATTGGCAGCACCTGCTTGCTTCTGAACTGCTGTGATTTGTATTAACACAGGAGCTAAGGGTGATCAGAGCTCCATCGTGCTTGTCTTACATGGCTGAAGGGCATGGACCCTATAAAAAATAATATAAATAGTCAGGGCAAAGCACAGAGGGAGGGAGACAGGCTCAGAATGATCCGGGTTAGTGCTCTTTTGGAGAGAGCTAAAGAGACTCCCAGCCCTGTTTCATTGGTGGATCTTGCTTATTAGGAGTTCATCCTTAAGGAAAATTCTGGATAGTTCATCCTTGTAGGAGAAGTGGCTAGAGTGACCTTTGCCACTTCCTTTGTGGGCTTCGCCTGTGGCAGCAAACTTAGTGTGCTCCTTTCTGATCGATTCATGTTTTATGCTTCCCTGACCACAATTTTGTAATGGCATAAATGCGTGCCTGAGGGGGCTGGAAGCAAGGATCCTGTTGCTGCAAGCCTTGCCTGTGTGTGAGGAGGAGGGCAGCGTGGCCAAGGCAGACTGCAGAGAAAATGGGGGCAGAAGGGTTGAGCTGAGCAAGAAAAGCTGGAAGAAAAGCAAAGTGAGGAAACTGGTAGGTGAAAGGCAAGATTTTTCAATGCTTTATCTCTGAATATGAGTTGTTTTCAAGAACAAGGTTTTCTGGGGTCAGTAAGTCAATGAGGAAATTCACAAAATATGTTGAAACCAGCCCAGAAATCTTCATTCATGCTTGGTTGCCATTTCCTTAACGTTGCCCATGTTTGCATAGACCGTCCACCACAGGGTCTAAGAGCAGACAGGATTCTAAGGCATTACAAGTTAGTCGCATTACAGCTCCTTTTTCCAGTTTCAAAGGTTTTTGAGCCCAGCTTTGAAATCCTCACACAAAAGTACTGCAGACCACAAGACGGTAGGAAATTGCCTCTCCAAGAGCTGTCCCTGCTCCCCTTTACCTCCTGATGCTGACCCCACCACTCGTCGGATGGATTTAACCCATTCCTCCATCTCAGACTGGGAATTAGCCATGAGCACGTAGGTGTCCTGCCCTGACCGGTTCTGGTCTCCTGAGATCCCTGGAAAAAAAAAAAAAAAAATTATACATCATTTATAGAGAGCATTGGAGGAGAAAAGACACGTTCTTGTTGATCTCTTTGCTAAACACTTTTGGCTCCAAATTTCTCCATTCACATTTATTTGGCTGTGAAATGAAGCAGCGTTCTTAGATTTCACGCTTGCTGAAGGTTTGCAAGAAAGGAACAGAAACTGCCTAATGTTGCAGCTTGGCAAGGCTTCTCAGCATGGGACATGGGCAACGACACAGGGCCCTCCTCTAGCCCTGATGCGTGAATATTGAAAGCAAGATGTTAATTTTCATGTATAATGAAGTGCTATGGGGATCTTGAAAAACAGTGGGAGCAAAAGGACTAGCAGATGACTTGCCCAAATGATCCTGGGTGAACAGTCCAGCCCAATAGTGTACAACAGAAGAGTGAAGCATCCTCACCTGGGATGATTTCGAAGATAAATTTTCCTCCTTCCTCTGGGTTGCTGACCACCTCTTTGATGGTGCTTCCCTGGAGAGACAGGCAGCCCTAGGACAAAGCAGAGCAGGAGCTGCAGGTACCAGTGTCCCGTCTCTCTGGGGATGACACTGCCATGTGTCACCACTGAGGACTGGAGTCCTTCTTTCAGATTGCAGGAGCTGGTGGCCTATATACATACATAAGTATATATATATATATATATATGCTAAAAATGACTTTTCAAACAATAAGGGACACTTCTTAAATGCCAGTTTTTCTGGTTAACTGATTCTCAGAGTGAGAAAACTGATTATTTTGCTCTTTCCTTTTTTTCCTCTCTTCTTATGTTTTTTTAACCCCTGTTGGGAGTGGAAGAGGAAAGTACAAAGGAGAAGGGACTTGGCAAAACACTGGTGCATCCTGGTTTTGGTGCATCACAGGAGGAAAACTATTCCTTTAACACAGCATCACTTAAACCCAAAAACAAATCCGACATTTGCAGGAGAGGAGCAGAGAAAAGAATAAAAGGGAGGGGAAATGAAAAAGCAACATGGAAAACAGCTATTTCTTTTGGACCTGCCTTTCCCCAACTGTCATGGCAATCAGGCAGCTTGGTACCCGCTGGAGGAGATGGGTGGGGAGCGGCCAAGGCACGTGGTGGCCAAGCAGGCATGTGAGTCAGCACCAGAGGCCTCCTGGGGCAGGAAATAAGGCTGTACCACAGAAATGAAGTTTCTCAGCGACTTCAGCCTCCTGAAAGGCATTGGGCTCCTCTGAGCAGTGAGGACCATCAGTGCTTCAAAAGCCTGAATTGCAGCTGTATCAATCAGAATCATTGATGGGATCAGAGAGGCTTGAAATGACCCAGGATGGTGCATCAGGGTCATGGCAAGAGCTTCCAAAAGCACTATGAATAGCCATAAGCACTTTCCGTTTCCACATCCCATTGACAACAGGGGAGACTGCTCCTTCCAGTCACCCCTGAAACCAGGCAAAGCCAGAAATGAGACCTGGATCCCACTGGGCTCAGCCCTGTGCTTTCACCCTGAGGATCTTCTGATCTCCTTTGCCTTTTGAGCATTTTCTATCTTGAGATCAGTTTTGCTGCCAGTAACAATTTGTACAGAGAATGGCTTTTCCGACAAAGGGGAGGACCTTTTCCTGAAATTTCACAAAACAAGGAAAAGATGATGGATATTCAAAAAGCAAGTTACAGTATGGAGAAACTGGTTGAAAAACTAGGAAGTTATCCATATAAATTGGGAAAACAACCTGATTTCTTCCTGGCAAGTGTATTACAAGGCATACTCTGAGAAATTATTTGTATGGGTGAGACAGAGGGCTTGTTACAACCTGGAGGGACTGAAGATGGATGATGCTGTCAGAGTGCTGTGGATATCGGGCACTGGTGCAGAGGTTTAAACCATGCCCAAGTGGATGACTTGCACTCCTGTTCCGTGCAAAGGGTTGGGTGCACGTTGCGCTGTCCTGACGACCTCAAAAAGCATCAGAAGTGCCGTGCACCTAAGCGCTGAGCAGATTTCAAGCCTTATCCCTTAGAGGAAAAGGCAGCGGGGGAGGTTTCCTCTGGCCATGCAGGATGGACTGGGGCAGCAGCTGAATAACACAAACTGCATCTGCACCATTGAGCCTTCTGCAAAGGATGGGGCTGGGCCAGGACGGGATACAAACCTGAAGGCCGGAGAGAGAGAGATTTCCTTTCCCTGTCCCTCCAGCTGCCCTGTCCCGTGGCAAGAAGTCCTAAGGAAGCAGCTGCCCTTCGCTGTCATCTGTCCAGCCCGCAGCCCTGCTGTAAGGTCTCTCTTGGGCAGCTCCTCACACCCAGGCTATGCTGAAAGTCCTGCTTGTGTTTTCCTAAAAGCATCCTGTAAGATGCCTTTCCCACGAGGTGCATGGCCAAAACCTCTCTCAAAGCTCCCAGTGTCTCGTGCACCCATTGCTGCACCTGCCATCGCGAACATGGTGGTGTACCCAGCTCTTTTTCTCCCCAGCCTTCTTCTGTTGTCTTGGAAATGTATAGCAACTTTCTAGTTGGTAACTGGGTTGGGTTTTTTCCACCACCCCGTTGCTCGGGCACAGAGGGACCAAGCTCCCAGTGGGGCTTGCAGGCACTTTAATAATTTTAAGTACATAGATGAAGTGCGTGATCAGGATATCTCATCTCTGTTCCTGCCCGTCTTACTCCAGACCCATCCCAAACCATTTCCCGATGAGCAAAGCTGCAAGAAGGGGGAGACTGAGGACTGGCAAGCCCAGAAGCCTTGGCCTACCTGTGGTTTGACATCGTCCTCATCCTTGTAGTAGTACAGCTGCTGGCCCTTCAGCACGAAGTACCGCTGCTGCCAGTTCTTGACAATGGAGCGCTGCTTTTTCAGCCAGCCGATCTTCAGGGGCCGCTCCAGCGGGTTGGGGGAGGCCGGCCATGTGCCCACTGGCTCGCCGCTCATCACGCTCTTGGAGCGGGCTGCCAAGGAAAGAGAGGGACGGGCTGGTGGGGATGAGCTGCCAGCAGACCCACGTCCCCGGGGCCGATGTAATCGACAACAGCAAGAGCGGCTCTCTGCCCCTCTGCCTGTGCCGAGCAAACTGGCTAGAGTTTTTAAAGGAAGTGGCTGCAGTATCTGTCAGTATGTGCTTCCTTTTTCCTGCGTGGGAGTAATTGTCTTGCAAGTTAGAAGAAAATCATTAGCTTTTTTTTTTTCTTTAATGGGAGTGTGTGTTTTTTTTTATACCCACCCCAAACAGCCTGCAGCAGCGATAGCGGAATGACCAACCCTGGCTTGAAAAAAACTGTTTGGAAATTGCAGTTTTGGTCTGGGAGAGCATTGCCTGATGTTTCCAATGGGGCAGCTCTCACACAATGGGATTGGAAACTCTCCAAGAGGGAGAAAAAGTGCCAGTGTGGATTTACCAGCTGGGCACAGCAGTGTCCCCTGTCTCCTCTTTGCATCGCGTAGGTGAGTCCCATTGTTGCTGTTGATCTGTGCCAGGGACTGGCACCATGGCCTTGTGGCATCTCTAAATGCTTCTGTGATAGTAAATGCCTTGGAAGGAATAATTTCCAGAAGGGATTTTTGCTTCTGGAGCGAACACTGCAGGACCCCGGTGCCAACCCAGCTGGGTAGAGTTAACATTTATGGTTGCAGGGCAAAAATAACTATATGACTCCAGGGGAATTCAGCTTCACTGGCCTCTGCACATGGTGACTTCCTGAGTTCTTACATCTCCTCTGCTAAAACAGACCTGATGGCACCTGGCTGGGTCCTGCGGGGAGGGCAGAGCAGGATTCGGGCCCCGGAGCCCAGCAGCGTTTGCTGGCAGAGGGCCCTCAGGCTGAGCGGGGCTCTGAGGGAGGTGTCGTGCAATGCTGTGGGAGGGGGGAAGCTGCAGCGTCCCTGTATCTTTGCCCCCAGACACCTGCTTTTCCCCCGAGCTGGTCAGCGGAGCTGAGAGCCACAAGAGCTGCATTGGATATGAGTGTTGAAGAATCCTGGTGTGGACCTGAGTACACATGACAAGCTTAAAACAGGAATTAAAAATCACCCACCGCTGCCTTGTAATGTTTGGGATGGGGGCATCTCGTGCCTGAGCGGGTGCTTTCATTGCACAGACACCCACAGGGAGCCCACAAAACACTTTGCACTCAGTGCCAAGCAGTTAGAAGCTGCTGCAGAGGTCGGGGTGCTGCAGTGCAAGAGTGTGCCCAGCTTCCCCTTCTGAAATCCCCTGGAGCAAGAAACCCTGCTGCGTTTTGCCTTTGTCCTTCAGAGCCAGCCTTGGGTTGGGCACTCTGAGCTCACCTCACCACTACAAACCTGTCACAGGATTGCAAATAGCTTCCTGAGAAACCAAAAAAGATTGTGACTCCAAAAATCGGCCTTCAAAGTGCAGTGAGGATGCCGCTTATATCTCAGTGTGCTGATATGGGATGCCTCCTGCAGAGGGTGTGTTTGTAAGCAAGGACCTCTGACAGGGATTTGCCAGGCAGCTCCCCTGAAAAATGCTGATACTGGGGTTACCCTGATGCAAAAACCAAAATGGGGTTTCCAAATTGCACCCAAAACCCCGGGCAGCTTCTTTGCTCTTTGCCAAAATGTCTGCATGACTCAAATCTCATAAATATTAACATGATTCTCAGCAAACTGCTCACAAGCAGCATCGCTCCTCTCTGTAAATCATGTTCCTTCATGTCTTGGGGCTGCTGCCAACTCCTCAGGGGCAAGGATTTTTGGGGAATGATCCGCAGGGGTGGAGCAGCTGGTGGGAGCACAGAGGCTACTGGGTGCAGGGTGCTGCCGGCCTCCTGTGAACGTTGCTCCACAGAAACATCACCAAAGAACAAGCCTCCCCCAGCCAGCACTCGGATGCCTTCCCAAATTTTGCGGTGTGTTCTATCTAATCATGGGACCTCACCTCCCCCTTGACGAAACAGAGCCGCTGATAATTTGCTTTGTTTAATTACCACTAACTTTTGCAAAGTGAAGTCTCTGTACCAAGCACTGATGACCACAAGGGCTTAATCTGAAGTGAAGCTGTTGCAAATGCAGCTCACAGGATCCATACTTACTCCCAAACGGATGGAAATCAGGGATGGGTCACCACCCATCAGCTCCACCTTCAGCCTTCCCCAAAGAGCTCAGCTCAGCCCAGCAGCTCTGATATTCCAGCAGCAAAAGACTTGGAAGGAGAAATTGTGTCTTTTATGAAAAATGCAATGGTTTACTGCCTTTTATTGGAGATATTAATACCCCTTTAAGCCTATCAAGGTTGCATCAGGGCTCTGCACCATGGAAAGGAAGCGACCTGGCAGGCACTGCTACCTGGAGGCTCCTCCTGCTCTCAGCCTTAAGCTTAAATTGCCTAGTCTTTGCAGGAATTCAGATTTATTCTCTCCCTCCTTGCAGCCTTTCCCGGGTGCATAAGGAATGTGCATTGAGAAGGGGACACTTGGGTCCCTTTTCGTTAGCATCAGCCCTTCTGAAATGCCAGACTGAAGGTGCAGCCGGAGGCTCGTGCTTAGCCGTGGCTTAGCCCTTCAGGCAAGTACATATCCAGCAGGGTGAACATGCAGATGTATTTTCCCTCCGCGTGAGACAGCTCTCCCTGTACTTTGGGCTCATTTAAGGCCAAAATAGCAGTTTGCAGGATCCTTCTTACCCACAGCACAAGCACTCCCAGACGCTGTCCCCACCGCAGGACTCACGCAGAGGTGTGGGGGACCTGGCTTTGCAGATGGCAAGGCTGATTTTGCCTAGTGGAAAGTTCTCTGCCTTCACCAAACCACAACTACCAAGGCTGCAGCTCTCTCCCATACCACTTTTCAAAGTTTCTATCTTTTGTGGCCAATGTGATGCCCAGCTTGTGTGAGCTGAAAATTTTATGCAGGGTGGGTGTAAAGCTTTCCCCTGGCTCTCACCAGGGTGGCCCAGCATTTACAATCATCTTCATCATGCAGCATCCCTGCTGCACTTGGCCCCGCTCACCTTGCCACTCTTGCAAGGCAGGAAAGAGCCACTAAGATCAAATGTGGTGCCCCCTGAAGCGTTTCCTGCGGTAACCGCCTCTGAAGTTGAATGTTTCCTCCAAAACATCCTCAGTCTTCCTCCAGGCCTGGAGAGCAGCTGCAGCAGGGTGCCCGTGTCCTGCTGCCTGCTCCCCAAAAAGAGGAGCCCTACCAAGGTGTGACTTGCAGGAGAAATTGCTTTGGGTGCCATCATGGTATCCAAACCCTTGTCTTGGGCAAGAGCCCTCCCTGCCATCCCCTTTGTTTCTGCCCCCCCAGGAGGAACATCAGGTACTTGCAATAAAAACCAGTAGAAGTGCCACAATAGGTTTCACAATAAAAATTGCAAATGCAGTTTTCCTCTTCTCTGAAATAAATAGCTTTGCTTTTTTCTCAGCATGAGGAAGAACACAGGAGCCGGTGCACTGTCCTGGGGCTTACAAAAGCTGCTTCTGCCACAGCCATGCCTGGGGATGAGGAGGGGGAAGTGTCCTGGAGCCAGGAGAAGCCAGCAAAGGCAGGGGTGACTAATTAGTGAATATTTTCCACAAGCAAGACACATCCCTGCTGCACCCCTGAAGATGGCAGCAACTGGTCCCCGCAGCCAGAAACCTCAAAGCATGAGAAGAGTCGATGCACCGAGCTGTGCCCCAATGCTCAAGTCTCTGCACACACACACACACAACCCTCATCTCACAGGCTCGGAGCCACTGCAAGCTGTAAAAAGCATCCAGAATTTTATCACAAGCAGATTTTCCTGAAAAAAGCAGTTCCTGGTAACAGCACAGGTTCAAGCCTGTGTCCCATCTCCACCCTCTCTGCTTCCCAGCAGCTGGCAGGCCCAGCATCCCCTGGCCTTTTTGTCTGAGCTACCGGTTGAATTTACCCACTCCTCCGCAGCCTCTGTGCAAAAAAATGTTAATTATCCCAAGAACAGGCAATGCAGAAATCCAGGATGTTTCTATGATAACTATGTGGGGATTTCTCCACTGCTGTCCTGCAAGCTGGTGAGCGCAGGTGGTGGCACCGCTTCCTCTGTCCGCCTGCAAGCTTCTGGACCACCCAGGCTCTCATCCTGCATCCCTGCGCATCGGCAAGCCCAGTTACTGCTGCAGCTGCCAGGGACCAGTGGTGCTTTGTCTGGGGCCTTGTATGAAGCAAATGGTTTGCCCACCCCAATGAAAGCAGCCTCAGCTACAAGTCCAAACTGCCTTTGCAAGAAAGTCCAGTCAGGATGACCTTGCAAGCTGACGCAAGGTGTAAGAAGGAAGAGCGCAGCACACAGGGACCGGCTTGGTCAAGTCTCTGTGCTGCAGGGAGAAATCAAGTTGCAAATGTGTGTCTTGATGGTGTTTTGGCACCAGTGCCAGGACCACAGAGGGCCTTTGCCTCAGTGCATGCACAAGGCCGGGTGTGTGCACCCCTTCCTTAACCGCAGCATCCTCACCCCCAAATCCCCTCCCTGGCTGCCTGACCCAAAAGCATCAAAGGCATTGGCTCCACCGTGATATTTTGGCCATAAAGCCCACCGTAGGGATCCCTCGCTACTTCCCAAGTGTTTTTTATGCTGGAAATAGATCCCACGGTGAAGGAGAGCTGTGCAAAGTCTGGGCAGAGGCAGGAGGTAAGTCAGGAAATCACAGTGAAGCCGTCCCGCAGCACAGAGCCTGGCTTGGGCATCAGAGGGCTCTTTACCACCGGTGAGAGGAAACCAGTGATGTTGGGGTGGGCGAAGAAACCTGAGCAACAGCAAGATTGCTTCCTCCAGCCCGCACCGCTGTGTCCGCCTCTTGGCTGCACTTCATCTCCTGCAAGGCTTGCGCCAGCAGAATGAGCCCATGTGGTTTAAATCCCCCCCAAATCTGGATTTTGTGTGGGCAGCAGCAGTGGAACCCCTGTTCCCCACCCTACTGAGGCTGCTGGCCCTGCTCCCACAGCATCCCCCGGTGACAATTTTGTAAATCACTCCTTGCAAATCATTTGCAAACCATCTGCTGTCTCGAAAGCGGTTGGTAGCCAAGGGCCAGGTCCCCCCACTGAGGCCAGGCACAGGTTCAGGTCTGGGCCAAAGCTGAAATGGAAGCTGGGCTTGGCCACAGCACATGGGCAGACCCCAGCCTGCACCTGAAAGGCTGAAGCAGAAACAGAAGAGCATAAAGAAACCATCACGATACCTATTTTTGCAGCATCCATTTTCAGGTTGAAATCCCAGTTCCGTGGCAGCTTGAGAGACATTTTGGATTAGGAAGGGCTTTTGTTTTTCGAGGGGGGCTTGGTTAGGAGACAGGCTGAAATGAAGCTCTGATAGTCCCGTGGGAATCCTGCGATGGGGTGTGATTGCCCCCACAAAGCACAACGGCTCAGCAAGGGTTGATTTGCCAACGGACTTCCTCCTCCCTCCTGAGCACGGCTGTGAACAACCCCATAAAAGTACTTTCCTGCCTTGCTTTCCTGCAAAGCTTTGGTCTTGCTTCCCTGACGATGCCAAGGTGATGCCGCCTTTTTTTTCGCTCCCTCTTTTGCAAACCCCTTTGGCTGATGCAGGGACGCAGCAGCTCGGCCCCACTGCACTGAAACGTGGCTGCCCGGGGTTGCTCTCTGCACACTGCTCGTTGCATTTGAGGAAGTGGGTGTCCTTCTCAGTGCTGTTGGTGTGCTAGAAAATTGCTTACTGAAGGACACAGCCCAGCACAGGGTTTTGGGAAGTGTTTTGCTCAGCAGCAAAGCAGAGCAGGTTGTGGCTCAGGTGCCTGCAGCCAAATGCTGCCGGATGGTGTCTCTGAATGTCCTAATACATCCCCGTGTGCAAGGCCCAGATGACATGAGTGTCTTTTGCATTTTCTTCTTGCAGCTGCTGTGTAGTGCCCACAGCTGACTTAAGGTTTTTACACCTACTTTGTAACAGCGGTATGAACAAGATGGGGCTGAAATGAGGCTGCACTTGGAGGAAAAGCTGTGGGTGTCAGAGCAGTGAGGGCCAGGGGATGTGGGCACAGACCGCACCAGGACCACCAGGTCGAGCAAAGCCCCTTTCCATGCTCACAACAGCCGGTGTGTCCTGTTTCATGTCATTTAAGGCTGGTTTTCCAAAAAAAGAAATGGCTGTGCAACTGCAAAACAGACTGCAATGCAATTAGACTGAGACGCAGCTCTGGAGATGCAGGATAAATGCAAGGAAGGGTTGTTGCATTCACAAATACCCAAATGGAGCAAAAAGCAGCAAGAGCGGCTGCCAGGCACAGCAGCATGCCCCAAAAGCCTAAGGGAGGGCTCCAGCCCCCGTTCTCCCCCACACTGGGAAAGCCCAGGCCTGGCGGAGAGGGAAGTTGCCCTGAACAGAAGCAGAAACAGTGACACGGGGAGCACAGGGGGCTGAAATAGTACACGGCTGCTGGTTCCCATTATAATCTGCAGCCCAGCCGCCGTGCCTGGGATGCACTGAGCCACTTGCAAAGGCTTTTTAGCACAAATTGAGGACGTGCCTCCAGTAAGGAGCCGGAACTGGCACTGCTTGCCCGATCAAAGCATGGCCAGCGTGGGCCCTGATGGGGTAATTTCAGTTAATCACAGCTGAAAAATGAATTTTTTTCTGCTTTCAGCAGTGACTGGAGCTGGCTCAGAGATCCCCAGCTCACATATTTCACTGCTGAAAGTCCAGAGAACATGAGCATGGAAAGCAGCGCTATCACAACAGAGCAGCCCAGCACACATCCCAGCCTGAACTGGATTAACCCCAGCATCCTGCTTGGACCCAGACTGCCTGAATTAACTCGGTTTCTGCTGTGCCCCAAGCAGAGGGCCCTGAACGAGCCCTGAATTAGTCATTTTTTCCTCGTAATCTGCAGAAAGCTATAGGGAGCTCAAGGGGGTCATGCATTTTGACCTTTCTTTTTCTCTTCAACCTGTTTCTTTTTTTACAAAAGTCTGGCAGCAGCTCATGAGCAGCCGCCTTTCCCCACCTGCCCACATGAACAGGATGTCGCACGGCACTTTCCCCTCCTCTAGAAAGGAAACAGTTAAGTATTTAAACCCAAAATCACACAATTCAGCCCAATGCTGCGTGGCTACACCACAGCAGCTCAGCCCTCCCTGGCACCCCAAAAGAACCCGGCACAAGCACCCAGGGAGCTTTGGCTGCATTTTGTCACTTGCTGCCATTGGGCACCTGCCATCGGCCTCCAGGTTTGAGAAGGGACATTGCAAGTTTTTTTGAGGGGGTTCTTAGCAATCAAGCCAGACAGCCTCCTCCTGAACCAAATGCCCCAGGGGAACTTAAAAAGGGCAAATCTCAGCCCATAAGGTTATTATTTTGTTTTTACATCCCTCTTCTCTCATGATCTCATGGAAAATGTGTCTGCACAGAGGGTTGCATGAGACCTGTTTGCACAGAGGCAGCCTTGGTTTGAGGCTTACCATCCTTCTGGGTATGGAACACGGCTAGCACCAGGATTTCCCCTGGGAATTTGCAGTTTTCGGTGTTTGCTTTAATTAAATTGGCACAGGATGGGGAGAAACAAGGACAGGTCATCAGCTGAACAGCAAGCAGCAGTGCAGATAGGCCAGCCGCAGAGGCTGTCAGCTGTGTCTGACTCACTGCAAGGCACAGGCACGCACACTGCTCTGCTGTCAGCCGGCTCGGCAGCTTGCTAACAGATTTCATAGTCTGTTTTCCAAAACATTTAACACCGAGGGATCTTTTCAAGACCTTTCAATAATAGCATCTAATTTCTTCATAGGACTGCTGAATACTGCATGGTGCTGCTCAGCAATTTTCTGCTTAACTGGCTGACTCCTCCAAGGGCGATGTGTTGCAACGTGAGATTGCAAGGTGGCTATAGAGAGGGCATCTTATTTTCTTGTTGTTGGAGGATTAGTTTGTCTGAAAATGCCCACAGAGTGTGACAGGAAGCAAAAAGAGGGCTGCTGATGGGTTGGTTTGGCTTAGCTGATAAGTCAAACAGTCAAAATAACACAAGAGCTAAAAATAGTATGTTTTGCTGGGTAAACAGAAAGATTCTGCTCTCCTAACCCCACACAGGTCAGGAGAAACAGCTGAAATGAAGCAGTAATTTACATTAAGTGGAGCTCCACCAATTTTTCACATTCCCAATGAAATGTTTAGGGTAAAATGAGCTCACTTGCAGGGTGCAGCAGTGCTAACACTTCCCTCGTCTTTGATCAAGATGTGCCTGCATGATCTGATCACAGCTTCCACGACAAACCACCCTGGAAACACATCTGTTTGCGTCCCTCGTGCAGGGTCCAATCCTGCCTGCGTGCTCAGCCAGTCTGCAGCCTTCCCCTCTGTCTTTGCCATAACCAGGTCTGCTGTCCCAACGGTCCCTGAGGAAGGAGAGCTACGGGGAAAGGAATGGAGGAATCTGAGTTTAAAACAGACAGATCTCTTCTACAAAGCGTGGAAAGGAGGTTTTCAGCATCTCCCCCGCTTGCCGACAGCACTGAATAAAACTCCACTCCAAGATAATGGAACTTATATTTATTTAACAGTAACATATAGTATATAAATAGGGTAAATACTTTAAAATATACAATATATCACATTCGGACATTCGGTCAAAGAAAGGCAACTCTACATGTGTAGCTAAAACATTAATCAAAATAACAATGCACAGAGAAAAAAGCAGATGGTAGAAACACATCAGGTCTGGAGAACAGGAGCACACAAAGATTACAGTAGTACAAAATGCAACTCCTGGGCTGGCTACAGAGGGCAGGAACCACAGGAGCTCTCACACGATGCTTTCTGTGACAAACACCTGCCCCAGGAGGGTCTGGATGGGCCATACAGGTGCTTCCCACTCAGCTTTGCCCTCCCATCATACAGAGCCGGTTAGAGGAGGCAGGGAAGGAAGAGACGCCAGGATCCCACTGCAACCACGCTTGGGGGAACTCGCTGCACATGTCAGAAGCAGGAGACATACCCTGGGATATAAGGTACCAGCATCTCACAACCTGACGCTACAGGAGTTCCAGCGTCATGAGCCGCACAGGTACCATAAACCCCAGGCAACAGCTGCCCCTTCAGATCAGAATCTGCAGACTTCTGAGCCCCCACCCCAAAGAACACCTAAATCATACATGCTGACCAGCACAGGGCATGGCACCGTATGCAGAAACTAGGGTTTAATGTTTTGCTGAGCGCTGCAGGCCAGTCTGGCCATGCACCTGATCTGCAAACTGATTTGGGCTACAACCAGACTTGGAGAAGCAAATTCCTATCAGATCATGCACATCTATGCCGAGCGAGCCCAGCCGTGCTGCTCAGACCGTGGGTCAAACCAGCGTCTGACCCCACATCGCTAAATCACCCACCAGCAAACAAACGTCACAAATGGTCAGTCCCCTCACCGGGACAGCCAGCAGCTTTCTAGCCACGTGCCATCCCTTTGCTTATCAAATACACTCACATCCCGCTCGGTCCACACCAACCCGAGAAACGGCACCGGCTCGTGACGAGGTGGCTCCCACAGCAGCCTGTCCCCTGCCAGGCAGCAGTCGTACCCCCCTAAGCTTCACAGCGGCCAAACCCTGCTCTTCTCTCCCTTCTGACCCAAGCCCACGTGCCAGCCGATGCAGTACCTCCCCCCTTGCCAGCCTGCTCTCGCAGTTATTTCCCTCTTGCTGGCCACAAGCAGGAAGAACTCCGGTCGTGGAGCCCACTGTGAACAAAACCTATTGTGCAATGCCGAGCCTGAGCCCTGCAGCTGAAGAAACTTCTCATGAGCATCCCCACATCGCCTCACCGAGCCACCCCTGGTGGCAAGGCAGCCTGGCCTCTCCAGCAGCACTGGCTACGTCTGCCTCACTCCAAACCTAAACCCTTGTGAGAGCTGCTGCCTGCCCAAGGTCCTGCGAGGTTTAATGCAATGAAAAGAGGTGTGATGTGTCTTGCTACACATCCCTTGGCATCACAGTTAACTCCTTTAGGGACAGCCAAAGACGGTATCATCAGCTTTTCATTTCCTCTAACTTGAAATATCTACAGCAAGCAAAAGCCACTCGCAGGCTGGGCCGTCAAACGCTCCCCCGACAGCACGCTGCCACTGAGAGCCAAGGAGTGCTATCACATATATTCATACCAGAGGTGCAGAGGTGGTTTTGCCAGCCACAGCTCTCAGCCTGACGGAGGCTGTGATCCAGTGCTCACCAGCATTTCTCACCAAGTTCAGCTGTCCGGCTTGCAAATAATCGTAACCACCTGCATCTCCCTCCTCCATTTCACAAATGGATGCACTGCTCCCGTTCAGTTTACTGAACTTCAGTGCAGGATGCTAAACCCTTTCCGTGTAGCTTTACCCTTGAGGAACAAAACAGGCTTGGAAGCCCACCCTTTTACCGCACCGCTGGGAAGGAAGCAAGGATAAAGCTGCAAGCCCTCGGGAAAGCCGCCCACACGCACTGTTGCTGCTGCTGCTCCTCTCCCAGCCCTGGGAAGCCGCTAAATGCACTTGCTTTGCCCTCCAGTGTCCGCATCCAGCACTGCACCCCCCAAAAAGCCCAAGTGCTACTTCAAAAGCACGCAGAAAAGGCTTCATGTTCAGTTTTTGCCCCGCTAATTACAACTAAAGAGGTACAAAAGGTTTGAAGCAAGATAAGGGGGAGGCTAAAGACCCATATGAAAAAATTCTCATCAACACTAGAGCTTCTTCTGCTGACTGACACGACCTGACAGTGCACTACAAGGGATTTTGGCAAATGCTGGCAACGGGCAGGGAGAATCCAGAAAAGCACCAGCCTGTCTGACCCCACAGGGCAAACTACTTTTCAGGGACTACACAAAACCCTGTCACTTCCACACCTATTCCCAGACCAGATACCCCTTGCAGGTGCCCTCACTTTGCCTAGCTAAACTCAGCCAAACTGCCATGGAAAGCAGACCAAATATTCTCCCTGGGCAAAGCAAGATGGAAGCACCTTAAGTTTCCCCTCCAGTTTTCAAATTAAGGGCTTGGACCAGTATCCTCTAGGTTGCCAGACAATAAATCCCTGCCTAATTCGAGCTGGAAGGGCACAGCCTCTGCGACTAGTCCAGGAAAGCCACTATACACACCACTGGCACTAACCACATGCCATGCTGAATGCTGAACTGGCTCCATTGGAGCAGCCCTGACTCCTGCCAGAAGCCAGCAACTTTGCCCACACCATGCTGAAATACTTGTGGGAACAGACCCTTCTCCTCTGCAATCTGTGCTTTCGATCAAACACCTCTATTTGCAGTACAATGGGCACAAGCTTCTGCCCTGTGGTTCCTGTTTAAGAAGATGAAGCAGAGCTTACCAGAAGCAGAGCTTACCACACCGAGTCCTACAGAAAGGTAAGAGAGAAGTTGGTAGCTGTTAATGTAATACACGCGCGCGCGCTTTCTCACTTACTTAGGGTAAATTAAAGCAATGGCAGAATCAGAATATGAACTACAGCTATTTTCAGGTGGTTTATTTTCTGTCGATGCTTAGCTGGCTTGCAGCATGTACATGTGTCTGTATAGCAAGGGTGGTTTCAGTCAGCAGCTGTTCGAGAACAGCAATGTACTTCTGTATTATCTTTCCCTGTCACTCGTTCCCCAGGTTAAAATAAGGTAAAGTTTCTCTCTCCCATGCACAAACTATAGAAATAAGTAAAATGAGAGTCACCTTGTGTTTGGGAACATTGCATAAGGTGTAAACTGGGGATATTTTCACTATCTGATCACTAAAAAAAGTTTTACAATCTTTAGGGGTCTCATTTTTAAATAATAAAAAAGTATGACAAAATAAAGGAAAGTACTTCAATAAAACTTGCAACTATTAAGTACAAACTATTTTTGACAAGATTTAGTAAGCGAAGCAGGACAGAAGCCTGCAGGTCAATGAATCCAGACTGAAATGCAACACAGACCACGATAAATTCAGCAGCTTGACATCTAGAACTCAAGTAACAAACAGGTGATAGACATGATCCCTGAAAGAAAAATGAAATACCCAGCTGACAGCACCAGCCAGCAAACTTCAGAAACCGCCCCCCCCCCACAAACAGGTAGGAAACTGCTCCCCAAATTGATTGAATTATCCCAGTGTGGGGTTTCCAACCATCTAGAAATGAAAAAGTGTGGTTCAGTGTTTCTTAAAGGTTATTTGATGGGGGGAAAACGAACCAGCTTATTTAAAGGGTTGTTCTTACTTGGCAGGAATTACTCAATGAAACTCCGATGTTCTTTAAAACCTATTTGCTTGATTCAGTTTTGCAGCAATCTGAACCTCCCACATTCCCACAAGCAACTGCCAGTTTCTTGACTCCTTGTGTCCCCAGTCTATTTCTGGTATAATTGGTATAAAAATCTTATTAGCAAAAATCTCAGCCATAAGGGGGGAATGTGAGAGGCACTGCAAAAAAACAGCAAGTGAAAATAGATGCATGTGCCTGGCTGGGCAGAGGAAATATGGCTGGACTGGTACAAGATCCTCTTCCAATTTACGGAGCCTTGTGCTCCTCACACAGTCTGCAAGGAGACCACACACAGGCATAAACGGGGCTTTCTGGGAAAATTAACATTGCATTCACAGTTCCCACCAGGAAAAATGATGGTCCCCAGAGCCGCCACCCTGAACGCAGCCTGGCACAGCGGCCAGGGGAGCCGCAGGGCTTCACCTTCCCTGCTGGCTTCCACGCGCAGAGGTGGCTGTACAGGCAACGCTCGGTGTGTTCCCTGCAGCAACACGCTCCCAGGAAAGGTTCAGCTCTGCCCACATGCATCAAAGGTTAAGAACAGACCACGAGGACACCTGTACCCTCCTACTTCACCAAACTGTCCTTCCGAGCCTTAACTCCTTTTCAGCTACAAACCCAAGATTTGCTCATTTGAACCAAAGCTATATAAATATATTATTAAAAAAAAACCACAAATGCAAACATTTACCAAGAAAGGAAGAAAAGTTACAGTGAAATGAGGCCTTGTTATTGTCTTAAAGCAGGCAAGCCAGGAATTTCCTCGAGGAGGCTTGTCTGTTTTCAGTCCTGTTCCAATTGCCCATCTGTCTATGCATCCTCCAAACTACCTAACATACCCTTGTCAACAAGGTGTGCTTTTAGTGTGTTGAAGATGTGGAGCTGTTGGTCCGGCCGCAAGGTTAAGAACTGCTGGATCAGTTTGCTTGGGTTAGGACCTCTGAAACACAAAAGCATCATTATCCATGAGGGACACTGCTATATCGCAACGATCTCACAACTCAAAGGCAATTTCATCAAAATAACAGACTTGTGAAGGAACGGGCAACATGGCCGTTACTCCCAGTTCTACCCAAGGAGCTTAACTCCATTTGAGATGTGGAAATGGATTCAAAAGACACAGGATGCTGAATTGTAAATAAAACCCAAACCCAACCCAATCTGTTTCAAGAGGGCTATACATCTTCCATTATCAGCAGATGCTCCCCCTCAAAAATCAAAGCAGCCACATAAAGACAGTTCCTCAACTCCTTCGGTACATCTTTTACGCACCTACACGCTTTCTTCCATGCCTGGCTACAGAATAATTGTTAATGCTACAAAATCAGATTTTTTTTTCTCCTTTTTCAACTCTGGAAACCCTGCTCAAGATTCACAGGGATGCAGAAGGGACATGGAGGAGTTTTAGAGGGAGTGGGATAAGAGACCTTGGGAAATGAGGGTTGTGTTTCCAGCTCTGCATGACCCAGCTAAAAGATGTTTCCCTTCTTCAAAGCCTCCATTTCCTCTCTCTTTGTCTTGTATTTTTAGCTGTTAATCTAACGGGGGTAACAACTGTCTCTTATTACAAGCCTGTACATCACTTGAGTTTGACAGGGCCCCCAGACTTCACCGCCAAGCAATACGTACCTGATAAAGCTCGCGATGTACACGTTAACAAAGGTAGCCATCAGGTACTGACAGTCAAAGCGGTCCATGATACCTCCATGCCCTGGGATTGTGTTGGCAAAGTCCTGTGTGGAACACAAGGGATTGCATTGAGCAGTTTCAAATGCCCATCACCTGTACTTGCTTATGTACCTCTACAGGTGACACTCACACCCTTGCCCTAATTATTCCCAGAAGGCAGAAGTCAGACTAAGAAGACATTTTTGTTTAATCTTTCCCTGGTTTTAAAAGTTTCTCCTTTATGCAGGCTACCAGTGCCTCAGGGACATCAAGGCTTAACTCAGATCTGTCACTCAAAGGTCAAGGAAGGTTAATGTTTATCTCCTGCAATGCTGTCTTGCCTTTCAAGGCATTTTAACTGAACACAGACCGTTTATATGTAAAACCAGCCCGCAAGACATCAAGGGAAGCCTCAGATTACAAAATTTCCTGATTGGGTCTTTCTTCCTCTACCTCAAGTTCTGCACCAAAGCGGGGTTTAGAATATCACAACTGAAGTTTTGAGGTCTCTCCCCATTCAGTCAAAAAACCTAGATCCTGCTCCAGCATTTTATCTGTGACGAAACAAACCTCCCTTCCCAAAGCACCCAGCCTGCCACCCCTGGGAGCACAGGGTCTGCTGAGAGTGGGAGCAACCATTTGTGAAACGTAAATGACCTTCACCATCCTCACCTTGATTTTGAAGGCTCTCTTAAATCCACTAGCAAAGAAGCCTCCGAACGGCCCGATGAGGGAGGCAAAAGTAGACAGTGCGATGCTGTGGATTTGGAAGGGGTACATCCGGACTGTCTTCTGCAGAAAGAAAAACGTGTCAGAGAGGGATTTTCAACAAGAATAGCACTGTCCACTGCTTGCCCCTCTTTCTCTGCTCCCCAGGCTTTAAGTCAGTTCGTTTTCAAGTGGGTTCATGTCCCACCAGACCTGGGACAATTCCTTTGGGCCGTCCACCAACACGGAGCACCATTAAATTCCCCATTTTTCTGGCTGTACCATCATCCCTTGTCCTGTTCCTTTGAAGACCATAAAAATAAAGCCCTGATCTCTCTTCTTCGTGTTCCTATCCCAATAAATAAGATCCAATAAACACAGAGAGTCCTACCCAGCCCACCACAGACTGCAGCACCAAGGGGATGTTGTATTCCTGCAGCTGGAACAGCTCGGACGGCTCACAGTCCACTGTGAAGCTGTTGGTGTCATTGTTGAACTCCACCGGACAGGTGAAGCACCGGTACCCAGACATCACGTAGGACAGCTTCAAGGAGAGAGAAAAAGAGATGCAGCAAGAGAAAACAGGATTAATATTTCCCTGAGCAATGTGGCAGAGACGTTCTCAAGGGAAAAGGCCACTCAAAGAGGCAAGGTGAGGAGGGAGCCACACTCCCAGCTTCATTAAGGAGATTACTCTCCTGAGAAGCAGTAATTGGCTAAAGGCAAAGTAAGTGTTTTCATTCAGTGAGTGCATCTGTTCAGCAAGCAGTGATCACAGCCCCATACGCACGGGCTGAGACAGGCTGCACCACTTGGCTGCGAGGACAGAAACAGGCAGACACAGAGGTCATCAGAAAACCAGGTATGAATACTCCAAAAGCACTTAATTCCCCACACAGCCCTCAGAACGAGGCGCAGCATTCATCCAGCAGGAGCCGAGAGAAAATTTCAAGGATAGTTATTGTCATGAACACATCACAGGGTGTAACAGGGACTCAAAACTTCCTCCAGTACTCTGCTCCAGCTGCAGTATCTGCACGCAGCCATGGACCAGTTCAGATCCTGGTCAGTCAGGAAAACGTGAAGTCTTTGACAAGAGCTGGGAGAGCTTAAAGCTTGACTGCATCTTTTAGACAAAATACTGGCACCCTACAAAGGGAAAAGGCCAATGAAGTAAGCACCATGATTGCTACTTACCAGCAATCCAAACAAAACGGTGGCAAAAAATCCTCCAATAAAACCCTCCCAGGTCTTCTTTGGGGAGAGCTGCCAGAGAGAGAGGGGGGTAATTACAAACCGTACACTGCCGCACACCTACGCAGCCCTTCCTCACTCGCAAATTGCCGAGGCAAATGCACGTTGGTGCCAACCACCAACAAATACGAGTTTGGTCAGAAGCTGACACTGACATCTCAGTCTGAAATGGTTTGTTTGTTCATGGTTGGACACGATGACCTTACAGGTCCTTTTCACTCTCATTGATTCCACGATTCCACAATTTAATTTTACAGCCTCAAAGGCTGGGATGCACACCAAGTTTAATCTGGAGGCTTGCTTCAGACCCATAACAAGCAACAAATCTGGAGATGAGGGAACACAGACTCAGACCCAAAGAAGCCAAAGCGTGTGTTTCATCCACCCAAGTGTTACCAACCTTGATGAGTGGCGTGCGGCCAAAGAAGAACCCGAACATGTACGCCATGATGTCATTGCAGATCACACAGGAAATTGGGACGATGAACCTAGATGGGCAAAGAATCAAACCATTGCAAAATGCCAAGATCAGACAACTCCAAGATTTAACTAAACGAGTGGTTGCTTCATAAGGTGCTTTGCAGTGCCATCACATCGTCTCCCCCTCCAGTGCAACGCAAGGAGCGACCAGGGAGCTCCTGGGGAGATCTGGGGGGTTACTCTAGTGCTCTGGACCAAACGGCCTGTTTTAAGCACGTTTTCTTTTGCCACAAAAGACAGGCTGTTACATAGTCACCCCCTTTCCCCCCCGAGAAGTTGCATTTTTGCTGTAAGCAGGCGGCTCCCTAAGTACCCTGGGCTGGTTGTGACGCGCAGATGAACACGCTCTTAAATCAGCCACAATTAGTTCCCAGCCCTGCTGGTTTTTGGGAAGACCAAAGGGGCTTCTGCACAGCAGCTGGAGTAAGGTGGCAGGCTGCAGCCTCCTTCCTTTCACAGTGCTGCTTCTAACATGATGCTGGCAGCACTGCCCCAAATCAAGGGCAAGCAGCACTTTCCATCCAGTTGCTAGATGTGGGTATAAAAAGCATATATGCCCACATATACATAGGTGGGTATAAAGCATTTACACAGGCCTGATGCTGCCTGAAAAGTCCCTGCACCCCACAGCAATTGTCAAACGCTTCTTTACAACTCTCTATACTGCTCGAGTAGCACAAAGTAAGATCTAAGCACTGATGTATCACTCAATCTTTTGCTTTCTAGGCTGAACAGGTTGGTCCCTCACAGGAAGCACCTTTCTCCTTGGCCCTTTCTTTTTTTAAAAGAAGGTTTAACTCAAAACACGGTCATTCATTTCAGGCTGCAGAAATCAAGGGAACTCAGAACACACAGCAACTCACCATATCATTCCTTCAAACAGGTTGTGAATAATGAGGTGCGACTGGGTAACAACAATGAGCAACGTCACGTGGGTCCATCCAAACTGGAAGAGAAGACAGCATGCAGTCCAGCCTGCCCAGAGACACTGCCCGTACGCATCGCTGGCAGGAATCGGGTGCTGTTAGCTACCTCTCAGAGAGAGGACAGCTCATGCACACGTGTGTTTCTAGCATGCACCTTCACTATGACAAACATCAAGAGTCACAAACAGCAGGGAACAGTCGCCCGTAGGAATTTACGGGCATGTTCTTCAGCTCAAGCCCAGAGGTGACCTTCGGTGGGAAGACTTCTGCTGGACCAATGCTCTTTAGCCTCCCCCTATCCCACACCTCTCACCCAGCCTTCTGACTGCATAAGAGCAGAGAACAGTCAGGTACCCGAGCCATATCCCTACAGACCCAATATATTGAAAGTAAAACTAGCTGCATCGATGGGTCAAACACAAGCAACACCTTACTGATGTCTGAGAAAAGGACACAACCGACTAATCCTGGGGGCAATCTACCCTCAGTACAAGAGTCAAGTCGCCTTGTGCCGTCCTCGCAGCTTGCAGAAGTTTAATTGCATCCACAAGTGCAGAGAGAAGAGAACATGTGTCTGCAGGGAAATTAAGTCAGAGCCAGCTTCCTAAAAAATACAGTCTGCTCACGGTAACTCTTCTTCCAGGCAGCATTACAATGCACAACCAGCACAGAAGCATCTACTGGCACACAGTCCTACACACATTTTCAAGCAGCCTACATTATTCCTTCTTCTGCCTCCAGCTGGGGCAGCCCGGCCCTGCCTTTAACCTTACCATGTAGAATTGGAGGCGATAGTGTTTCTTCACCAGACTCAAGACAAACATGCAGAAACCTGGTGAGACAGAAGAAAAGTAAACGGTGGGATTGTATCTTCAACAGCAAGAAATGCTTTTTTACAACAACATTGCACAGCTCCTGAGGATTTCACTTGAGTAAAGCAGCAATGCAGAGTGGGAAAACTCACTATTTTGGAAGTCACAAAACACCACTGCCTACAAGTAACACTTGGAGAGATGAACAACCAAGCCTCGCTGTTCCACACAGCTCACAGAGGTTTTTTCTACAGAGCCTTACGTAAGAGATTTGCCATCACTACTCTAACCATGCAGCCAAGTTACAGCACCACCAAAGAGCACAGATAACTTGCTGCAGTTGCTACACTGGACACAATACTCAGGATGAGTAGTTCAAGGAGATTTCTTCCAGCCCAGACACGATTAACCAACGGAAAATGTGGTCTCTACCTGTCAAGTATAGGGCAAAAGAAATGAAGCGGTGGTATTTGCTGAGAATTCGCAGGGGCTCCTCTCTCTGAACCAGGGTGAAGAAATAATCTGTCACAGTCTCGCCGTAGAAGAAGTAGTTTACGCAGAGCAGGAAGTACCTGTGAAGGATGCAGATGCTCGTTAGCGGGAACCCTAAAAGGCTTCCGGGGAAACACAGAAAGCAACTGATCCCTAAGGTCTTTACATTCCTCTGGTACACTGCGAACAGGCTTTCTTCAAGTGACAGCCAGAACTTCATTTCCCCCCGTTTAGAAATGTCACCTTCATTTAAACTAGCGGCTGCATCACTCGGCTCCCGCAGCTGGGGTTTGATTTTGGCCTTGTGGTGCACGAAGACCTTCTGCCTTTAGGCGGCACTCTGCAACTGGCCACCTTGGCCATCCCAAACGCACCTGCTCTGCGCTTCCTGAAAGCATTGCTCCTGCCCCCTCCCCAGCCCCCGTCCCAACGTCCAGCCCTGCTTCACAACCACCTAAAAACTCCCACCCCACCCAAGCAACCACGTCCCATCCCTATGTGATGACTCCTGTCATCCTGTCAATGCTGTCTCTTGCACGGATCATGGGATTCAAATCTCTGCACTTCACTAACAACAGGACAAACTTCATCAATACGGGCTCTTTCAAGATACTGATCTATCAGTGGGGGCTTTTCCTTCACAAGAGCTGCTAACACACGACGCTTGTCAACACACAGCAATCGCAGCATCTCTGGTTTGGAGGTAGCCAGATCCTCTTGCTGCCTGTCTGCAATGAGATGAAGTGTAACTGCTGCACACAAGCCTGGGGAGGGGAGTAGCCCCCCTACTCACCAGCTGAGCGTCCTGAACCAGGGTAGGTCATACGAGTGGTACACGTTATAGCCAATGGTGATAATCTCGTGGAAACATTTGATCTGGACACACATCACCTGCACAAAAAAAGACATCCAGAAGCTGTAATACATGTTGGTTAAACATCTCTCTCCTCAAGGAGATAAAAAACACGTGTGTGCAGAGCAAAAGGCACCTTAGCAGTCACTATCAGTCCGGCAGGAGTCTCCTACTCCAACATGGGAAGCTCACCATATTGTTCTTCCCTCCCCTTTCCTCTGCAGGAGGTTTCTAACACCCCCTTGTTATTAGTTTCAGTTGCAGCCAAATGCTGACCCCCAGGGCAGGCAGTCACAGATTCCTTCCAGGTTTCCTCCACGGAGAGAGGAATCCAGCAAGCCGAGCAAGGACCTCTCAACTATGAGGCTCTGAGCTGCCCACCCCAGCAAGTCCCAGCAACCTTCCCCCCGTTCGCTGTGACTGTCAGGGCATCTCTCTGGAGCACTTACTATTGTCATTAAGACCATGGGTCCCAAGTAGATGATGATGAAGAAGAAGGTAATCATTGCCAGCGTGAGGATGCCTCTTACCCACCAGTTCTTCCATCTAGGCCACAGAGAAGGAAAGACGTTAAGAGAAAGTCAAAACAAAGCAAGGAAGCGGGACAGCCCTGCTCTCTGCACATCACAGGAAGGAACCTGAGCCCTGGAAACCCCGAGTGTCCCTTCAGCGCTGCAGAGAGCCCGTGATCCACTGACGAAGGCCTGCTTGCAGCAGTTGCAAGGCTACAGTTCAGCTCAGTCTTCCCAGCTGTGAACCTCCCTAAATGCAGAAAGCATTAGCCAGGTGCAGAGCACCTCCAAGGGCGCTGGAATGGGACAGGAGAGCGTGTTTCTGTTCTGCTACAGGTTTCCCACACCACAGACAAGCCACATGCTAAGTTCAAATAAAATGGGCACCGTAGCCCTCTCTGCACTCTCTGCACGCAGGACATAGGCCCTGGGGTGCTGTACCCTCGCTACCCTCCAACAGATCCTGCCTTGAGCCTCTCCCATGCTCACAGCACACCCAGGAGAGACACTTTCTCATGATATAAATAAGATGCTTTCCCCCCCAAGCAGTCGGTAGAGAACATTCCCAGTATGTGCTTAAATCTTGCCCTTATCAGCATGCTTTTCTCATGCATTCCTGAAGAAGTAGGTCACCCTAGCGGTTAAAAACCGCCACAGTTGAAATCTTTGAAGCTGAGAGTGCTGTCAAAGCTAAACGCAACACCGTCCTGTCCCACCCAGGCCTCTTTTCACCTGCCAAGACCAAGCACGCTCGGAGGCGGCCCTCCCACAGCACTCCCCTGCCACCAGTCCTCTCCCACGCACACAGCCCTGAGCTGCTGCGCTCTGCTCTCCGTCCCAGTCCCAGCATCACTCTGCTCTCCGCCCCAGCATCGCTGTCCCAGCATCGCTGTCGTCATCTTTCCTGTCGCCTCAGGGGCGCCTTCCTGCCTGCACGCCAGAGAGGGAGAGCGCAGCGCTTCCGAGAGCAGCTTATTCAGGTTCCAGCAGCCCCCATGCCACGCTGCTGTGGCTAGGAAGGCCAGCTGTGGCTAGGAAGGCCAGCTGTGGCTAGGAAGGCCAGCTGTGGCTAGGAAGGCCGCAGTGAAGGCGCGGGGGCCCTGGCAGCAGTGAGAACACCACGCAGTGAGTGCTACCTTGAGGACAGGTTGGAGAGCGCTCTGTTCAGGACCTCTGGGGTGTCATCTGATGTCGGCACTGCGGGCGATCCTCCGAATTCGGATTTGCTTTCGCTGTCTGACGCCGTCTCTCCATCCAGCTTGTTCTCAGACTCTGACTCCTGCAAGTTGGAGACAAAGAGCTTTACTAGACCCAGTGCTGGCGCTCTTCAGCGCAACTCAGACCAGCCCCCAGCTGTAACACGTACCACCACTCTGCTTCTGCACAAGAGAAAGAGGAGAATAAAATATTCTGGGTATTACATGGGGTTATACCCATGAGAACCAACATCAAGTGGTTTAGGTGACACATGTGATGGGTTTTACTGTCCATCAGTCTCAGCAGCACCACAGAACAGGATCTGTTCCCTCCAAACAGTTCAGGATGCCTCGCCGTTGATGAATAAGCATCTCCAAGTGCAGCATGTGCTTAAGGGACACAGACTTGTTAACAGGAATTTTTACAAGGTCTCCCAATCCCCAGGCAGATCTCCAAGTATGCAACACTGCCCAAATTAGAAAGAAAGGCCTCCAAGCAGACAGGTTCAAAGCTTCCAGACAGACTTTTTAAATGCTGACTTTACATGCAGGCACTAAAAATAACACCGAGCCCATCCTCAAATAGCCGAAGAGGAAGAGCAAGGCTTATCGCTCAGGCCCAACCATCCTCTCTGGCCACAGAAGAAACTTGATGTACTGGAGAGAAATCCACGTGCCTTCCCTGCCCCTTGCACTGCTCCGGCACTTAGCTCAGAGCAAAGTCCTGTATTTAGGGGCCAAATAAATACAGGCGAGGCAGGAGGTTACCAAAGGTTCTGCAACAGGCCAGTGGTGGAAAAAGGATTACAAACCACCTCCTGGCTCCCAGGCAGCCCCATACCTTCTTCCCCAGTGGCAATTTTTCCTCCAGTCCAGCTCCTGAATACAGGATGAATCCAAACTTCCACATTTTGCCCTTCATTTCAGCGGCAGAGCTTCATCCCGCTCATCAGTCCTCGAAGCAAGGAAGGAAAACGCCACCCTCTGTGGAGCGCTCAGGCATCGGGCACGGCAGAGCCCATGTGTTTGGCCTCAGACCATGGGCTATTTTAAAACTCCCAGAAAAGAAGAGTGTGTTTGCAGGAAAGGCAAGGAGGGAGCCAAGCTGACAAACGCTGGGAGCTCTGCAAACAAAGCGACTTCATCCCTGTGGGCTCCCAGGCAGCACTGCCCCACGCTCGGAGCAGGGGGACCCCCACCGGCACTGGTTTGGTGTAACCAAATCGAGGGGTATTTGTAGTTCACTAGAGCAGTAAGACTTGAGCAGCTCCCTTAGTTAAAGCAGGAAGAGCTAATTACTCTCCAAGCTGTAATATATAAATGGCTGCAAGCCAGGTTCTTAAAAGAGGCGAGGACAGCAAGACATCGTCAGGTGGAGGCAGCTAAAAATACAACACTGCTGTCAGAGATTGCTTCCGGGAAGAGCGGCCATCGCACCCTGTGTCACCCATCCCTCACCTTGCCCCACACTCGCTTCTTTCCATTCCCATCGACTGGGAAGGAAGAGGAAAGCAAAATATAAACACCTCCCCCAGGCTTCTTTTTGTGGTTTGTTTGTTTTTTTTAAACTGTTTTTTTAACTGACCTGTAATATCCACTTCTCCCTCGGACTTCAGAGAGATTTAGTGCCAGCCAGACACACAGGTCCGGGGCCCTGCTCTCGAGCAGGTTTGGGGAAAGCAGTGCACTGTTTGAAGCTACAGTCTGTGTTTCCCACTGCAGTGATTTCTCTATGCTTTCTCCAGGAAAAAAGACTTGCTGCACAATTCCCCTGTGACCAATATAAATAACAGCGAAAAGCTTCAGCTCCAGCCTGACCAAACTCAGTTTCTCCTTCTGATCTTCTAGATTACATTTAGGAAACAGGAGCTTTGCTTCTCTTGTTGGACATTTCATTCTAAAAAAGAAAAATTAATGTGACTGATTCACATCAAATGGGCAAGGAATTGCTTTGCCACTTGGGGCAACCGCCATCGTCTGTATAGGCTAAACCCCAAAACCTTCAGCAGATTCCTAATGCAGCCCAAGTACCCATCATCTCAGGCAAGCCCCAGGCTTGCCAGCCACGCGATAAAAGCATTGAAACGAGGAAGCAGATCCAAGTCAGCATCCCAGCATTGTATTCCCCAAAGCGCTAACATTGCGAGGCTAATTGCAAAGCAGGCAAATTATTCCTTGCCTGTAGCCCAGAGGATCAGAAGTTTTGCAAAATGCTCAGAGACCAAAAGAAAGGGAAAGAGCACAGATGCCCTCCTCCCTTCTGCTCCTGGCCAAGAACGCAAGGATGAAAGCAACTGCATAGCTCAAGAGACAGAGAAATGTGATGTCGCAACCGAGCTAATCTAACAGCTGCTGGGATGGACAGTCCCGATCGCTGCCATAGCCCAGCCGACGATTGCTTGCGCTAATTGCAAGACACTGACGCTGGAGCTAAATTGATGTAAAACCGTATCATCGGTTACCTGACCCACTGACTTTAGCGCAACGCCAAACCAAACCTCATGCTGCAAAGTGTTTTGGTCTCCAAGAGCAGCAGCCCAACGGCGCAAGCATCCCGCTGTTCCCCACTTCATCCTCAGCAGTGGGAATAGGAGAGGTTGTGCAACGGACATGCAATACCCACAGCTCCAACAAACATTGCCATGTTATTCCCAGAGGGTACAAAGACGGCAATCAAGAGGTTTGTCGAGATCAAGGGATGTCGTTAGGGTTCAACATTAAATGTAGGACTCATTCCTGCCACGTCTTGCTTGCTCAATTTAAGCCTGATGGGAGGTGGAAGAAAACATTTTCCCCAATGGAAGAAATCACCAGTTAAAGTGAGGGCCAGCATACATTTTAACATCTTCACTTTGAAAATAACTGAGCAGCATCAGGAATGAGCTCTTCTCCCTACTCATCTCTCTCTGAAACCTAGGGTTGAGATTATATAGGACATTGTGCCAGATATAGGCTATGGAAAGGACTCATATTGTCAATTAGACACTATTTTTATACCCTTTATGCAAATTGCAACCACCAGCCTACAAATCACCCGTTTAAGCAGCTGAGAGGGATGCTAAATTACTTGTTTAAGCCTGAGCGTGATGCACCCTGGTCTGGGCTACTTAATCCAGCTGTGGCATTGCCTTGGCAACACCCTCCCGCACGTTCCCGCTGCTATCTCACCAGTCCTCCAACCGAGCCAGACAGATCCCTGTCCCCGAAGGATAATCAGCAGACAGCAACGCTTCCCGCAAAGCCGCTTGCAGCAGCGAGCAAAGAGTGCAAAGTGGCACAGCCAACGGTGAGTGATGCTCGAGGGCTATGGCCAGTGAAAATGTAAGCGCATTACGGAGTCAGTGCTGCTGCAAGGAGTTTGTGACTGCAAGGGGCAGGTGCAAACTGTGTCCTGCAATGCCAGTACAACCAGCATTTCAGGGAAACTGGGTCTAATAGATAGCATTCTGTCACCAGTTCTGCTGCTCCCCTAAGAAACACCAGGCTTCTGATGCCTCTGCCGTGCTATTTTCTCATACTTCTGCCCTTGAAACAAAAGCCCGGAGAGACTCAGACTTGCAGCAAGTTAACCCAGAAATCGTGACTCATCCCCTTCCCGGCCACTGGAACGTATTCTCTCCTTTAGCCTTCCACGGACCCTTTTTTCTGTCTTTTTTTTGTTGTTGTTCAGATTCTTCCTAAAATCGAAGAAGATATTTAGCCACAGGCTGATCCACACAGACATCATCTCATCATGCCTGAACCAACTATGACTTCGAGGTAGCAACTAACACAGCACCACGTTCTCGCTGAACCAAATGAAAACGCAGCCCCACCATCTTCCAGCAATCCCACCACTTCCCACCAGTGCTCCTGCACCAGGACATAGCTGCCTCCAGCTGTATTTATTCCATATTCTCTTACCACACCTCTCCATCACCAGTTTTTCCTATTAGTTCAGTTGTTGATATTCCCTGTGCCTCTCTCCTCCCAGGCAGGAGGAGGGCAGAGCACTCAGTGCAAGCGTGTGCCAGGATGCTGGCAATCTATGTACATGATGTGGAGCCGGGAAACAATTAAAACCCCTTAGGTTTTGTTTAATTTTTTTTTTTTTTAAAAAAAAAGGGCAAGCAAAGCAAACTTTCCCTCCACTTACCTTGGATTCTCGCTTTATTTCTCCATTTCTTTCACAGGGTAAGCATTAAGCCTATTAAAATACAATCAGATGCAGTAGATTTACTGGCTTCTGTTACCAACATGCAGTTATTACATTGAAGGGCTCTTTTTTGTGCAAATCTGCCTGTCCAGCACCATAGGCAAGCCCAACACTCCTTCTTCAATGTATCACCTCGGTATCGAAGGCTTCTTAAAGAATCAAGGGAATATGTAATGAAGGAATAAAATCAAGATAGCAATGCACATTTTCTCCTAACTCATTCACTTCTACTAAAGGCACGGTAAGAAGAAAGAGTAAAACCAACACATCTCTGCGAGGGCTGTTCCTCCTGACTGGTGAACCAGAGCAGAGGAAAAAAGCCAGATACCTACTTGCTTGTTAGGTTTGTGAAAGCAGTAGATCTAAGCAACATCTGTGAACAAATATTTTATCACCCTAAAGAAAGATATAAGGAGAAACAAGTTGTCTTAGCTTTCTTTAAACAAGTTAACTCCTGCAAGCATGCAGTAAGAAATGCTCACATTTTAAAGGCTTTCTCGCAGCCGAAGCTGTGAGCGTTTGGTTTTTCTGCCCAAGTATCCATGACATGATCTCAGTTGTCATAGAAACAAGCTAGCTATCTCCCTGCCAAAATTTTTCTGCCCAATACAGAAATACAGTTAAGTATTCAATGCTGGTAGATTAAATTAGTTCAAGAAATCCCATTATTTATGCACCTTTCTTGAAGCAAGGCGCCGTTTTATTTAGACTTCCTGCCAGATTTTAACAAAAAGCTGTGACGGAAAATGCTAATACACCGCTACAGAGAAAAATATAGTTGCTTTTTCAGGCAATAAAACTGACAGCTGAACAACAGGGACCAACTGTACTAAAGCCTCTGCTATTCTCACCTCTGAGCACATTTGCAGGATCAAGGCCAATATAATTAGTCTAATGGATGCAAACCCAGCGGCTTCAGTTATGAAAATCTCAATGTTTTTCAAAAGTGGTTTTACTTCCTATGTCCGGGAAAACAGCCGTCTCCATCGCCCTCTCCCCCCACCCACCTCCCATAGCTGCTGTGCCACAGCCCGACCCACCTCAGACAGACCCACCAAGGTGACACCAAGGCAAAAAAATCATCCTGTTACTCCCTAATTAGAGAATATTCTCTTTTAGAGGTTCACAAGGTCAGAAGGGTGAAACAAGGGAGAAGCCTGGAGAGCATTAACACTAGAAGAAGCAAACAAGCGTCCAGGCTTGATTTGTACTAAGGTCCCCAAAAAGCACTGTTTTTTGGCAAGTGGGCACAAAACGGCACCACACATGTCCTGGTGCTGGTCTAGAGGAAAGTGCTTCTTGGGCTGTGAAGTTGCCTACAGGGCAATTCAATCCAAGTTTCTCCTGTGCCCCCATCAGGCTATCCCACCAAGCTGGCATCTAGTGGTGACTGCTTGATTTGTTGTCTCCAAAAAACCAACAAAGCTCACGTTTCATTTATGACATGGGACTCCCTTCCCTATCCCCAAAAAATTATTCCAGTTGAAAGCACGAACAGAAATTAGGGCATGCCTGAAAACAGAGACCGTTAGCAGGTAACATCACCAACAGCATAAACGTTTACACAGCGGCTGAAATAACTACGCAAACTCCCCATTGCCATCTCACGTTCCCAAAGCCGCCCGCTTTGTTTTCAACACAAGCAAGCCCAGCTCGCCGGCGGGATGTGCTCGGAGGTATGCATTGTTTGCATTTAGCAGAACAACAGAATGATACAAGAGCCTGATCTCAGTGTCAGCAACTATGATTCACGCGAAATCACATAGCCCTGTGACTCACTCGGCACAAGTTCATCCTCTGCCCGGCCCCCAACACAGCACCCACTCCGGGGTCTGTTTATGCCAGGAAACCATGGAGGTAAGCGCACCAGGCTCCAAGTGCTTTCAAGAAGCTATTGTATACAAAGAGCACAAAAATAGGTTGCTGGTTCTGGCATTCCCCCAAGATTTCCTACTGCAAAGAAAGGAACCTGCCTCCCCCTCCGAAACACGTGATGGAGATGTTTTGGTGATCGCCTCCAGTGCTGGGTTCTCCGGGATCTAACCGGCATTCCCCTGCTCTCGTGGCACCTACCGAACCGGCACACCGTGCTGTCCCTGTGGAGACAAAGAAACACGTACGGAAACAAGAAAGCAACGCTCCCGAGAGCCTCTTGGAACTGCTGTCTGGAAGAGGCTGCCCCAGCTTGGAGCTGCGTCTGCACAACTCTGCGCAGACATTTCGATCTGTTGTTATTTGGAAGAGCTGTGAGAAACGAGAGGGAGAGCAAACAGCTCGGCAGCAACGGGTACGCTATTTGCATTGGAAGGTTAGTGCAGGAAAAGTCTATTTTTGTCCCCCAAAACGACAGCTTGCACCACGTCGAGGCCAATGGCTTCTGACCCTTGGTTCTGCTCGTGTTACATGTATTTTTCCAAAACCTAATCGGAAAAAAAATATCTCACCAGTCTATTTCATTTTCTGACTATAAGGTGGTACCACAAGCTTCTTTACCAGTCAATCTCGTTGGATTTATTTGAACTAATCAAGGAAAGGTGCCATGCAGGACTTGGGCCAGTATGTTTGGATGTTACACCAATGAACCCAAATCGGCAGTTTACTGAAGTCCCAGCTATCACAAACCTACAGACTACCACACAACTTGTTCTAAAGAGAAATCTGCGAATCTTCATGGTCCTTTATAATCCTGGAAACCAAAGTTCAGAGAAAACTCAAGTGAAGCAGATCACCAGGAGAGACACATGCTAACACAGACCGCATTTTCGGGGAAAACAACAGAGCCACTGACAGTGTCATCGTTTCTGTCCCAAATTCCTGCAGATGTGTCCTGGCCGATACAAAGAAAAGTGGCAGTATACTTTTCCTTCAGAAAGGAAGTACAGATCTGCTTGGAAACACTGCATCTTCACCGAGGTTGGCTTCCTAAGGGTTTTATCTCCGAGGGTAGTCTACACCTGGTGCACATCGCTGCTCATTAAAAGCAGGCAGGGGGATAAAATGGTTTTCTTGCCACCTAATGTGTGTCACGTGGTTGAAATCCAGTCCTCAGTTTTTCTCTGTGCTGGGAAGAGAAACGCAAACACCTCGTCACGACTTCCTGCTGCTCAGCACCAAACACCCCTCGATCCATGGGAATCCCCCCCATCACATCACCGCCAGCACGCGGCTTCGGAATTGCAAGCAGAGACACCGCGTATAAATCAGCTCGTCTGAGCGCTGAGCAAGAGCCCCGACCTCAACGTGCAACGGGGGGGGTCAAAGACGGCACAAATATCCATCGGGAGCTGCGGACATGCCACGGCCTCCCTCCGACACGCTGCCCTACACTGACCTCACGGTACACAGTAATGAGAGAGTATCGGGAGTGAGGACAGACTGCTGGAGCAGCAAGAGGGAGCTCGGTAAGAAGCTCCTAGATCCACTAAGTTCCCAGCAGGAACACTTCAGAAACCAGGTCAGCCATCTGCCTGGAGGTAACAGCGACTTGCAGATACTGCCAAGAGAGACATTCTCTTGTGTAGCCCTCCGAACCAGACAGAAATAAATCCAGGCATTAAATAAGGATAGGAAACAGAAGCCAGCTCTCACCCACCCAAAGGGCTGAGTAACGGGAAAGCAGCGTGCACCTGGGGGGCTTAACCTCAGCATCGAGAGGCTCCGTGCTTGCTCTGCCATGCACGAGTGCTGCACACAGCTCCATGCAGAGTGGGAAGGAAAGGACCTCCTCACAACCTGATGCAGAGTCATCCAACCCTTAACATGACAAAAATCTTCCCAGGATCAAACTTTTCCAGCATCACCAGAAACGAGCAAGGGAAACAGGCAGTTCAATGGAGACCCCACACATTTTGCAAAGAGGAGCAGCGGGCAAGTCAAACGCCATCCCAAGGAAACGATGAGCAGCCTGCAGCTCTTTCATCAGCTGCAGGGCAGGCCAGAACCTGGCGAAGGTATTAAATCCAACAGCCGGTTGTAATGAGCTCCATTAGAAATGCGGTCAGTCCAACTTCTCGTTGCCACAACTAAGAGTACAGCTAACGGTGCGCTCCTGTTGGCAGGCACGCACGAAGCCGAGCACCAAACAGCAAGGAAGGCTGAAACGTATCCGCACATCGGACCTGAGATTGCCAGCATCTATCAAAAATAAATGAGGCTCATGCTTCAGCAGAAGCCAAGCAAACCGATGCTTGGTATCAAGCCTAAAATAATATTAAGAGCTATTAAAAAAATAAGCCTCTGGCATGGGGCTGGAAGTGGACTTGTACTTCTGCCTCTCTTAATCGTGGATGAAGATGAAGAGAGACATTACCGCGGTGCTTTATTGGTTTTGGTGCTACAAGAACCTCGTCTTGTTACCACCAACTCCCAGCTCCTAGGGGCTCTCCTGTGACCTGGGAAGTAACAGGATTTGAAACTGCCTAAACCTTCAGAGTGCCTGCGCTGTTATTCCTTTACGTCCTGCGCCCTCTCCTAAGCTGAGCACCAAAATCGGAGCTGCTGTGTCCTTTCCAGCACACACATGGCGGCCGCACACACCTACCCTTCCCCCTCCCAAGCAGACCTAAGGGGCAGCTGTCAGCATGAGTGTTCAAACACTTACTTAGCTCAACATCTTCAGAGCACTTCAGATTGCTAGGGAAGTCTTGCAAAATGCCTGGAAGCACAAGAAATCATGAGGCTTGGAAGCCAGAGCCTTTCACTTTTTGTACCACGCGATACAGATGTGGCCAGATAAAAAGTCACACCATCAGTCCACCGCAAAACCGGGCTGGAAAGAAGAGCAGCCCTCATCACGGGGGTAGCAAACTCACTGCAGGATCCTCCTTAAGTATGGAAACACTGCACCCTCGCACACTTCACATCTGCTCTTCCAGGCCTTGTATCAGCAAAGCAATGCTCCTGTGATCACCGTCACCCCTTCTCCCGTAAGAAATCAGCTGCTGTGGGTGCAACAAGGTGCCAAACACTGCACAGTGGTAAAATCCACCTGCATGGGCTTTCACAAAAAGGTCTGCCAGCACAGCGGCTGCAGGGACCGCTTCCATTTGCTCTTGCAGCTGCCACCTCTCTTAAAAGGGACAGTATTTTCCAGAAAGACAGTGAGCGCCAGTGAGAAAGGGGTTGGCAAACAAAGCCACAAGTGATGCAGGAGTGTGATCTGCAGTCCTGATAATCCAGCCTCTAAATAAAGCTGCCCTCCTACCCTTCCCTGGGACTAGGCCACGGGATGTCTGAGCTCCCTCTGATTTCAGACAACTACTAGTGCAACGTCCTAGCAAAAGGACGGAAAAGAAAAAACCCCGCTGTCCTCGCTGTCGAGTCGCACAAAGTACAAACCACTACTGAGAAACCACCTTAAGATCCCATTACACCAGCAGAAGTGTTCCAGAGCTCTGCAGGCATCATGGAACAATTTCCTTTTGCACTTTTCCTGTTCTCTTTGGAAGCTGGAAGAGAAAACACGACTTAATGGGATGCAACACAGGAGAGAAAGCATTGCCCTCTGGTTTTAGATAGCGAATATCTACAAAGCAAAGGAACAAGTCTACAAAGACCAAGGGAGAACGGGATCTGTAAGGTAACAAGAAACTGGAACTTTTTCCAAGCATCTAATCTCAGGTATCTAAACACTAACAGCAACAGTTAACAGCACTGAAGTCCTCTGGGCTAAGAAAATGGGTACCAAGCACGAAGAACATCAGGGCAAGTTTCCCTGTTTTTTTCACTGGAGCGATCAGGGGGCATTCACTGATCAGAGTAAACAGATGTTGCCTTGTTTCCCTTTGAGACGAAGACTGTGTTGCACAACAGTTTTAACAGAAATCGATTTTAAAATGTTCTGGCACGACAGTCTCAACTGAAGCAGCACAGTTTCAGCTGTAAGCACTGCCGTGTGCTGGGGGGAGGAAAACACCAAAGCCACGACACTGTGCGAGGGTTAGAGGAGCAGAAAGTGAAACCAGCCTCTCTCTCTCCATTACCAAAACAGCAAAAGGAACAATTCCACAATACAACTTCCCAGGTCCGATCTTAAGACCAGCCTCGATGTTGACATCTCATTTTAACTCATTTCTTTTAATACACCGAGCACTCTTTTCAGAAGACACAAAGCTTTCTGGAGATCACAATATGTGCTGCTAAATTATTTTTCCTGGCAAGGCTAACTGAATGACAAAGCAGAAATGGGAATCTCCCCTCTCAACAGCAATACCTGCAGGCAACACACTGGGCAAGCTAAGACCACCGATAAATAAGACATGCATGAGCAATTCCGCTGCGTTGGCTTTATGCTGATGTGATTCCCAGGCTCTACCAGGCGTTTCCTGAGCGCTAAAAACACAACGGTTTGGTCTCAGGAGGAAAGAAAAATCTGCTGCTGAGGTCTGCTGCCACAGAAAGCATGACACTGTCGGGTTCCACTAATAGCAGGATTACTGTTACCAGGTAACCTCCTACCAGGCTTGATTTTAACAGTTTGGGGAAAATCTCTGCCTCCTGGAACTGCTTTGTATTGTTCAGAGACATCAGGTTCAGGACCTCAGAGGAGCTGTTCTACACTGCTTGGAAACATCTTTTCTTTTTTTTTTTTTTTTTCTCTCACAATTCATTTGAGCTGCTTTGGGATGAGCAGTATGACACAAATGTTCTCTCTCGGATGAACACTTCCAGTCACTGGTAGTATTAGAGCAGCCCTTCAGAAGGCTCATTATATGTAAAAAGCTTATTTGCCTGGAGATAACAAAATTGCACTCAAAATAGCGGCCCTCTGACCTTCTTTAGGAACACAACACAAGTAGCAAGATCACAGCTTGGCCAAGGGAGTTTGTTTGCACATTGGTCAAGGAGTGCTAGTCCTTCCAGGCTGCTGAAGGACGCCTTCCAACTCCCAAAGTTCTGGAATATAAATGTCCCTGAAGATTTTCTGCTGCAAATTAAATTCCAGCTGAGACAAACGTATTTACGTAGAGAGTAACAGCTGTGCCCTGTGCAAAACAACAACAGAACAGGAGCCATCTTACTGCTCTCTTAGTAGAGGTCAGTAAATCTGCTGTCAGATTTATGCAGCTTCACGCAAACTATGAAAAAGGCAGAAACTTCAGACCCACACCAAGGTAGCCCGTTCTCGGCGCTGCCAGCGCTTTCTGCCCCAGATCCCTCTCTAATCACATCAGAACAACAAAGCTTCCTCCAACCCGACCACGCAGCTCCTAGCGGGCGTTAAACCGGCATCGAAACCAGCACGGAACACGACACTTAAATCGCAAAAGACAGTTTTGCCTGATGATTTCGTGCTCTTCTGAGCCGCGTACTTCACGCGTTACCCCGGGACACACGAGTACGATGCCATGAAGGGCAAACGCAGAGTACAGGGTCGCCCCCAAGACACGCGTGTTACACACCAGTGCGGCCACGGGCCACTTCACCCTCCAGCTTCTGCTCCCTGCGACCCTGCCAACATTGTTTATAAAGTTTTTTTGACTGCTTATTCCTCCCAGTCCTTCACTCTTTGAGGAGGCACAGGAGTAAAGATGCCAAAGGCAACGACGAAGCAACCACCAAGCACGGAGCATCCACCGGGCTGGGTTGGGAACGGAACAGCACAGACGTTACGGGAGGCACCGGCCAGGTTTTCCTTTCGCGGCTCTTCTTCAGAAAAACCGTTAAACCCCGATAAACCACCGGCGGGGCGCTCGGGGGTGAGGTGGGAGATGCCCAACTCCCTCCTGAGGGAACCGGCGGGGCCTGCGACCCCCACCTGAGGCGCCCATATCGCGCTCCCACCAGCGGGCCCGGGTGTCCGGCCATGGACCGCTGCTCCCCCCGGGGCCGGGCTCTGCCCGCCGGGGGCCGCTTTGGGGCTGCCGGGGACACCCCCCCCCACACACACACACACACACACACACACCGCGGTGCGGGCCAAGACGCGGCGGCCCCGCTGAGGAGGAGGAGGAGGCGGCGGTGGGTCCCCCCGCGCCCCCACGGGCCGCGCAGCCAGCCCCCCACCCCCCGGCCGCCCCCCCGGCCCGCACCCCACCTTCTCCTCGGCCTCCCGCGCCCCGCCGGGCTCCCGGCCGAGCCGCTGCCGCAGCTCGCTCATAGCGGCCCCGCTCCCGCGGCCGCCGCGCTCCGCCGCCGCCACCGCCACTGCCGCCAGGGGGCGGGGGTAGCGCAGAGCGGCACCGTCGCCGCCCAATCAGCGGCGCAGGATGCGTGCGGGGGCGGGGCTTAACCTCAGCCTGGTTCCGCCCAGGTGTACCCGGATGTGCGCCCGCCGGCGCCATGATGGGCGAGCGCAAATCGCCGGGGCGGGGGGTGGGGCGCAGCCCTTGGCGATCGGGAAAGCCCCGCGCGCGGGAAGCTCAGGGGTGACGGATGTGCGTGAAAGGGGAGATAGCGCTGGGTTTCACTCAGGCCTGCAGTTCCTGCCGGGGGAGGGGCGCGCCGAGCAGCCCCTGCGGACAGGCCCCGGGGGGCAGCGGCCCCAGCGCCCTTCCCCGCCGCCACGGCCGGGGCCCCCACCCCCTCTGCGCCCCGCTGGCCATCGCTGTACGGCGCGGCGGGCGGCGGGCTAGTGCCAGTGTGTAACCCGCGTGGCGATTGGCTCCCGCCGGCCGAAGGGGCGGGATTAAGGAGAGGAGCGACGCCGCAATTGGTTGGAGAGCAGGGTATCCGTCATGTGACCGTGCTAGGCCTTCGCTGAGGGCGGAGAGAGCCGCTGATGATTGGCTGCGGCGCGGCGGGAGGCGGGGCGGAAGAGGCTATAAAATGGGCAGCTGCCGGGCGGTGGGCCGCTTGTTGCGTTGCCGGGTGTGTGTGGTGCCGCAGGGGCAGCCGCCAGGATGTTCGAGGCGCGGCTGGTGCAGGGCTCGGTGCTGAAGCGGGTGCTGGAGGCCCTCAAGGACCTCATCACCGAGGCCTGCTGGGACCTGGGCTCGGGCGGCATCAGCCTGCAGAGCATGGACTCCTCGCACGTCTCCCTAGTGCAGCTCACGCTGCGCTCCGAGGGCTTCGACACTTACCGCTGCGACCGCAACATCGCCATGGGCGTCAACCTCTCCAGGTACGGGGAGCGGCGGCCGTGGGGCCCCCCCGGGCGCTGGGACGGGGCTGGGGTGGCTGGCCCGGGCTGCGGGCAGCGGGGGAGGGGCGAGGGGGCGGCTGTGCCCGGGCCGTACCCGCGGAGCGGCTGCTGGGGTGGGCAGGGGCCGGTCGGACCCCCCCCCCCGCGGCCCTTCCCCCATTCTCCTCAGCGCTCTCGCGCCATTTTTCGCGGCGCGCGCGGGGCCCGCCGTCACGTGACGTCACTACCGGCGCGCGGCGCGCCATGGCGGGAAATCTTGGCGGGGAGCGGGGGAGGCTGAACTGGGGAGAGGGACGTTGGAGGCGTTGTGGGGCTGGGGGAGGGGGTGCTGGGGGGAGCTGGGGAGGGATGTGGGGCGGGTTGGGGGAGGGGTTGTTGGAGGGAGCTGGGGAGTGAGGGCTGGGGTGACACTTGAGGGGGTGGGGAAGCAGGGGGGCTGGGTTTGGGGCTCGGGAGGGATGTGGGGCTGGCTGGGGGAGGGGGTGTTGGAGGGGTTATGGCACTGGGGAAGGGGGTCTTGGAGCGGGCTGGGGAGTGAGCTCCTGGTACTGGGAACTTGAGGGAGGCTGGGGAAGGGGGGCTGGGGAGGGATATGGGGCTGGGGAAGGGGATCTTGGAGGGCACTGGCCACTGCTGCCATGTAGCCTGGCTTTCACACTGTAGTAGGCCATGGGTGCGGGTTCTGCTCTGTCCCCTGGTAATCCTGCGAGTAACCTGTCTCCCCTCCCCCCCAGCATGTCCAAAATACTGAAATGTGCTGGAAACGAGGACATCATAACGCTCCGGGCGGAGGACAATGCAGACACGTTGGCTCTAGTGTTTGAAGCCCCAAGTGAGTGTTAGATTTCAGAAGTAAATTGGTAGCAGGATATTTTTAGGTAGGCTTCATAAACCACAGAGATGCAAGGGGGGCTGTAAATACTTCTGAAACGGGAGGGGTCACCTGGTAAACTCTTGAAACAGTCTGGAGATGTAAACTTAGAAACTTGACCCATACTCCTCATAAGAGAAAGACAGTTCTTCAGGCCACAAACAGATGCTCTTGGGTTCCTGTCCTCTTGCAGCCTACAAAAGGCTGTTGGGGTCACTTTTGGACTGCTAGCTCTGATTAAACAAGGTGGGTCTTACTGGCATGATCAGTGTGGTTTTACTTGGGAGGAGGGCGCAGAAGTTAAATTCAGGATGATAACTTCTAAGAAACACCTGGTGAAACTGTGGTTTGTTCCTTTAGATCAGGAAAAGGTTTCTGATTATGAGATGAAGCTAATGGATCTCGACGTGGAGCAGCTAGGAATTCCAGTAAGTAGTGGTGCAAATGACTGATTACACCCTGTCTTAAAGTGGGTGGTTTTCCATGTCAAACTCCATCAGACTTGGCGTTTGAGCTTGTAACACAACTGCCTTTGGAAAGACTGAAGGAACTCAAGTGTAGCGATTACATTTCTTGGTACAAGCTAAATTGTGGCACTTCCTTTGCAGGAACAAGAGTATAGTTGCGTAGTGAAAATGCCGTCTGCTGAATTCGCACGCATCTGTAGAGATCTCAGCCACATTGGCGATGCGGTTGTCATCTCCTGTGCGAAAGATGGTGTGAAATTTTCAGCCAGTGGAGAGCTGGGCAATGGAAACATCAAGCTGTCGCAGACCAGTAACGTGGATAAAGAGGAGGAAGCCGTAAGTTGATTGTTACTGTGGTGCCTTCGATGTTGAGGTTTCTGCAAACACTGCTCGTTCTGTGACCTGCTGGGGGATTGGATCGTGCATTTCTCTGGTTTATACCAGGCCCTTGTCCCTGGGGCCCGCAGGTGGTGCTGAGCAGGCCAGGGTGGGGAGCAGCACTGACTGCCCTTGCTTTAGGTGTCGGAATTATTTGAGGGAGCTGGCTGTGGCTGGCGCTTGCTGAGCTCTGACCTGGCTGCCGGTGTTCTAGGTTGCAATAGAGATGAACGAGCCAGTCCAGTTGACCTTTGCTCTGAGGTACTTGAACTTTTTTACCAAAGCCACTCCCCTGTCCCCGACAGTCACACTCAGCATGTCTGCAGATGTTCCTCTTGGTGAGTACAAGCAGCTCTACTGAAAAATCTTGTAGCATGCTGCCGCCTTCCAACTACTTTAACAACTCTTGACTGAAGGGTGTTTATTAAAAACCTTCTGAATATCAGGCTTTTTTTTCTCCTTTTCCCTAGTTGTGGAGTACAAGATTGCTGATATGGGACACTTAAAATACTACCTGGCTCCAAAGATCGAAGACCAACAAGAAGGCTCTTAATTGGAGCAGGACTGAGGGGTAGAGCTGGTCAGCTCTTCCAGAGGACAGCTGGTTTGGCGGAGAAGGCGGTGGCGGCGTTAGCAGTTTCAGTGCTGTGGAGCATCACGTCAGCACAGTTAGGCATGTCGTGTAGATATCTTTGTAAATATTTTTCAACTTCCTCTTTTGCTATACTGGTGTCACTGGAAGAAGGAAATCTTGGTTTTTCTAATATTCCTGTAGTTCCAATCACCTCTTAGGTGCTGTCTGAAGGTGAAGTATCTTACCTCTTCCAGCTGGTGTTGGGGAAGGGGTGTGATATTTAACTTGAGTGCAGACCCATTTCCCATAGAGTTCTGTAGCTGCCTAGGGTTGCTGTTCAGTTATGCTGTGAGTTTTAGACCTTCACTTATTTTTGCAGCTGGTATTCTAACTGAATCTTTGAAAATGGAAATAAAGAATGTAATTTCATGGGGTTTATCATCTTTAAACGTGGGTGGAGGAATCGATGCTTTCTTAGACTACGCTAACGTAGCCTAGCTCCTGTTTTGAAAGGCGCTGCCATGGGCAAGCTTGTGCTTTTTTTTTTGTTCTGGAGTTACCAGCAGCTGCTCTGATGGTTCAGACAGGTGAAATGGAGAGGTGTGGTTATTGTTTCTGTAACTAATCAGCCCTTAATGCTCTGCTCTCCTTTAAGCAGAGGAGGTTTCTGAAACAGGTTTTCTTTAAAATGCACGAGGTTCAGCAGGTGGCAGAGACTGTTTGGTAGCTGCTGCTCTGCCTCAGTGAAGGCTGAGGGTGCAGGCACACGCTGCAGCTCCGTTCCTTGGTCTGATGGTGCCATGCAAGCCCTGCCTGGGCTTCATTCTTCTCCTCCTCCCGTCTCACTGACGTTAAGCTGCTCCTCCGCAGACCTGTGCACGCTGTATTCATCGGCTGCCTCTGCCCTGTGCCTCTCGAGCATGGTGCACTTGGCCGTGCCACCAGCCGCTCCTCTCTTAACCGAGGGTCTTTGTCATCACATCCTTATTTACTGTTGGTGAAAACGGTAAAGGTTTACAGCATGTTTCACCCTGAAGGTTTGATCGTGGAAAAATGGGATTTGAAAACAGTTTTGGGCAGCTGTGGGGGTTTTTCTTTGCTTCTCGTACTGCTCACAGTCAGCCTTAACCCTGTACCCTCCGTCTGGAGCCAGAGCGACCCTGCTTTGTCCCCAGCAGTAAAACAGGGAGAAGCACCTGGGGGGGCTTGCCCGGGGCGGTGGCAGGTGGCACGCACGGGCCCTTTAGCCCTGGGGGGGTGGGGTTTTGGCTGCACGCTTGCCCTTGCACATCAACTGCTGGAAAAGCTGAGACTTGGAAACCCGATGGATGCAGCCGAAGAGTTTCACAAGGTGGCAGTGCTGATTGAGGAACAAATCCTGCTGTGTCAGAATGACATGGCCACCATCCACAGAGCCAGCTCCGAGCTCTGGGACAGGGGTTCTTGGTGCCCCTGACCTTGAGTCACTTTTCGTTGGTGGTCGCGCTGCGGTATTAGAGTTTAGCCTGTGGTTTGCTGCTGCTGTGATGCAGGTGGCTCATGTGTGGTTCTCTGCTCCTGTATTCTCATGTCTCCAGTGCACACCCTCCTTATTCCCTTCTTGCTGAATCATTCAGTACCTTTACAAAAAAAAAAAATCATCTCCAAAGCGAGGTCTTCAGCTGCCCTAAAGCTTTCCAGCAATCCCAGAGTTACAGCCCCCAGCAGTAGCAGGTACCTCGAGTAACCAGGATTGTTTTTCCCCTCCCGGTGTGATGCTCCTCAGTGCCGGATCAGACATTCACGATGTTGAAATGGGGATTTATCCTGGGTTTCAATAACGTGCATCAGGCTGGGCTGGTGCTGGAAGCAAATTCTTGGTTTGTTTTGGTGCAGCCTCCTGCTGCAGTGGGAGCCATCAGGCTTGGTGCTACTCTACTCATAAACATGGCCAAAAAAAAAAAAGTATAGTTGAATTGGTTATTTTTACAGCTGTAATGAGCCAGTGGTGCAGCGTCATTTAAGAAAATTTCCTTTACCATTAGTGTTTACACGCTTGGTGTTCTGACTCATGTGCTGGGCTTTCTGGATAAAGCCTTAAAGAAGCTGAATGTTTACGTTGCTATTGCCATACCCAAATAATCAAAATAAAGATAATCCCTTTTAAAAACAAAACACTAAAAAGGGCAAGAACAAAAAAAAAAAAGAGCTGAGGAGGCTTGGTGAGTGCTGGATGTGTTTCTCCATGTTTGAGGGAGTAAGCTTTTGAAGTTTAAATGTTTAGAATTTCTTACCAAGGAGAAAAGAAATGAAGGGGGGGTGGAGGGAAGCAAGAATTCTTTGAAACTTCAGGAGATCAGGCTTTTCAGGCTCTAAATCCAGGGGGGTTTATTAATTTACTGCAGGAGATTAAGCTTTTGGGGCTCTAAATATTTTATTAACTTGGAGGAGCCATGGCAATTCCTGCAGCTCCCCGCTCTGGCGCGGCTGGTGGAGGTCGGTCCCCACCTGTTTTACCTGCTGGTTTATGTTGTTCCAGGTGCTACAAATAATTCTCCGGCTGTGGCAGGTCCCGTACCCGGCCCTGGCGGAGGGCTGTGCTGCACCTGCCCGTTTAATCACATCCGGATCCTCTCGAAAATCAGCTTTATTTTAAAGTATGTGCAGGAGTGACGTGTGCGAGCGTGCCTGTTTCCTAAACCCTCTACAAACAGCCCTGACGTGGCACGGAGCGGCTCCGGCGCGTCGCGTGTGGCGTGGGCCCGGGAGAGCGGGACGTGGCCCCTCCGCAGGGACGCCCCAGTCCCCGCTCTGGTCCGGGGCGGGCGGCGGGGTCAGCCCCCTGGAGCGGGGCCGGGCCGGCAGCAGCCGCCGTAACCCGGAAGGACGTTGCTGTCACCCAGAATAAACTTCCGGGGTGGTTCCGCGGCGGGCGCCGGAGCGGGGCGGTGCGGGCAGCGATGGGCCTGGGCAGCACGAGCAGTCGGTAACGGCAGCGGCCTCGGCGTGTCCGTATCGGTGCCGGGACCGGGACCGGGCCGGGAGCGCGGCCTGCGCCGTGGGGGAGGCGGGGGTCGGGCCTGCCGGGGGCTCCCTGGTCGCCAGCGCAGAAACCGTTTTGGGTCTGGGGTGCAGCGGGGTGAGGGCCGAGCTGGCCAAAGGGCGAGGAATGGCCTCCCCACCCCCACCCCACCCCCGCCTTCCTGGGGGAGGGGGGAGAAGATGGTGTCGGGCTGATTCGGGGGGTCAACGGGATTTTGACAGCGACGAGCTCCCCGCTGAGCCTGCGCCCTGCCCCCCCCCCCCCCTTCCCCCCCCCCCCCCCCCGCACGCTGCCGCTTCCCACTGTGCTTCAAACCAAAGGGGCAGGACCGGCACCATTCGCCATTTGTCCCCCCTCCCAGCGCGCAGCGACCTTGTTTCTCATCCTGAGCCCACGGGGAGGGTGAAGCTCGGTGGGCTCGAACTGGCCCTTAACCGTGAGGGCTGAGAGTATTTTTTTTTTTGCATTTGCATTTGCATTTGCCCATAACAGCCTCTTTCTTGTTGGTAAGCAAGGTGAGGGCAAGGGCAGATCATCAGTTTATGCAAACGTAAATGGGAAATAATTCCTAGGAAGCCACTAGGAATAGCCGGGTAAACAGTGGGACCGGCAGTAAGAAGTCCCACAGTGCTCGAGAGTAAAATTGGGCCCGAATCAGAAAATCTGGACGCGTTTCTGATGTGCTGATTTCTTTTGGCTGCTTCACGTCTACCCCCTGGACACGCAGGAGGCCTTGGGGGTGTTGGGGTGCGGGAAATGATGTGTGAGGGGCAGAGGAGGCGAGCGTGCCCACCCTGCAGGTGGGCGACAGATTTCGGGTATGCCTGGGGCTGGAAAGGATTTGTCTGTGCTTGGGGTTTTGCTGCAAAAAAAAAAAAAAAAAGCAGAAAGTTCAAGCTAAAGGGACATCTGTGTTGGGGTTTAAGATCAGAGGGTGTTGGGGGTTTATAGAAGTTAAATTTCCTGCAAGAGGAACAAACCCGATGTCGCGGGAATGTGCTGGCAGTTAGCGAGAGGGAGACAAAGGATTTCCGTGGAAACTAAATATTTTAAGGAGATGCTGTTGCCTTAGATGCGAAATAGCGTTGCGGAAAAAGCGTCCTTGTCCCTTCCTGTTGGAACAGTTGGGATAGATGCATTTTTGTTTTCTTTATTCCATACTTCCTCAGGAAATAAAAAAAAAAAGCTGTGGAAGTTGGGAAGCGTGGGAAGCCTGTTTTGCACCTCGCTGCGGGGCGGCAGCGCAGGCTGATGGCGGTGGGCGAGTGGCACCCAGCGCCTGGGTCCCGCTGCGAGGAGGGGTCCCAGCCCCTGCAGTGGCTCTGCAGCGAGGCGGCGGGGGGGGGCTGGAGGCCAGAGCTCGGCTTGGGCCCCGCAGCAGCCAGCTGGCTCTGCCCCCTGCCCGGGGCGGCGCGGCTGGCAGCAGAACCGCAGGAGCTGGCTGCGGCGTGGGGCAATGGCAGGGTCCGGCTGTGGCGTAAGGAAACGCAGCTCGGCCCAGGGCGCTGCCTCCCTCGCAGCCAGGCAGGCGAGTGGCCTCTGCTCGTTCGGTTACCTCATCCACTAACCACCCCATCCCCTTGTCATGCTCCCTCTGAGTCACGACTCGAGCTGTCTCGGGAATGACAGCTCCTTTTCATTCCACTTTACGGTGGTTTGCTCTACTTCCCCACCCCACCCACCCACCCCCCAAAAAAAAAACGGATCTCTTGCAAAATACCCGGCTGGTTGAGAGAAGCTGCTTTGTTTAGTTCTGGTTTGGGTTTATTTGCTCGTGTCCCCATTTAGAAATAGCTGGGCCTCAGACATTTCCCTGCTGGAACTGCGATCTCCTTGCGCAACGAGAGCTGGTTTATACATCGTGTATGATTCTGGAATTTCTGTCTTGTTTTAAAGACAAGTTCTCTCTTAGTTTGATTTTGTTTTCCAATGTTGGCAAACCCTGTTGCAGCTATATTCAGGGGTTTGTACTTTAGGCTTAAATACAGGGGTTTGTTTGAAAAGGTTTCATTTGTGAAAAAGAACAACGATGCCATTTGGTTAGCGCGGGCGTGAGACTTTGGTTTCTCTTGAGACACTCGTTCCGTCTCTCCCAGCCTCTATCGCAGAGTGTGCTCCGATTATTTTATTTTCCTGTTCTCTTTGTTCCCCAGGTTCTAGCTGATGCCCAGGCTTCCTTGTAATGATGCCATCACGTACAAACCTGACTGCTGGGATTCCCAGTAGCAAAGTCAAATATTCCAAGCTCGCCAGCACTGACGATGGATATATTGACCTGCAGGTAAAAAGCGGGGAAGGAAACCTCTTTCTGCTGCTGCTCTGACTGTGTAACCTGCTAGGAAAAGCTGCTGTAGCGCTGTGTGTGCGCAGGAGGCTGCTTTTTTGTTCACCTCCAGGGTACAAAGCTGTGAGCCACCACTTCAGCCCTTCTCCAGAAACGTTTTTTTGGAGGGAGGAGAAAATGAGAGCGGATCTGGAAGCAGTGGGTTAAAGGCTGGCTCAGAGAGCGGGGTCTGGGCAGGATTCCTCACGGAAGGGCCGTCGCAGAGCCCTGCAGCGGAGCTGCTGCAGCAGTTTTGTCCCATGTCATCTCTGCTGGCTGTGGGACTCGCAGCTCTGCCGTGGCGGGAGGGGAGCTGTGCTGCGTTAAGCTGTTTAATATTGGGTCGGGGCTTTTTCTCCATCCAGTTCAAGAAGAGCCCACCAAAAATCCCCTACAAGGCAATTGCACTGGCTGTTGTGCTCTTCATGATCGGGACCTTCCTCATTATCATCGGAGCCCTCCTCCTGGCGGGATACATCAGCAAAGGTGTAAGTTGTTCGATTACATTTCTGTGACGAGTGCCACATTGGCCGACAGCCCCGTTTCTCCAGCAGCTGAGCCCTCTGGTGTCTTCAGCTGCCGCTCTGCAGCAAGGTCGTAGCCGAACTGGAGATCGGCCGGGGAGCGCCGAGTTCCCTTGGCCTCCCTGGGCTACGGTTTCGTTTTAACACAATGTCCCTGCTGAGGTCAGCTTGCTGTCCTGGAAAAACTTGACGCTGGGATCGTCGCTCTTCCTAGCAAAGACCGGCTGGTGACTTGGGTAGGAGATCCCAGGCCGTGGTACAGGACACGGCACCGCTGCTCTCCTCTCTGTGTTTACGACCCATTGGAAGGGAATCTGTTTTTCACAGCTTGACCTGGTGCCCCTCCACGGCGCGCTCCTCCGCTTACCTTGCGCCGTGTGGAATTGTTTTACGGTTGGCGGCTGCTGCTTATCGTGGCGGGCACAGCAGCGTTTCGGCTGTATCAGAAGCAGCCAGGCACAGCCAGGAGAGCTGGTGCTCAGCCAAGTGCACAGCACCCGGCCGGGGGCTGGCACTGCCCTTCCATTGTTGGTGTCCGAAGGGGACGTTGAGGGTTTCCTGTAGCGAGGAGGGAGAGCTCAGCCTGAAGAAAATTCTGATTGAAGATGAATTTTTGTTTTGGCAGCTAGCCAGGCCTTGGGGATGAATAGAGACAGGACTTAAGGAACGTGAAAGACACCCACCCCCTCCCCAGCCTCACTGCTCTTGCCCCTCTCTCCCCCGCAGGGAGCGGACCGTGCCATCCCCGTGCTCATCATTGGGATCCTTGTGTTTCTCCCAGGCTTCTACCACCTGCGCATCGCATACTACGCTTCCAAAGGCTACCGGGGCTATTCCTACGACGATATCCCAGATTTTGATGATTGAACAATGTATTTAATCGCGTTATAATTAGATTGGCGGTAAGAGCTGTTAGTTACCCTGGCTGTCGGAGGGGGCCTGTAAGATAAGTATTATCAGTCACAAGATGCGAGTTCCCAGTTTTGAGGTGTGGCGGGTTTTTCACTTGGTGGGGGCTCAAACACAGAGTTGACCCGAAGGGTTGCAACACAAGGTGGGAAAAAACATGATTTATGGTATTTTGACTCTTTTGGTTACCTAATGTTGGTTGCTTATAAAAAAGTTCCTCTTGGGCAAGGCAATTCTAGCAATTTTCCAAAAATAGATGAGCCGGTTGCAACATCAAAGATACTTGTTTTTTGTAACTTTTTATAGAGTTTATTTTTGTTTTCGGTAACGTTGTGGTTATCAGTGGGTTTACCTTTGCAGACAAACACCATAGTTAAATTCTCCTTTGGCTTTCTGCTCATCAGCAATGCTTCCAATCTTCTTGTCCTGTGCTTGTCTGGAGTAACAGCAGTCGGATGGGCACGAGAGGGGATGAAGCTGCACTTGCGTGAAATGATTTACACGTCGTGCATTTGCTACACAACTCCTCCTGTCAGACTGACCATCCTTACTTATTGGCAAACACGTTCTTCCGAAGCAAGCTTTTCCCCATGCTGCTGTTACTGTTAATTTTGGCAAAACCAGCTTATCCTTTAACAGGGCTGTTGTTGGATTTTGCTTATTATTTTAAACAAACCAAATGAATGCGGGGAGAAGCATTGGAATCCGGACCAGGACCCAAGTGTCCAAATACCAAAACTCTTGGTTTTGACTAGTGTGGATATTGGAGACACTTGAATTCCACTGTATTTATGTATATTTGGAATCATTTTGTGCTTGTCTAAATAATATGCTGTGCATAACTCCCTAGAACGGTAAAAAGAAAATTTCTGTATAGTTTGTACTGAATAAACCCCGTTTGTATTGTTTTGCTAGCTTCAGTGATACGTTATTCAGGGAAACCAAACTGGCAGCTCTTGGTTTATGCAAAGTAAAAACAGTCTTGACTCCTGAAGTGGGAATGAACTCAGCATCCTGGAGGGCAAGTATGCGGCGAGTAGTGATGCAAGTACGTGTATTTAGTATGAATAAACTTCACTATAGTCTGTGTACAAGTCATAAGCTTGTCTTTTTCACATTTGTAGGTCTCAGTGTGTGCTAAAAACAGTTCTGGGCCCCCAGATTAAGGCTTTAGCTGAATCTGCTGTTGCCCACTGCTTCCAGTTGCTAATGCAGTCACTGCAATTAGGCCGTGCTGAGCCAGCAGCTTTGCGACAGCCCCATCTGCTCTCCAGGACCCTTGGCTTGCTTAGGGCAGAGGACCTTGCTGTAGGACCCTCCCCGTGGCAGCAATCCAGACTGCCCTGGGTGCGGCAGGAGAATGTGCTGCTTCGGGAGGTCGGGACTCACTTTTTGAGCCTCACGTGCAGTCCTTATTAAATGTGCAAAGACCTCAGGCTTCTAACTGGGTTGGTTTTTTTTTTTCCGGGCCCAGACATACAGTTCCTTTTGTTGGGCAGTGTAACGGGGCAGTGTCAGTTTGCAGGCTGGTACTGATACTCCAGAATTCAGGCGTGTGCCTCATGTGGACTGAAAATTTTCGGAAGGAATAGGGGCAGGTGTCGGTGTTAGTGCAGGGTAGGTCTGTGGAGCTGTTGAGATGAGAACAGTGCTGGATGAACGCCTTGCTCTGAAGGTATCCTTCAAATTGCCTTTTTTCCTCCTCCAAACCCAAAGCCTGAGCCAAGATCTCTTTGTAAGCTACGTCTCTTCCCACGTTTGACTTCATTGCCTTGTGTGTGCCCCGGCGTTGCACTCTGGTTGAATTCAGGATCCCCCTTTCCATCTCTGAAGGCATCATCTGTGCACGTTCTCTGCCACTCTGCTGCGTCACGCCGGCCCCGACGCTGCTGGCCCCTGGGCTGACGGCAGCCCGGCTTCCCAGATGCTGTCCCGTCCCGCTTGGCAGCAGCTGAAATGTGTCAGTTAAAGCTGGGTCTGGCCAGGAGAGTGGCTGCTGACGCAGAACATGAATCAGCCTCTACTAGGGGATAAGAATGTGGATTTGTTTGGGTTTTGGGGAAGGGGAGTGGAAATGAAAGGGATGTTTAGACAGAAAAAGTAAAGGGGGAGGGAGAAGATGCTTTTGAGTGGGGCTGATAAGATGCCAAAAGATGGCAAGCCTGGGTCAGCTAAGAAAGAAAAATGTAGGGGACGGGAGAAGAACATGCTGACATTTCTGGAGGAAAGGCAATTTCTTTTTTATTTGACAGAAGCGAAGTTCTCAGGCAGCACAGTGTATAAATAACAGTCCCTGCCCTAGCGCTCGCAGGGCTGTCTGCGTGAGGGATGGCCACAGGGAAACAGTCCTCTCGACAGCGATTGTTTTATATCTGATCTGGGAAAAAGGAGACATTTTGGGGAAAGAAAAAAGGTACGCTGACGGCTGGAAAAATGTAGATACAGACGACTTCATTCTTTGAGTTGACATATTGCATTACAAGCATAGTTTTCCTCCAGAGTCTAAGTCTCTAGATGTTAAAATGTCTGTTAATTGTCTAGCTCTAGTGTAGCTAATAGCCAGGGTTCAATTCTCTCTTGTAAAATAGCGTGAGTTCACATTTGTTTCAAGAGATTGGCAAATTTTACTGTAAATATTTTGTTTCTCCGAGCCCAGTTTGTACCTTAACAGTGGTGCTCCCTGATACTGGGTTGAGTGTCATCGGTGCTGTCAGTCCTTTCACTTGTTAAAACATTGTACAAGGATGAAGCTCTCCTCCCAATGGGGCCGTTGTTTCAGTGCTGATACAATAGGATCGTTTTAATTTTCCCCCCACTCCTGCCACGCTGTGGACCTGCACGTGTGATTTTCACGGCTGGCTCGGCTCCTTCGCTGCCTTGCCCGAGCTCCCTGAGCTGTATCCTTCCCTTGACCCCGGGTGCTGGATGCTGCTGCCAAACCCCACAGTTAATGGCTCTGCCCCGCAGTTCCCCTTCTGTGAAGTCAGGGCTGTTGTGGGTTTGGGGAGAACGGACTGACTCACTGCAGTGGTGAGGGCAGGAGCAAAACGCCTGTGGAGAAGTTTCTCGTTCTAGAGCAGGGCTTGAATGACAAATAAGGCGCTGGCCAAACTCTGGTGAATGAGGATAATACTGAATAGCTGTTTCCTTTATTGAGCATCATCCATTCTGGGCACTCGGCAAGGCAGCTGTCTCAGGAAAAAAACAGTTGGCATTTATATAGCTCGATGGGGTATTATTATGCGCAGAAGCTCTGGAGAAAGAACAAGCACCCAATTTCAGGCTTTTCTCTCGTTTATGAGTGCTTGAATTCACGTATCCTCAGCGATGTTCTTCTATTGCTGGTGTACGGTGTATTTATACCGTTACGTACTTAATTTAATACCATGAACTTGCTGGAAAGACATTTGGAAACGTGATTCTAGAGTCCTCTGGCCCGAGCTTCCCAGAGAAATTCCCCCGGTGCATTATTTATAAAAGCAAAGACTCATTTTTAAGTCAATCTCTTTTTTTTTTTTTTTCTTTTTTTCTGTTTTTTTTTAATTTTTTGTGAGCATCTGGAGTGAACAAAGCTAATTGAAGTTCCCAAGCATCATCACATCAGACGAAACTACTGTAGCAAAGCCATATGAAACATCGGGGTGAATAAACTGGGGGGAGCAAACAAGGTAGCCGTGGAGACAGTCCTGAGTAGCTGCAGACATTAACTACAAGCCCTGGAAACTGATGCTAGATCCAAAATGGCTCTTTCTCTGCTCCTTATTTGCGATGGCTCATTGTTAATAGCATATTGTGCTCCCCGAGGCAGAATGGGGCCCGTTCCTCTCCTCTCCAGGAGGCTTTTTACCACTGTTGGTGGTACAAATGCCACCAGCTGAGAGCGATGGCCACCAGTGGCTCCTGGCTCAACAACGCCGTGTATAACTAATTTTCTAACACTTCCCACAGCCGGTTTCCATCAAGAAGGGAAGCCAGGCAGCAGGTTTGCACCAAGTGGTGGCATTCGAGTGTAGAGCTGCAGAGTCAACCTGCTGCCCACACGGTGGGCTTCCAGGAGAGGCTTCTGTCGTGGTTTAACCCCGGCTGGCGACTAATCCTTGAAAGAAGAGGCAGAAATGCTGCTGCTGTAGGTTGCTTGAAGTGAAGGAGCAGTGAGGTGTTTCACCAGCCTGCAGACTGTGTGTGAGCTTTGGGTGCAAGTGAAGCCACAGCCCTGAAGGTCTTACCACCCTGTCCTGGTGTCTCTGTTCTTGGGTTTAAGGCTTGTGGAGCCAGCAATGTTGTGATTCTTACAGGCTCATGATTTTGCATCTGTTCACACAGAGAGCCCTGTGAAGAGCCATCATTCCCTCCACAGGGAAGCAGCTGGCAGCTGCAGGTACTGCTGTCTGGTCCTGGGAAAGCAGGTGTAAGGACTCCAGGCAGCAACCTGAATTGCGCTATATAGCGATACAGATATGTTTTTCGACGTCACTGTTGATCCTTCTCTCTGAGATTCTCCATGTGCTTGTGCTGGTGGAGGTTCATGGGGTGGGGAGAAGAGCAAGGCCCATCCCCGGTCCCGTGGTGATGTAGGAAGAGGAAACTTGAGTTTCAGACTCCTTGTTCATCTTTTCTCAGCAGGGATTTGTATTTCCTCTTACCCTTCCGATAACTTCATCCTGGAGGCTTGGCTGGGTGTTGCACTGTTTGTCCACAGAGCAGGTTGGTTGTGAGGAGGCTGGCCTGGCCAGCAGGTTACTGATCTTACTCCTGAAAGTATTTTACTGGAAGTCGTGTGAGACATCTGCAGAAATGTGGACAACAGAATATAATGACTCACTTGGAGCATGCTGGCTACAACCCCCGTCCTATAAATATCGCCATAAACCAAATGCTTTGTTTGAATGAACAGCACAATCTGCAACAGCATCTCTAGTGCCTTTCTGGTGCCCGTCGTGCAGGAACACTTAGACCAGCCCCTGCGGTCAGGGTTTGCTTGCCTTCTGTCAACTGCAATTAGCCAAATTCAGCAACATTTGCCACTGAGAGGCCCAGTGCTTTACCGCTGCTCTTACAGCAAATATGGATTTTGCTTAGCATAAAAGACAACGTAAAAACCCTGCAGGGCAGGAAGAAATGACTCGGCACGACAGTTCTGTCCCTTCTAATCAGATTTGTGCTATGCTCCACTTACGCCCGTGGTCTAAATGTGTTTCTCCATGCTCTCTCCATACTCCTCCCCCTCATGCCTAGTCCTTAAAAGTCTCAAGCATCAGCCCATTCATACAACTGCCCCTCACGTCTTCTGCCTCTCCCTAAACCGCTCCTTAAGCTTTCTTTCTCCTGGCCCTTCCCTTGGGGTGTTTGTCCTGCTCGTGCCAGCAAGACCTCAACCTGCAAAGCACCTCCAGGACTACTTGGCTGATCCTGCCTCTCCACTTGGCACTCTCCTCATCGCTGAACCCTGGAACTGCAGCTCATCAGTTTAGCAGGCAAGTGCAAATTGCCCAGCCCTTGCATCTCCCTGGCCTCCCAGCTGCGAGCAGAGACCTTTGGTTTGCCTCTTCCAGCTCGGGGAAGTCGGCAATCCTGCCTTGGTTTTCTGCCTTCTCTACCTGGTGAAATGTTCTTTGCCTTTTTCCCAGAGCTCTGCGTTCAGCCCAGCTACACTGTCGTGCTGCAAGGCAGGTGGCATGCCGTGTTCTGCGCTCCCCGTGTGAAATGCGGATGTGCGCGCTCACGGCGTTTCCCTTCTCCTTCCTTAACACACAAGCAGCTCGATGTTTTTAGGAATGCTGGATTTAACTAGAAATACTCCAGACAGTTCAGTGGGCCATGACAGATTCCTCCCTCCCAAGAGAACTGGCTTTGTTCTGAGATGGAGCCAAAGGTCGGGGGGGGGAGGGAGGGATATTGGGGAATATTGGGGAAAAAAAGCTTAATTGAGGAGTAGAAATTGTTGTTTCCAAATTATTTCATTGACTTCTTTGTTTCTCCGGGCTCAGGCAGACTTTGGTGTGTGCCGGTTAGGTACTTGTTACCTTGAGAGCCTTTCCTTCCATGCTTTCACCTGTGTCTAGGAAGGTGTTAAGAAAGTTCTTTTAATCGGAAGGAAGACAGTTATGAGGAGGTCTTTTTTTGTGGCCCGCGTGGACAGAGCTTACTTATGACAAGAATCAGGAAGCGAACACTTCCTTCCTCTGCATTGTGCTTCTGTTGGACACCGAGCCATGATGTTGTCCTGCATCTCTGGAGCAGCATAAAGGTTGCTCTTGGCGCTTGCCTCTCCGACACTAACACCGACCCGCGAGATTCGTGCAGAGCTGTTCCAGTTCTGCTGCGGTTACAGTAAGGAACAAAACTGCAACAAATCTTCTTTGGGAGGACTCTTTCTTGCCTCTATGAAATAACAGTTTTGGCACTGAAAGTGCAAGTTCCATGGCGGCATCGCCATTTCAGCCTGGGCTGTTAAAACGAAGCAGAAAAAAATCCACTAGTCACCATTAATTAATTTTATTTTGAAATATTTACTTGGACTGAAGTAGTAGCTGCTCTTAAGTCTTTAAAGGATTAGCTGCCTGCTAGTCTTTCGTGCCTGCAACCATTTATTTAAGCCGTTGCTGCAAATCATGCTGTTAACCTGTCATGCAAGGTTTTAACCTTTCTTTCCTTGTCAGTGGGAAATGCGTGATACATATGGTCTCGCTGATGTGATAGTGGGAAGTTAATACATCCACAGGCAGCTCTTCTGGGTTCATTCTCCAGCTTCTTGAAGGAGGGGAAAGACACAAAATTGATACAGTCATAATTGTCTGCTTTAGGACATTGCAAAGCCTAATGAGGGGCTTGTCCTGGTTTCAGCTGGGACAGAGTTAATTTTCTTCTTAGTAGCTAGTACAGTGCTGTGTTTTGGCTCTGATGTGAGAACAATGTTGATGGCACACTGATGGTTCCAGCTGTTGCTGGGTGATGTTTATACTAAATCAAGGACTTTTCGGTTCCTCGGGCCCTGCCAGCCCGAGGGCTGGAGGGGCACGGGAAATTGGGAGGGGACACAGCCAGGACAGGTGACCCAAGCCAGCCAAAGGGCTATTCCATACCATGGGACGTCATGCTGAGTATATGAACTGGGGGAAGAAGGAGGAAGGTGGGGACATTTGGCATTATGGTGTTTGTCTTCCCCAGTAACTGTTACACGTGATGGAGCCCTGCTGCCCTGGGGATGGCCGAACACCTGCCTGCCCATGGGAAGTGGGGAACGAATTCCTTGCTTTGCTTTGCTTGCGTGTGTGGCTTTTGCTATACCAATTAAATTGTTCTTATCTCAACCCTTGAGTTTTACATTCCTTTCCGATCCTCTTTCCCATCCCTCTGGGTGGGGGGGAGTGAGCGAGCAGCTGCGTGGGGCTTGGTTGCCGGCCGGGGTTAAACCATGACAGGGCTGTAAAAAGTTTAGGGAACATGAGATGTTTGCAGATGAATCCTACCCCCTGCCTCTGTGCTTTTCCATGTGCTGTTACCAGGCGAGTAATTCCTTCCCCTCCTGCTGACCTGCCAGATAGCATGCAGCATTTCCGTTGCGCTCCATCCTGATGTTCGCTTGCATTTGTCACACCGTGTTGCATCATGTTTAACGCAAGCAGTCAAATCAATCGATCAAAAACCAGCTGCCAGGGGAGGGTTTCCTCAGGCAAGAGCATTGGTTTCTGAGCTAAAAGCTGTGTTCAGCAAAGGAAATGTCAGGTGGATCTAGAAAGAATCCTTAAAGAACGCTGAGAACTCACCTCAACAAGGATTATTCCCTACTCTTATGCATGTAGAGTATTTAGTGTAACAGGGAAAGATCTCAGGTCCTTAAACCTAGAAAGACTAATTAGCATCACCGTATAATTTTCTAGCAGTTTTCATTAATACGTCATTAGAAGAAGTCTACCAGCTCTTAGAACTCATTTTTCTTGTCTCTCATCACTAACAGCTCATGTCGCAGCACGATTTCTTCACTGCTATTTTGGGTGGTTCTTTCCCAGACAAATGCCTTATTTTCTCTGTATTTGATAGCGCAGGTCAAGTGAATCCTCTCTTGCCTTTTAGTGCATGAGAACAGAGGCAGGATTCATGGCCAGTTCAAATGTATGCCTTAAAATAGGCCAGTGGATGGTCTCTAACTTCAAATACAAAAAATGTATTTGTAAAGGTTTCTCTTTGTTGGGCAACCGCATTTCAAATTGCTACAAAGATACTTCAAAGTTCAACTCACAAACAGCTCGTGTTTTAATCCTCCCCCTGAAACAAAGGAGAGTCTTTGACTTGCATCTGCAGTTGGCTGAGACTCTGAAGGCTTGGAGCTGGCAGCCTGCTCCGCTCCTGGGAGTCTGTCATCCCTTTAGCTCCAGGACGCAGTCCTGGTCCCATGCTTCCCACCCTGTCCACACCTGAGCATGGGCCCAGGTCTCAGCAGGGAGTGAAGGGCAGGCACACATCCCTTCTCCCATCTCTGCTGTAGGTAGGGAAAATAAATCATTTAACAGTGGCAAGGCAGGCCAGAGCTTGCAAGAACACCTCAGTGACACTGTATGAGACTGTTTGGCACTAATTATGAGTAGCAGAGAAGGTGGCACTTCAGGCGTGGAAGGAGTTAACAAAATAAAGGGCAATTTCGGGGGCAGAAGTTGAATTTCATTGTTCCAGGCTCTGCAGTGGATTTCCTTTTTATCCTTTCATCTCTGAGTCTCGGCTCTCATCATAAAAGGGGTTGCTACTCCTTCCTTCTATTTTTATTTAGACTGTGAGCCCTTCAAGGCATGGACTGCACCTTAACCTGTGTACAGCAGCACAGCAGGAAAGCTCTCTCGGCAAGGAACTATAAATAGCGAGCCTGTCCAGCCCTGTGGCATCCATGCTTGCTATAATTGCCTGGTTTGCACTCCTGCGACAAGTGTTAGTTCAGCTGTCAGGGAAAGAAGGAACTGAAAAGTATTGCCGCAGACAATTTCCAGCTCTCGAGTTGCCTGCTGAGCTTCGGTTTGGGCCCAGTTCTCCCTCCTGCCTCAGGGAGTTCTTTTTCTAGCTGTGTGCAAACGATGATTCCTGGTGTCGGCCCGGCACGATTCAGGCAGCTCCATTTCAGAAGCAGCTCTGTAAAGGGCTTGTTATGGTGCTGCCAGTTTTGATCTTTAACTTGTGCCTCAGACCCACACTCGGTTCTTTTGTCTTTTGCCACTTGCTAGAGAAGGTCGATTCTGCAGCAATCCTTTTTTCTATCCCTCCTGACATCACTGTGTGGTTTTCTTACTATATGCTCACATGAAGAATTAAATGAGTCATGGGGAGATAGCGGGTGAAAGGAATGACAATGTCCAAACCCATCCTTCCTCTCTGAACAGATTGTGGATGTTCTTTCAGAATGGCTTGCAAGTGAGTTCAAGCAATCAAAGATTAAAACAGGGTTTATCTCTCTGCTGAGGTATGGGTAAGCAACCACAAGGGTGGTGCTGTCTGTTCTTTGCAGAGAAAAGGACCTTCATTCGAACTCCCAGCAAAGGCGGCTTGAGAAAACCTGTTCTATTCTGCGCTACAAAATTCCTCTAGTGGACTTAAAAATGATTTTGTGCACTGTGTTCACACCCTTTTGGCAGTAGTTTAAGTGGAAATAAGCTGCTCTGGTCCTGCCTGTGCACATCTGTCAACAGAAGCTGCCATTTATTGCCACAGCTTTGAACAGGAGCCACGCACGAACTTGATACAAGGTGGCAAACCCCAGCATGTCTCCTGCTTGGAGGCTGTCTCTCCAGACAACATAAACTTCAGCTGCAAGCAAAACGCCAGCCTGAATGTGCACTGGCAAAGCAAAAAATGTCAGGAGCTGTCAGCCACAGGCTCTTGCAGTGCCTTTTCTGCTGCCACAACATCTCAGAGTCAGGAGCTGTGAGTGGCTCCAGCGATTCAGCAGTATTGGCAGCTAGAACCTGGCAGAAACCGAGAACGGGGGATAAATGCAGGCCGGCTTCCTGGCCCCATCCTGCTCCCGCTCTTCCCAAGATGTAAGGACTCTCCCTTGGCTAATTTCAGGGGCTGTGCTTTTGAAAAGAGGACTGGGAACAAACACTTGAGAGGTGACTAAACCTATCTCCTCCTTCCTCTGCCAAACGCAGGCCTCCTGACTCAGCAAGTTAAATCTCATCTATTTGGTACAGCCCCTGAGGTACCAGACATAACAGCATCAAGAAAATGAGCTGCTCACCCAAAGCCCAAGCTGTCCAGTTGAGTTAGTGTTACTTGTAAGCGTTGCTCTTCCTTCCCTATATTCACAGATGATGTTTGGATGAATAGTGTGGCCAATGTGGTTCGAGCAACCCTATAAGCACAGGAACCTGTTCTGAATTGTTTGTACTGTGCTGGCTGCCAGGATCTGGTCTCCATTTACAAAGAAATACTTTGCATATACAAAGGTGAAGGAAGGTCTCCTCCCTCCAAAAGCTACCAGGGGTAAAATGAACAGCAGGGATCCAACAATTCTGCAACTATGCAGATTTTTTCCTCCTGCTCCCCTATTGATTTATTATGTGAATTCAGGCAACTGTAACTTTGCAACCCCTGCTATTTATCTTTCTATATAGCAAGCACAGCAGTACATCTGCCTCTTGGATCGCTGACTGAAGCCTCAGTAATTTGAGTACTTGGACCGAAGTAGTCTGAGATCCTTGGACCGAAAGCCCTATTTGCTATTAAGAGCACTTTGCACTAATTAAACTTCATAAAATTCTTCCTGCCTCCATTTGGCAGGTGACAAAACTGAGGATTTAGGTCAGATGGCAGACCAGGAAGTATGGCGTCCAGTTTTAGAAATAGTTCTTAGAAAGAAACAAAGTTTTTGCTAGTTTGTGTTTCCATATAGCGTGGAGGGGACACACACACAGCAGTGAGGTCATGACTGTCCCCAAGATTACAAATTTACGTAGGTGAAGGAGCCTGAGGTGGTGTTTTCCACTAGGTGGTGGTAGACAGCATTTGTTAAGAAGTGCTGTTCACTCTCGCTTTCTTTACCTCTTAGAATAAAATCCCCGGCTCTGCCCAGTTGAGTATTCTCTTCCCCTTACAGTTACTACTCCATATTCCAGAAGGGGAAGTAAAAACATCATTGCTGGCGAGTTGTCTTCTCTGGGGGAGTTTCCTTTCACCTCCTAGGCAGCTGTTGAAATACCAGGTTTTTCATTTTTAGTTTGTGTAATCCAGTAAAAGTATGTTGTCTGCGTATGTGTGCTAGCTTGTTCTTAACTCTGGACTCCATCTGTGGGATTCGCACAAAATATTGTTAATGTGATGTAAGGCAGACTATTTTTTCCCTTGTTTTATGCTCTAAAAAAAAAAAAAAAGGAAAGAAAAAATCCCAAACCCAGAACACAACAAACCAAGGAAACAAGATAGGGAAATGAGCTATGGATCCCAGGCCCAATGCAAATATCCCTGGATATAACTGGATATGAAGTTTTGATTTGGTCTTTTGGAGATCCTGCACTCAGATCAATGATTCATGTCCCAGTTGAGGCAACGCTGGTTTAAAATGGAAATTTTCAGTAAACAGAAGAAATGCCAGCCAAAAGCATTTCAGTGTTTAAATTTATGCCAGTAATATACACGCTGCATCTCGAGAAAACCCTGACCTTCTGTAGTCCTGTCCTTACCATTTCATTTGCACGGAGCCATAAAGAAACGAACAAAATAAAGCTGGCATGCTTGGGGAACATCCTCATTAAAGGTTACCTCAGATTATTGCAACAGTTTTGTGTTCTTTGGCTGCAGAGAAGGACACACAGCCTGGGCTAAAGGCTTGACTGTCCCCACAACAGTATCTCCCTCTGGATGCTCCTAGCTCCACATGGGCACAACCTCACCACAAAATCAAATCCCTGCTTGCTCACTGTCATGGAGATGTTGCAGTGACTCAGGCTGGCAAATATCACAAAGCACTATTTGCTCACGCACTTGCTAATCGTTACTACTGTGATTACATTAATACTATAATATTTATCCTGCATTATGAAAGCAAGCATAATGACTGATTAGTACAAAGAACAGAGGGCGGAACGGGGACTCCAGGACTGTAGTCTTAGCTGAAGAAAGTCAGCATTACAGGAATTTAGGCCAGTTAGGGCAATTACAGGAGAAATTCAGGCTATGTATCTTTGATGGACAGGTATTTTACACTGGTTGGAGTGGGAAGACTGGCACAAGCCTTCTGTTGGGACTAATTGTCTAGATGCAGCAACACCTCACCTGTTCAGGTAAATCCCTGAGTGAGTTTTGCAAAGCTCAAATAATCTCCCAGATTAGATGTAGCAAAGCAAAGCAAACAACAAAGGGAACATGTCTCCTTTAGGATCTCAAAGGTCTGGCACACCAAATGATTAATGGCTGCCAATTTCTCCTGATAGCATTGTTATGAAGGACACGCACATGCACATCCTGTGTCTCTGATTCTTCCAACTTTTTTATGGTCCTGTAAATCATTCAGGCAGAAAGTGACTGAATGTTTTTATAAATACCTCATGGTTCTTCACTATATTTTAGTAACAGGAATTATATATACCAATAATCCCAGTAAAATTATTTTTACTTCTACAGCAGGACTGTGTGACAGCATAGAATGGGCTTTGGCTCCCTGAAGAAGTGAAATGTTGGGGCATTTTGTGAAACTTTACAGCACTGAAGGCCACCTGGAAGGTAATTTATCTATTTAAGAGGAACAAAGGGCTGAAAAATGCTTTGCTGGGTTTGAGCCCGTGGTTCCAGGGGGTCTAGCTATGTCAAATTCAATTCTTGGAGCGCTAAATCCACCTTTATCATCTTTCCCCTGCTTGTCCTTGGGATTATCCTGACCCCAAGGCCTCTCTGTCTCTTAAATTTCAATCTGACTGATGCACGTGCCTGAACTTCTCACTTGCAGATCTCTTGCCGTACTACTTGTGTTTCACTCTGCCATCTTCCACAGGCAGAGGCGGGTTAGAAAACTGTAACACTTTAAAACAATTACAGAAGTATAGAGCTGCGTCTCTGCTGATGATTCCCGAACACAGGCAGCCCTTACAGGGAGACTGCATCGCTGAATACATACGATCCATCTTCTGGTACAAACTCCTGTCAACAGCAGAACTGCTGCAGTCTCAATCAATCTTGCATTACTAAAATGTTCCTTACGTCATGGCTCCTCTACCCTAACAAACAAAGGCTATTAACATTTAAAAGCTGCACTAACTGTGTGTATGTTTAGGATATGGCCAGGTATTGAATAATGCTACGGGATCGATATTCATGATCTAGAGCAGCAGAAGAGGTGCGTTGTGACTTCCCAGTGTCCTAGATAGTTCTCCATATGGTTCATTTGAAAGCCTTGTTTAGAAGCTTAACGTGGAGAGTATTGCAGTGAATGTGGAAAAAATTATGCATGTGGATAAGAAGCACAAATGCTCCAGAGGCCTCGTAGGGTCTATGGTCTTAAAATAAGCTCCTGGCTTTTAACGGGATCTGATGAAACCCTCTTTATAGGGCAGTGGGGTGGAAGAGGATGGACAGCTGGTGAACAAATACTCGGTAAACAATCCCGGTAGCCGAACTCGGCGCAAACAGCAACTATTAAGGCAAAGACCTGAAAGATCAACAAAGGATTGCAGGTCTGGGTAAAATGATGCAATGGATTACAATTAGTGTCACTGGTCTGGGGAGCACAGGCTTTCCTATCGACTTTGAGCTACAAGGCACCTTAATCAAATAACGAAGGGGGCTGAGGGGGGGAGAAAGCTCAGCATCAGTCAATATTATCTCAAGGACACCTACTGTAAATTAGCAGGCTGATGTTCACAGCACAGATTCGTTGCGGGGAGAAAAAGTAGAAATTACTGGAGGCAGCTGCGGGGGCTCAGCCTCGGCTTCCCAGAAAAGCGTGGAGCAGCAAAAGGCTTCACGGGCCAGCTGCTTGCGGCGTGTCCGAGAACTGCACCTACGGGAAAGGGCAGAAGCCAAATTAAAGCAAGTTAATGTTATCAAAGCCTATTAGGAAATTCAGGTTTTGCGGAGAGGGAGGCGAGAGAGGTGGCATCTGTCTTTGGTACGGGGTGTCCCAGCAGCAATGTCTGCGCTGTGCCTGGACCCCCCCAGCCCCATGTGCTGATGGGGGATCACGTCAGATTTACTGTCCTCCCCAGCCAGAAAACTGTGAAAAGCGCAGAAAAGCAAGATTATAGGAAGCGGGATGTGCACACGGTGGAAGTGCCATCGTCTGGGGGGCTCAACTTCCTTAGCCTTCCTCTTTTTTTGCCCACTAAGCTCACTCTCTTATTAGAAAAGCTGGATATTTTCCTAAAAACCAGAACAAACGAAACCAACAAAACAGAAAACAACCAAAATCCCGCCAAACCGCGGAAAGGGCCAGGGCTGAGGGCAGCCCGTGGTGACAGCAGGCGAGCGCCATTTTCCTGGGGGCCGGGGGGGGAGGGACGCCCCCAGACGCAGCGGCCCGGGGGGCCGAGCCCCGCTGAGGGAGACGGAGCCCCGCTGAGGGAGAGGGAGCCCCGGCGCGGGGCCGGGAGCCCTCCCCGTCCCCCGGCCGGCCCGGCGCCTCAGTCCCCCCCCGCCCCGCGGCTGCCATGGCGGCCGTGCCCTGAGGGGAGAAGGGCGGCCGGGCGGGCGGCGGGCGCCATCTTGTCGGGGGCGGAGCGGGGCCCGGCCCGCCCCGTGCTCTGCCTGCCGGGGCGGCCCCGGCCCCGCCGCACTCGCCGCTGCCGTCCGAGCGGAGCGGAGCCGCGGTCCCCAGCGCCATTGCCGCCCTCAGCCCGCTATGGCAGGTGAGCCCGTCCACCTCCTCCTCCTCCTCCCGCGGGCAAGACGCCGCCGATCGCCCGCCCTGAGGGAGAAGCCTCGCCGGCGCCTCCCCCGCGGCGCTCTCCCCTCAGCTCGCCGCGGTCATTGCTATCGCTTCCCGCCCGCTGTCACCTCCATCCCGGCTCCCCGCCGCCGCCTGAGAGCCGCCCTCCATCCCCAGGCACCCGGGGCTCGCCCCTTCCTCCTCCCGGGGCGTTGGGTCGGGGCTCCCCGGCAGCCTCCACCATGTTGCCCGGCCGCGGTTCACCTTGGCCGCGCGGCTCCTGCGCCGCCTCTACCTCTCCTCCTCTCCTTTTTATTTCGTATTTATATTTTAAACCCTGCCATGTTTTCCGTGCCGGTGGTTTCTGGCTCGGCGTGGCCCCCAGCCCGTGCTGGGCGGAGGGGAAGGGGCGCCTCACCTGGGGCACGGCCTGGGCGGCCGCGGCTGAGGGGATGCCTGAGGCGGGCACCTGCGGCCGGGGCACCTGCCCTGCGAGGCTCGGCCGGCCCGGGGCTGTGCCCCTGGGTGCGGGTGTTGTGTTTTCTCTGTTCCGTTGAGAGAATCTGGGTTTTTAACGTGTTTTTTTTTTTTTTTTTTTCTTTAATCTGAAACAAAATGGGTGGCAGAGTCGTAAGCTTGCAGATGGGATGGAGAAATGCAGGTTAATTCTCCCCCGCTCCTGAAGGGGTGGCCTCGCTTTCTTGCCTGATCCCGTTCTCGTGATACGCTTTGAGGGTGGGTTTTTTTTTCATTTATTTGCTTGCTTTTTTTGTGGTCTTTGTGGGGTTTTTTATTTTTTTCTTTCCAGTGCAGATCGAGGCAGTAAATATTTCTGGTTTCTGCTTTTGACTCGTGAGCCCCGTTCGGTATCATGCGTGATTTTCTTTTGTTTTAAGGTACATTTTGGGTAGAAATAAGTGATGTAGGAAGCACAGAAAAATGCTCGAAAAAATCTTGTTGAAAGCCTTCTGTCAGGTTTCCTTACCTAACAGATGACTATCTACCTATACCGTTATCTCTGTTGTCAGTGGTTTTTGCCTTTTTTCATAAAAGATGGGTATGCAGGCAGTAAGGTTTGTAGACTTTTATTCCTATCTTTTCATTTTGGAGCCATCATTGTCATTTTGTAGACTGGGAAGACAAACACTTAACGCAGCTTGGGGTCCCACTCCTGTCCTGTGAGCTCTTCAGGTAAGTGCAGGCAGGGGCTGACCCCAAAAGGCAGCTGCAGGCAGAGAAGATTCTGGCAGGAAAGGGAAATCCCCAGATGTATTTGAGACAAGGTGAAGACATTGCATGTTAATTTTTTCCATTTTAATAATTTGCCCTATGCAGCTGACTTTCTCAGTATGAGTTCAGTGCCAGGTAATTGCTAGGCTCCCTGTTGCTGTTGAACTTGACCAGCTGAAACAAAAATACCAAATGCACTGTTGTCACAGGGAGCTTAATATGTGTGTGTATCCTCACTGCATCACCCTGTTGCCGTACTTAACCAAGCTTTAAATTGCCCAGTTTAAGCTTCAAAAACCCCTCTGTTTTGGGTAGCGTTTTTACTGGCAGCTGGAGTTTGATGCAGGCTGTAAAATGTAACAGAGAAGCAGAACAAATACTAGAGCGATTAGCTACTGATGTGATGCACAGAGCTGGGGCTGACAACACTGCGCACCTTGATCTGCCTAGTGATTTCACTATTGGTAAAGGATTATTGCAACAAGTAGCTCAGGTTAGTAAACTGGAAAGTAATCCTTGAGATATGTAGAACAATTGGATTAGTAGTCGATGAGCTCTTGCAACCCTACTCCTAGCTTCAAGTCTTGATCCAGATAGCTTGAAATTAGAGCAGTATTAACATGGAGATGCACTGAAACAAATTCAACCTTAGGTTAGCAGTGAGGTTAAACAAGCTCTGAGATTTTTATCATGGATTTAAACAAGCCTTTGGCTTTAGTAAAGATGCAAATAGGAGTTGAAAATGTATTGTCAGAGCCCTGTGGATAAGGGAAGGAGTTAAGTGATTCTCAAGGGTAGGTTGTTCTCCTGCTGTTCCTTAACAGGCCACATTCATACGGTTTAAAATCCATCCCAATCTGTCACTTGTCTGTAAGCCCTGCTCTTAGCTAGGCTTAGATTTGGTGAACTGTTTCTCGAGGCACCTGGCTCTCACGTTGAGTACATGTAAAGAGCTGGATGGAAATAAGGTTCTCTGAATACGGGCCCCTTGCTTATTCTGCATCTTCAGTACGGAAAGGCATCTGAAGGGGAAACAGCTTTTCAAATAGTGGGATAATTTGGGCTGCAGGTTGATGAATGTTTCCTTTGGTGACAGCACCAATTTAAACAGCCCCCATCCATCACTGGCTGCGCGCTCCCAGCCTTGCAGTGACCCCCTTGGTGGTGCTGGTACCCCTGGATGGATGGCTGCTTGGTCAGGGAGCTTTTTTTGGATTAGCCCACAAAAGCCTTGCTTTCATATTGAAGCCAGATCTGTTTGGAGAATTTTTAGCTGCTCCTTACCCTCCCTGAGCCACGGGTAAAGCTGTGTGCATCCCTAAAGGCATACTGAGTGATGTATGCGTATGGGGGTTTTTTAAAGACTGCTAATATGAGAACTTGTCTTCTGCAGCTGAAGCTAACTGAGAGTTGAATTCCAGTGGAGAAATAAAAGTCGTGTCTTCGTTAGTATTATTTGGTTGGTGACTCTTTTCTTCAGGAGGAGCTTAAGGTCATGGCAGTGATTGAGGATATTTTTTTTTTCCCCCTAAGAGAAGAAACTTTATGACTGTGGATTTTCCCTGCATTGGTTTAGAAGACACCGTGGAAGATGCTGCAATTGTATGCAGTTACTAGTTCAAAGGTTTTTAAATTAAACCGAGTTGAGGTTTCTTTCATTCTGTCGGTATGTTTTTCTTTTTCTTCCTGGTATAGCCAAATCTGTCAACTTCCTCAGTGTAATAGACTTTCTTGACTTTCTTAACTGTGCTATGAAGTGGCATTGTTTAGGTTGATTGGAGACGGTTGAAAACTGAATGGGGGAAACTTCAGCCATCTTTAGTATGGATTCCTCCAGAAGTAGCTGTTAAGCTGCTCTAATGACCTAATCTGAACTGCAGCAGTTAACCTCTTCTGATCCTGGTGGGTACAGGGGGAAGTCAACTGGCACACCCTGGAGAGCTGTCTCAGTTTGTAGCAGATTACAAACTGGTGTCCCACACAAGGTGATTTTTGGAAGATCTTGCCCGGCTGTAGCTGCTCCTGTCAAGTGTCTTTGTGTGAACCGTGTAAGAAACCTCAAGCCCCGGAAGATTCTGTGGTGGGGCCATTTCTTAAATAGATTTATTTTACTTTCAAACACTTCTTTATGCATTTATCCTTACAGGAGAAAATACAGGTGGCTGCGCAGCACGGTTTTTCTTCCACTGAAGATGTTGGTTCATGTATTGCTGGAAAAATGTATTTTTAGCAAATGTTCTGTTTTATGAAGCCTTAGTGGTCATGAAACGGTCTGACAGCAGTTACAGTGTGTTTTATTTTACTTAAAAGCGGCAAGAAGAAAATATTGACAGTCAGGATGAGTAGAGAGAGATGCATCATGATGTAGTGTAAGGCAGGAATAAAATAAATCATTTAAAATGAAGGGTATTTGCCATTCTCTAGCCATTCCCAGGGGTGAAGCGCATTAAGACATTGTGCTAACTTGGTGGTACTGCACATAATACTTCTATCAGTACTGGGGAGCATATTTTTTTTTATGGCTAAGTATTTTCAGTTGTCATAAGACATCTTATGACAATGTTTATTTGAAGGCAGAAAAGAAATCCAGTGATATTTGGCCATTTTCAGGTTATGAGAAGGAAATGTCAGCTGTTTGAATGTTCTATTAGAGATTAATCTGAATATGGATTTCTTGCCATGGTAATTTGGCCATGACAGGAGTGGAGCTACCTGCTTGGGAAATGGAGTTGGGGTGTTGAAACATTGCTGGCACTTGGTGGGGAAAAGGAAGAAAGAGGGAGAAGTAATCTTATAGTTAAGAAATCTCCCGCTTTAGTGTTATTCCTTGCATTCAACATTAATCTTAGCTATTTCTATTGCCAAATATTGCAGTAAAAATGTGTATGGCATCAGAAATACAGCATGCCTGGTGATGCATTATGTGTCTCCCATGGTTTTCTAATCCACTGTGCTCTCAGAGGTTTAATGAACTTATTTTTTGGTACTGAATGTTGTCCTCAGTCAGGTAAATAGTGAATCATCGATCGCCTTGGGTCTGCGGAGAGCTATGATTTTTTTTTTTTTTTTTTTTTTTTTTATATCTGTGCTGTGGCCCCAGAGTAGAGTTGGGCCGACTGGGGTTTGAAAACTCTGGGCTGGTTTTGGGAAGGGTACGTGTACCACCAAAGGCCCAGCTGGGCTGTTGTGAGGGAGTCCCAAAGCACTTGCTTTGATTGACCCCATCCTGCGCAGCGGGAATGTACTGAAATACTCCTTGTTCCTATCTGGCAGCTCCGTTTTCTTATTTGCAGAGGAATGGCTGGCCTTGAGGTAATTGTAAAACTAGTCTTTTAACGGGTTTGTAATGAGAAATTAAATGATCTAAATCTCCTTGTGACTCAGTTCTCGGGGCAGAAGATGAAAGTGCTAGTTACGGAGGGCAGGGGGGGCAATGCGCTTACCATCCAAGTGTCTGGTCTACTTTTTTTAAAAAAAAAACAAAAAAAAATAGATTTTTTTAAAAACAGCTTTAGGAGAGACTAAACTTTGTCCATTTCTGGTGAAAGGGAATTTCTGGAATTTCTTCTTGCCACATTCAGGCAGCCAGGATAATTTATTCTTCCCCCAAAACCTACGTTACTAAACATGTAATAAAATTGATGTGTATTGGTAAGAGTGTGTCATGTGCATCTTAGAACGATGGTGTAGCTGGATTTTAGCTTGTGTATTATGGAGACCAGTACGTCTTTCTCCTCTGAATGAGTGATGTTTTGATCTTGTATTTGCGTCAGCAAAATGCCTGAGAAAACAAGCTGTCTGATGGTTGTATTTTTAGGAGCAGATGGGAGCAGATTAGTCCAGTTGTAATTGTGTTGGAGGAGCAGTAAGTAACGGTACAGTACCTGTGTGTATTTTTGAACTTTTAGGCTCTGCGTGGTATGAAAGCAATAACTGAACTTGTTTATGTGTGTTTGGATTTAACCAGCATTTGTTTGTTTACACCCTTTGTGATAAAAGGGACTGTTTTAATTCAGCACCCGTTTCCTTTATGCTTGCTTTACATTAAAATTGCTTGAAGTGTGGGCTCAAATTAGTATAAATGGTGAAGGAGAGATTGACTCACCATTACTTTGTTTACACGTAGTGACTCATGGAATGGATTTCAAATGTCTGCATGTCCCCCAAATTTGTTGTCTGAATTTATTTTTAAATCGAACTATTGCAGTGCTTGTGTGACTCCCAACAGTCGGCTGAAACACTTTGTGAATGCATAGTAGACAACAGTGCTGGCTAGCAGGAAAGTTAAGTAAAAAGTGGTTTAGGGGGGGGTTTATGCACTTAAATTCCTAGGCGTTAACCTCGTGTGTGGATGCTTTGAGTAGTTTGGGCTCTAAATGTAGCAACACGTTTTAATTGGATTTACTCTTATTTTGCGTGGCTGTGAAATGGCAGCCTAGGGCGATAAGGCCTATTTTAGTGGAATGCTGGCTATTAGTAGACTTGTAAGATTGTAAAAGTTAAGAGAATAAAGCACAGTTTGGAAGCTTTAATAGGAAGGTACCTTAAACACTCGGTCTCCTATGGGTTCTCATAGCTGTGTTTATATGATGAGGCGATTAATGTGCCGTTAGTGGATTTATCCCAGTTTTCCAGTGCTCTGGATGTCGTCGTTGACCTGGCGCTAGCAATGGGAGGGAAATACTGGAAGTCTTTGATCACTGGAGTCTATCATTAAGCATATCTTTATGGAGCACTCTTTCTTTTCTAGCACAGAAGTAGCAATTTGAAGGGTTTCTTTTTTTTCTGGCCTTGTTCCTTTCATCACTTACCTGTGTTGTATTTAAGCATACAGCTCAGTGTTGCTGTTTCGTGCTTTTAAAGAAAAAAGTGCATATATGTTGTTACCAGTATTCAAGGTCATACAGAGTTCCTCATAAACAGGCACGTGACTCCATGTCACGACTTTCACTTCATTTCCATTCCAGGCTTCTAAATAAAAAGTGCTGCGCTGCAAAGTTACCAACCTCTGATTTTGTGTGCTGAATAAAATGAAAGCATCCCTGAGCTAACAGCACTTAATGGACTGTGCTGTGATAGCGTTTGAATTTCCATGGAGTCTTTGAATCCTATGACAGAAAAAAGATACTCGTAAATTCTACAATTTTTGCTCTGTTTATTATTTGCCCTTTGTGTGTAGAATCCTATATATTCAGACCCTTACTGTACCTGAGCAAAGAAAATACATCCTTGTATTTATAGGTGATGTACTCAACAGCATCAGCTGCTTCATGGTTACTTTTTTTTTCCTTTTTCATTTTTTGTACAGAATGATTTTTTTCCTGAAAGTTGACTAGATGCTCCTGATGCATGAAGCATTTGCTTCATGATACTTTAACAGATTGGAGTTTTTGATAAAAGGTTAAAGAGCATCATTTCCTGATGAGCATTTCATTGTGTAAAGGTCAAACCTGAGGAATAATTGGGATTCAGACCAACAAGCAAGAAACGGGTCCCTGTTCTGTAGGATCAGACTGCAAGACATAATTGCAGTATTCTCACACTGTTTAGTGTCCTTTCATATATGGGAACAATAACAGGTATTAGTCATTTGCTGGTGTTGGAAATACGTATTTGCATGTGTACCTTTTAATTTTGTGTGTGTAACTTTGGGTGATTACGCTGAGCATAATAGTTATTATCAATACAATTTTACAGGGCTCTGTACTGGTTTATTCAGACGGTTACACACACTTGTTGGCTATCTGCAGTTTATTTCAACTTACTAGCAGATGCTTTTAAAACTCAAAGAAGAAAATTATATGGACGAAGAGATGGCTTTTATTTTATGATTTTTTTTAATACCCAAGTGTTGTGGTCTTGCTGCGGTAAGATAGTGTATCTATTTACTTGATCTAGCCAGAAACTGGAAATTGAATGGGAACAGCTTAATGTGTGCTGTAGTCATTTCAGAACATAGAAAATCTGGCTTGGTATATATCATCATCTTTAGTGTTGACTGGCCCTACAGCTTGAATTTTCCAGGACTGCTAGTTGCGTACCGAACTGTGTCGGCTCTTACAAGTCAGCCTTTCAAATGAGCTGACATTCTCATTGTCCGTCTGTCTTGTTTGCAAATATCAGAAAAAGTAAGGGATGGAAGCCTGAGCTCTTCCAGAGACAATACGTGACCCTTCTCATAAAAACATAGATCTAAAAAGCCCTTTCTGCAGAAGGGGAAGAACTCCTGTAATCTTGAGCCCTGGCTACTTGTAAACACCCATTGCTAATGAGTCTTCCTCTTCTTTGCAAGGGATCAAACGCATTTAATGCTTTTCATGAAGGTGCCTAATAAGGCGCAATCAAATCAAGCAAAGCTGTCAATTAAGCCTTCTATTAAGTTTCTTAGTATAAAGAGCCTAAACCCTAAGTATTAACTGAGCTATCTTCCTTGGCTGTTCAGTTTTGGTAAAGATTTTGTGAAAGTTATTAGTCCAATTTTTAACTTTGCTTAGGAGCACTGTTCCTTGCTTTCTAAACCCGCTGAATTGTAGACCGCAGAACTGTGTGCCGAGCATATTAAGATCCAAGTGTAATTACTGTTTTTGTTCTGGAGACTGTTGTGACAGATAATGTTTTGTTGAATGGCAGGTAATAGATTTATTATGGAGACAGCACAGCATGTGGGTACCTTCAAAGGAGACTCTATCTGTATTGGTCTTTTCTCCTCTTTAATTATTCAAAAGGAGAATTTTGTTGAGTTCAAAGTGTATGCCTAAATTATATTACTCCAAATAGTAGTGGCAAAGAATTCCCACCTTTCAGGCAATGCCAATTAAGTAGGAACAATGGCGATAATTTTTTTTAAGTAGTGCTATACTGACATCTGCAAAAGAGTCCTGAAGATGAAGGAACCCATAAAGTACAATATTGAAACCGCTGGCAATTGGCTAAAAAAGGATGGTTTTACTGGCAAAAATCATAAAAAAAGTATTCTATTAAATGTTGCCAAAATAAAAAGGCATGTCTTGCTGAAAAGAAAAAGCTTTCCTTCAATAAACTATATTTGGCATAAATATTTTTCTAAGTAATGTGAACTCTGACAAAATATTTTATTTTTTTGTGCTTTTCTTGAGCAGTTAGTTTGGTATTAAGTGGACTGTTGCATTTCTGTCACTGCAGTTGGAGAAGAATTCACTTAGCCACCTTTAACAGTTTTGTTGCTGTAGGGGTATTTAATGCATTCATATAAATGTAATGCATTCTTAATGAACCACTTACGTACAGAGAAAAATCTTCAAAGCGTTACTGGACTAAATTACATCTTGTATCTCTGCGCAGTAGCACGTTATATGACGCTCTACTGGACTAAATTACATCTTGTATCTCTGCGCAGTAGCACGTTATATGACGCTCTACTGGACTAAATTACATCTTGTATCTCTGCACAGTAGCACATTATATGACGTACAGGTTAGGTGTCGCTGGGTTTCAACAGGTCCTAGTTACCTCCTGTCTCTACTAATTGCCCTCGTGGAGTCAGAGGACTGAACTGGTGGTGTCACCTTAACTTCTCGCCTCGAGCAAGATGCGCAAATGCAGGTTTATAAGGAAGTAGGTCATGATTGCTGTGCATGTAAACACTTTCACCTAAGCCTGCCCGAAACGGGAGTACAGGAAGTTAAGCAGCAAGTCTGGTTAAACACAAGCCTGGATCTGTAAACACTTCCAGGCTTGTTGTGAAATTAATAAATTAGTAATTGGTTGGCTTAACGTGTGGGAATCAAATGCAGGGTTGCATACAGTTGTTTAGTGTGTGGGTAGAGAGTAAGTAGTGCTGGTCCAACTTAAAAATCATTAATGGCAGTAATGACTTAATTTTTCCCTATGGCTATGGGAAACCAAGCTATGCTTAGTGACCAAAACTCATGGGAAGAACGGTTGGTCAACAGCTATCAGTAGTACTAATAGCATCCATTATTGCTAACATAATTAATAATAGCATATTAATGCTCTGTGGCACCAAAAGATGATCTGCTTGCACCCTGTCTTTTGTCAGCTCCAGCAGAAATAAATTGGCTTGCCATTTTGGGGGTTGGCTCCACATAAGGAGTCAGGGGGCTCTAAAACCTAGCACGGTGACAACTTACTTGTGGGAAGGTATTTGAGCAGATGTGCTGGGATTGCGCTCACAGCAGTCAGCAGCCTGAAGCCAGCAGATACTTGGCCTGCAGAGCTGAGGGTACTGTGTAACACAGCAAAGGCTGCCTGCACAAAAGCACACGAAGAATCATGCTGTCTCTCCCCCTCAGCGCTTGGAAGCCTTGAAACATTTCCTCTGCAAGTGGTATAAATTTGCTGATTATTCCCAGGAAAGATTTCTTGAAATAATCTTGAAGGAGTGAAAGGTCACTGAGCGAGGAGGGCATAACTCTCCCAACTGGATAATTAAAAAGAAAATTAAAAAGTGTGCTAAGTTTGAGATTGACTCGTGGCCATGCTTTGAAGATTAAAAGGGCTTTTTTCATTTCAGATGAAGGAGGTCGGGATCGGTGGGAGGAGGAGTTGTGGCTGCTGGAGCAGTTGGGCAGCGCTGTGAGGCTGCGTTTGCCATTTGTGTACTGAACTGTGAATGAGATATCCACGCTCCTGTCCGGTGATCCCGGTGCATGCTCCTTTCCCCCCCCTTTTTTTAAACAGTCTTGCAGCTAGAATCTTCAACCTAGCTGATCGCTATTTAGTGCAGGTGGATTTTTAGGCATCTGAGCAAGTGGCATATTGAATGCAAAACCTATGGACATTTTTTGTATAAACATGTTTTGCCTTTAGAAAATGAAAATAAAAGCAAGTTTAGCTGAAGGATGGAACTTTCAGTGTTCTTTGCACAGCCTGTAGCAAGATCAGTCTGCTGTTTTTTTTCTGTACAGAGATTTAGCCTGCACTTTTGAAACTACTGCAATCACAAAAATGAGAGGAGAGACATAAAGCGTGAAAGAATACAGAGAAACAGAGTGAGGGGGAAATGAGTGTGCTAACTGAACAGTAACAGCAAAATAATGCCAATGTAATACCAGAAAACTACAAAATTGCAACTTTAGCAGATAATGCCAGCAGATGTTTCAAGTCTAGACTTAGCATATAAATTTGCATATCCACTCCATTTTGTGATCTGTGGCGTTGAGCAGGTCAGAGCTGTTGGGCTGATCATGGGTTTTTGCTTATGGCTAGAACCTGTGGGTGCACCTAGGATGTGCTTTGAAGATGTGACATTTGAGAAATGAAGAGACTGAAGTCGTAGGTGTGAAGTTTGCAGCTTGTTAGGTGTAGGCTTATTATATACTTGGGCCGGTTGGGTCAGCGGTGTGTTGTTCCCTTGGCTGAGTTACTGCATACTTGAGTTTGGGCCATATGCTGTCGTCTTCTAAGCCTATGTTGAAGCTGACAGCTTTTCCCCAGGCATCTGGGAATACGTGAAGGTAATGGTGCTTTAAGGGTAGCAACCTCCCTTGGTGCTCTGCTGACCACTAACAGATTTTACTTCTGTCCGTTCTTCAAAGAAAAATTATTTGAGCTTTAGCCTTTAATTACAAGCATACCTGGAGGTCCAGGAAAGACGTAGGCATCTGACTTAGTTTATGGACACGGTGGATACAATAGCAGGTCACAAAACCCACGTTCCTTCTCCGTTAATTTTTGAAGTGCTTTGATCTGTGCCTGTGGAGTGTATGGCTTTGGCTTCACTACTCTTTTGTTGGTTTTCCTTGAAAATGGTTTCTTGTTTCTTGCCCAGAAATCAGCCATAGGTATTTTTACAAGATGGAAGTGCCTTTAATTACTTCTTTACATAGAAGAACTGTCGGTCTCCTTTGATGTACATCTCAGACCCTAGCTTTTTCTTACAAATGTTTAAAAATACACAGTTGCAGGAAGAGTTCTAAGAAATGCTATACAAGCTGTAACTGGATTAAGGATGTAATGACAACAGAAGTTAGGCCCGAAGCATTGTGTTCTCTGACTGGAAAAGGGGAATTTACTGAACATGGACTGCCTCTAGGTATCATTTCTGTTAAATGAGAGGGATGTACGTTGCAATGGGTTGAATCATGCACAAGCAGTATGTGTAAGGCGCACCCAGGACGGCGTATTGCTCATTGAATGAAATGGTAGCTTTCAAAGCAAGTTCAGTAATTCTTTGTGTATATTTGATACAGCATTAGGGAAGAGAGCAGTAGGTATTTTCATATTAAAACATATCTTCTGGTAAGTGCTTTTCCAAGGAATTTATAATTCTGTGGATTTATAAATGTCTCCGTAAGATCAAACTTAATGGCTTTCTGCTGCTCCAAGTTGTGGGTAGAAGTGGATCTATTTATTCTACTAGTATGTGATGCTATTTTCTTGTGTTTGCTGTATTATGTTAAGTGCATTCTGGAAGATGTTCATGGGAGTCTGCTGCATCAATTGAACCTATTCACTGATGCAGAAGACCGCGTATTTGTTACGACTTTAGTAGGAAGAATACTTAGATGGGGAGATAGCTACAAAACTGTAGTTGGGAGATTCATTTGGCCGTCATGAATGAGGCATCCTACACCTCATGCTCCTGATGAAGCAGGATGTTCTTGCGAAGATGATGTGCCTTTTTCTAACAGTGTTGCGAGGCATGTGCTATGCTCGAACAGGCTTTTTTCTTTTTTTTAACACTTTTTCAGTGACTTCATCAGACTGGCTTTTTTATGTTGGGCATTTCTATTACCTGGCAAGACATGAAAGTTCAAAGGAGGCATTTAGTTACCAGGTGTTTGCAGTCACTGGGTCACATTATTATCAGTTTTGATTATACGAGATAACCGCAGTTTGCCATCCCTATACACACAGTGGAAATAGGTGACTTCAAAGAAGAATTTTGTCCCGAGTGCTGCAAAACTAGGGAGGATGGCCTCAGAATAAATATTCAGACTCAGAACATTGCCTGTAAATTGTCAGGTAGTTTACCAATGTGTGTCTAACAACAAACATTTGTAATTTGACTAGGGCACTCTGAAGTATTTGTGTCGTCCTTAAGCTGAACACGGTATGCCTGAGAAGAAGGCGAAAAATTGGATTTTCTCATAATAATCAGAAGTGAACTCCCCCTAGGAGTAACATTTTGAAGCAAGAGAAATGCTCCCATCAGTTTAAATTTCAGATACTAAGCAGGTTATAAAAATGATGACTAGCTATGTAGGATCGTCACGGCAATGCTTCCCTGCACTGAAGCAGAGCAAGATAAATTGTCTACTGCGATTTCACTTCCATCGATAAAGTGCAGCAGTACATAGAGCTGCTCATCTGTTTATTCCTGCCTGTCTTTCACAGCATTAAGGAGTTTGAAAATGCATTGTAAAATATTCCACTGTCTTGAAACAGTAGTCGCAAGAGTTATATCTTGAATTAACTTTCATCTCAACTATGGTAGTGATTAAGTACATATTCACTGCGAGGAATTTTAACGGAACAACCTGCCATCAGATCTGTCCAGACGGTCGATCATGGAAGCTGGGTTTTAAGTGGAGGTGTCCAGTTTAGTAGGTGGCTAATTTGAACTAAATTATTGAGTGTAAATACTAAGTAGTCAGAAAAAAGTCTTTTGAATGATGCAATTCTCCACTCATCAGTGAAGAACTTTGGAATGATTGTTTTTAATTGTAAGGTCAATAGAGAAGTCTTGTGTAATTGTATACTTAAGTAATGTTACTTGCACAGAACTCCATTATACTTTGAACTATGATATCCAGGGCAAAGCAGCATTTGAGTCCCTGGCATTGTTTAACACAACTATTTAAAAATATTCAGTCCGATGTCCAGAATTTTAAAAAGCAAATGGCTTATTTCTTTCAAAACCTGTGTGGTTTTCTTGCTTTAGTCCTGTAGGTCCCTGTGAGCACACTGAAAGCCTTGATTCTAAAATAATTTCTAGCATATTCCACAAAAATATTGTAGATGAGTAATCTTGCAGGCAGTCTGTGGACCTGTGGTACGGCAGTGTATGATCTTAAAACTTCGGCTATGTTGATGCTTGCATTAAGGGCTGTAAGCTTTCGCCATACTGAAATGAGAAGGTGTTTCTGTTTATGAGAACATTTGGAATTCTGAAGGAAGGAGCAAAGGAAAGAATAATTGGAAAAGGGGCAAGTGGAGGAGGAAGCTTTTTGACATCTCTTTGCAGTGGAGATTAAATGCAGGAACATAATGTGGTTTTATATACGCACCCACTGCATAAAATAATCAGTGGAGATAATTGGCTTCCTTCCCTGCATTCTTAGTGAATGATGAATAAAGAGTATTGCACATAATAAGTGTCAGCTTTCAATTAAACGTGCCCTATTCAGTGGCTGGTTCTTTGATGCAAGAACAAGCACATGCCGATTTCTGATCTGCTGGTGATCCGCCGCTTTCAGGTCTTGACAATTAAGCAAGCTTGGATGACGAACTTGTAAACTTGCGTAAGGCTGGCTCTGCGCGGTGAGCGGAGGGAGCTAGATGGCGCCATCCGCCCAGCTTTTGCCTCCACGAATTTGGGTTCAAAAGGTGCGTTTCAGGTAAAGCCAGCTCCTTACTCCCCTCTTGGCCACTCTGTTGCGCGCAGATGGCTGAGATGCTGCGTGTAAATGTGGGCAGCGCCTGGTAGTTGGGTGGTGCTTTCTGGTGGCCTGGTTTAATTATCGCTTACGGTATCCCATGTGGAAGGATGGTGCCTCGTTAATGGTGCAAACACGTGACTTATTTGGAGAGGTAATTAATTACTTCCCTCGTGGGGTAAGGGGATGGTGTACAAATGATGGCAAGTGATAACTTGAGGCAGGGGCTGTGGTGCGGCGAATTATAACGTGATGTTTAAAGTGTAAGGGCAGCCTTAAGACAGTGCTGTCTTCTTGCAGAAAAAGAGGTAGGTCAGGGAGGGAAGAATAGATTTATGCAGGAGGACTGCATGTTGATTAATCGTTTCCAGCCTCTCTCACTTCTGTTCCTGCATCCTTACCATCTCACTTAGCTCTGTGACCTTAACATCACTGTTATGCAGCATTTTCCATTAGGAAAGTGAAAAAGCCCAGTGTAAGTTATACTGTGTGTTTTTTACTTCTTGGTGAGGTTGTGGCTTGCTAAACCTTGTCTTACGGAACAGCTTTGAGATCTGGGACCTCCTGAAAACTGGCTAATGGCTAATAAAACTGTTTCTGTGCAAGTTGCACAACGGAGGTTATGGAAATGCTAACTGGGTGGAGAAAACCCCAATCCTGATTATAGCTGCTGGAGTCAGGCATGTAAATATTTATGCAACTTGAATTCTGGGGGGCCTGGCTGGCTTTTTCTCCCTGTAGCATTGCAGGTTCTGTAAAACGCTTGAACCTCCTTGTTTGGGTTGATCTGTACGCACTCTGCTGTTACTCAGAGACTGTCCGTTTGTTTGCTTACTTTTTGTAATTATGGCCGAGGCATGTAGTAACAGTTGATGGCCGTGTGGTGTCTTCCTGCATTTCGGCCGTTGTGTAATGTGCCGAGATTGTGATTGGGCACAGTACAGTTATACAATGTAGTGAGCCCAACCAGATTATAAAAATCCTCCTTCGGTATGTCTGCATCCTTTCAGGCTGCAACTTGCAACGCGAACTGTTGCACTGAGCGTAGACTGGAAGAAAGGCGGCAGAGGAATTGGCAGAGGCAGTCTCTAGAAGTTGGTACAGGTTTCTTGGAGGTAAGAGCTGCTTTGAATTCAGATGTTAATGGAGGATGATCACAAAAATTCAGCTGCTTTAGTGTGGGCATTATTGAGCAAGAAAAACCTGTCAAAAGGTTTTTAGTAACTTAAGTTTCAATATCCTAAAGATTTGAGAGCTTAATTTTTCATTTTAAAATTGTTATCACTGTACAGAGAGACTCAGAAGTACTTACCCTCTTTCCTGTTTACCTGTAAACTTTGGCTTTCTTTTACTTTTTAAAAGGGAAAAGTTTATATGAGGTTTATGTAGTAAAAAAGAGATTTTAAGAACGCTTGACCCCAAAGTACAGCATCTTGCTTAGTTTTTGGAAGTTTCTTGAATTCTCAATCTTTTATTAAGCTATTTTAAATGGATGTGAAATATTTATTTTAAGACAAGCCTAATAAGTCAGCTCAGCATCATCTTTTCAAGTGTGTGTGTGTAATCAGTAACTGGTTTTATATTGCTTACTGGACTAAAATTGTTCTCTTTCAGGAAGGAGTGAGTATCTGTTTCAAAAGTAGATGTAGGAATGCCTGAGCCTTTGGAAAGGAGGTTCGTATTGAGAGCTGAAAAAGTTGGCACATTACCCTGATTTGCTTAATAAATGGAATTTTTCCTGGATGAGTCTCTAACTTCACCTTTGTTTTAATGTGATTAAGGTCTTGGAAAAAAAGTAGCTTTCATCAAAGTGCCAAGTAGCAGTACAAAGAAAGCTGAGAAAAGAACCAGTGTGTGCTCAGGTTGTTTTCTGAGTGCCATGAAGGAGCTTAATGAACTGTGTATTAATATCCATATAATGTGGAGGTATCTGAATTCTTAGACTATTAATGCTCCACAGGGAGACTGTAAGGACTGCTGTATAATACTATAAATCAAGTTAATGTGTACCATGAACGGTGAGAGGTTACTATGTTGGAAGTAAGACTATAAAGTAGTGAAGTGTTTGATAAAGAACAGTGATATGCTATTTAATTTTTATTTACTGTGAGCATCGTTGCTATCTAGAAAACACTGCAGGTGTCATTTGATATCACTCACTTGATGTCAAGCTGTAAAATTGTTACCTCTTAGATTTTGCTTGCACTTTTTTGAAATGTAATCTTACAGATTCATCTGTATACTTCTTTCTTGGTCTTCCGTTAGGACTCTGTTCACGCAGACCGTTGCATGTGCATTGATGGGATCTCCTGTGGAGGGTGGCACTCATGCTGCACAGAAATTTGGCAAAACTGTTGCCTATTGGAACAATAAACTGAGAGAGCAATGGGATGAAAGATGAGCGAGGAACAGCTTGACCAATAATGGTTTTGACCAAATGCACTTCAGGTTGACCTATACTGGAAATACTCATATTTCAGATATTTTTGTTTAGAATCACAGCTTAAATAAGCTCTTACTAAATAATCCGAGTAACCAAACATGCAGTTTTTGAAAGCTGTGAGATCCTTTGTTAAAAGTCTAATTCAGCTGGATTTAAGTCCTCAACAAGCTCATTCACACAGGAAGTTAATGAGATTTAGCTAATGTGCTTTAAATCAACGGAAGGTTTGAGTTCGGCATAACTTTCCTGTGCGTCTTTGTGTAGACATGCCCTAATAATGTTGGTCAGTTGTTAAGACATACTATCCTGGATGGCAGTCAAAATACCAACTACTTAAAAATTCATTAGTGCCTACAAAGAAGGAATATGTTTGGGCTTTGAAGACATACTTTGAAGCAAAGTGAGAAACTAACTCAGGACTGAAACTTCTTAAAGTGCACGTCAAGTCATGGTTTTTAAAAACTAAATGTTAGGAAGTTCGGGCATATTTAGCAGTACTTTGCTTCTACTGCAGGCAAAGGGAAATTGTGTCTTTTTAGGTAGTGTTGCATTAGGAATTTGAAGTATACTTTTTTTAAGTGTGGATGTAATTTGCTCTTGACTGGAGGGGGAAAATCATCTCTGTAGCATTTAAGGACACAGTAGCATTTCAGTGCAATTTCATTTCATGGCAAGGAACTCTGGGTGCAAGAAGCACCTGGTACAGTCAGATCATGAGTATTTTTTGGATCAAAGAGGCTCAGTTTCAAAATAGCCTGAGGAAGAGCTCTACTTAAGACTAAAGTGGGAAGATGGTTTTTACATGTAGCAACAGAAGATTAAGTGCATGTGCTTTGCAGCTTTTTTCGCATCTGTGAGATGGTCAAAATCCCCTGGAAGGTTGGCAAAACACCCTTCAGGCACACCTACCTATCTGGAACAGTTTGTGGGGTAGGGGGCCTCATGGGTGCCGTATCCAAGTACCAATCTGGAGATGTAATACTCCTGGCCAGCACCGTTTGTGGTTGCGGGTCTGCAGATGGTACTTTGATTGCATCGTGTTAAGTACTTCTTGGGCTTTTTTAGCCTCCCTAAATGAGATTCTTCTTGTTGAATTCTTTGAGGTGGGGAGGACCTTTTTGTTTTGTAGGAAAAAAACCAAGCAACTTTTTGGACAGTGTTAAGTAGTAAAGTTGCTGCTCTTCTGATCACTTGGAATTTGGTCATTAATAGTTTAAAACCCTTTGATAGCATATTGTTTCATATTTAACAATTTCTCAGAAACAAATTTCTCAGGCTTACTGTATTATGCTGTTAAATAGAAGATGTGAATAGCTATGGCAGACAGGCTGGAGAGTGAAATGGGGGAATCTTGTGCTCAGGTTCTTCTAGTATTAAAAAATAGCATAACTCAGGACCTGTAAAAGTGAGGACACGTATAAATACAAACCACAGCGCCTGTAGCTCCCATCTGATGCACAGAAGACAAGGGGTGTCTAATAACAGGAAGAGGAGTCTTTGTTTTTTAATACCTTGATGGCACAAAATCAGTACAGAAATTTTGTTTGATGGATGTAACTAGAGCCAATAGTAGTCTGGAGAAAGCTGCTGTTCCATAATTAACTGGGAATTGCCTTGCTTTTGTGTTGAACTGTGTGTCTGGCCAGGGATAGCTGTACCTTGTAAGTAAACTTGTCTAATTGGAGCCTCCACAATATTCCTTAATTGTCTGCGTTGCTGGTCTTGAAAGCACAGAAGCACTCCTGTTTCCCTAATCAGCTCGCTACAGTGTTCTGGTGAAGGAGTTTCTTTCAAAACTTCCCTGATCTATTGGCATCCATCCTGCTGCCTTCTGCAGCCATCTCCATCTCCCTGGATACTCTCGTGCCGATCCGAGCCGTGTGTTTGCCTGTCCCCCTTCTCCATGTCTCTTGGTGAACGTTGACTGGCAGCCAAACTATAAGCAGCTCCGTCCTGCAGCATGTGGTTTCTCTTTAATGTCCCTAATGTTGTAGAGTAGTATTAGTTGCTTGGCCTAAATGCACTTTTTTTAAACTAAACAAAGTAAATGCTGTGCACCTTGAATTCTTCATAGCTGTCTGACACTGCAGGAACCGAGAATTTACCTGTAGTCGCAGTCTGCAGCGTGCCCTTTCCAGAAACAGCTGTGCAGTGCTCACAGTATTGGGTACTGAGCGAGTCAAGTGGGTTGTAAAACTGGTTTTATCTTCTGCTCAGACTTGGCACGTTTTAACAGTAAAATATCCTGATGTGCAGGGAGTGCAGGTCCCTTTCCACATCTCTGTCATGTGTCTGTTGCCAAAAATACAATCTCAGACGTAGAGGCTATCTTGATTTGTATTTAAACACATCATGTGCCTGAGTGTCAGAGATGCCTGACACTTGAAACTGCCGTTGGAGGTGGTGGAACCCCAGATGTGCTGCTGGAGTTCAGGTTATTCACCTCGGCTGTTTGGAATTTATTTAAAATGTAGGTGAAGCTAACCTTGGTTGATGTAAGGTTGGACAACTTCTGGCTGAGCGTCATCTCTGCTTGCAGGAGAAAGTTGTTGTTATCCACATGAGTCTGACAGCTAATTACAAATAGTAAATTGAAGAATGTAATTAAGCTGTCACCTTAATTTGATTGTAATCTCCTTAGTGAATGCAACAGACTGAGCTCTCTTGGCTCTTCAGCCGTCTGTAAAAGCCAGAAAGGTCGTGGGTTGGATCTGACATGGCTCCTTCCTTGGGGCGGTGCGACATGTGCTTACCAGGTGGCATACCCACATCAGCGCTCCTGGGAGCTTTTCCATCAGTACACTCTAAAGAATGTGCTGTTTCACCGCCAGCTTGTTTTATAACCACGCCTTGTTGTGCTTCCTTTATAAATAGTTCCCTTGCACAGCAGTGTAGGGTTACCAAATGTAGGTCAGTTCCTGATTTTCCACGGTGTAGAGGTGGTGAGGACCACAGGTACTGATGAACTACTTAATTTTGTTTGATACTTCTGCTATGCTGAGGGTAGGAGGGAATACACTTACCTTTCAGACTGGATAGGATTCTCCTTTTAACTTTTTCACCAGCTGGTGACCTAGACCTTCAGCAGAACTTGGTGTTTTGAGGGAAAGGAATACAGCAAACTGCAGCTATAAGGTACCTGCTTTCCATTTCTCTCTGCAGACAGTTCTGCCACTTTATAGAGTGATAAAACATTTGTGACTGTCCAGCAGCTTTTGGCTGTTGTTTTAGGGGCCTTGGTACCAGTTCTAAAATGCTGCAGCCCCATTGTGCAAAGCACTAAATGAAGCTGCTTCACTTGTATTCAAATTTTGTGCCCATTGCTCGTGTTTATCTGCCCAGCTTTATGCTGAGTCAGCTGCCTTCTGTCCCCTCAAAGCAGCTGGACAAATCAATATGGAAAGTCTAAAGTATTTTGGATAACGTCTCTGTATGGTGGGCCTGGCTCAGTTGATCGAAATTTGAGATCCAGTTGTAATTTGGAAAGGCCCTTGTGGTTTTAGAAAGCTTTTGGGTTGAGTTTGGCAAATAAGGAAGTAAGTACACAGAGCTGCTTCCCTCTTAAAGCTTCTGGGAAGAAAAACCTGCATTGTTCTTATGCTTTGGAAGAACAGTAATTTTGAGAGTTGAAAGTCATCGTGACAGTCATGGGGGAAGCAGAGGTTTGGACCAAGCTTCTTTCAGAGGGTTAACCTCCAGGTCTGCTTGTTGCAAATGTGGGGCGATGAGCTTCATCGTATTGGCGGTATGTCCTGAACACAGCACTGCTTCCCAGTTCTGCTGCTGCCGGTGACAGCACCTGACAAATTGTTGACTCTTATAATGGATGCTTAAAAAAAACAACCAACCTCAAGCAAACAGAAAGAGCCCCAACAACCTCTTGCCCCAAGCATGCTGCTGTCTGGAGGTCACATTGGTTTTGGTTTCCTCAGTCTTTGCTTTGCTAAGCTCAGAATTCAAATGTTAAAGGCCCTCAAGCATAGCACTGTAGAGATGAATGCCATCACTGCAAATCGGATTTTTTTTTTTTTTAATTTGTCTCTTGTAGTTGTTGCTGGGTATTCTCAAACTAATACAAAAAAGTAGGGAACATTTTTAGTGTGGTTCAGCCAAAACCTGTTATCAAGTGATGCTGCTTCTAAAGACAACAGTGCATGCAAGGGAGGAGATATTTTACATATTGTATATATTACGGTTGTCTGCTCCTTTAGTGGCATTTGTGGTCCATTTTTCCTTTCCGTGGTAGTAAGCTCTTTGTGTAGATCTGTATCTTCTGTCCTGCCCAATTTAACTCTTGAATCTAGTAAGAGGTGAGTTTTCAAATGATTTTTTTTCAACAGACTTGCATGCGGTTGGTTACCTTGTGAAATAGAAGCTTTTTGTGCAGCCTGTCTTGGTATGTGGGCAGATTTCTCTATAGGAAAACCTTTGTTGTCTGCTTCTATGAATGTTTTTATTTGTGGCAGAGGTTCCAGAGTAATGACTTGCAGGAAGAAACTGCCGGAAGAAAAAGAAAAGTACGTTTAATGACCGTTTTTTCTTTTAGTGAACTTTGAAATGGATTTTAACTTGTTTAAACAAAACAAGAGCTGCCTCAGTAAAATAGAAAATGTGATGTTAGTAGTCATGAAAATGCAAAGTGTAAGAACTACCGCGTGGTGTCAAAGCAGACACTGCCATAGCATTGTGTCCTGTCCCGGTGGTACCAAATCTGAAAGATTTGTGTGTGGGAGGAAAGGCAAGCGTGTGGAAGATGCGGGGTGGCCTTTCCTTGGCTGGGAGGGTTTTAGTCTTGTGAACTTGCACCTGGACTATCCCCTGCAGTAGGCTCTTTGTCTAGATACTAACCTTATCTAAAGCATTATAAAACCATGTCAGCTTTTGGCCTTCCTGGGTTAATCATGTACAAGCACTGAAGATAAGTTGGTATAGAAAGGCATGAAACTTAATCGGTATCCTGGTGGAAATTTCACTTCTAGCTTTTCCATTTGATCTAAGGCACAGATAATTCATTGTACTGTGTGCACCTAGCTGATGCTGAATGAGTTTTATCTCTTCTTACATAACTTTTCAGCTTCTGATCAGTTAGATTTGTTATGGAGGACTATAAAAAGTCAGAGTCGTCTTGTTTAGCTGTGCTCGGTGGGATAAGAGGTCTGATAAAGGAGGATATATTTCAGATAAGCTGTTTCACTTTGACGCTTCTGATTGCAGAATAAAACTATTCTGCAAAACCTCTGATTATCATCTGTGCCATTAAGTGCAAGTTTAATTGCTGAGTATAAGCAAGAAAAGTTTGGCAATTTGTCCACCTTGTTTTCTGTGGACCACCCCCCGGCACACCTATGTGTAGTTTGGGTGCATATATATGTGTGTACACAAACACTCCCTCTCACTAGGAAAAGTAGTAAAAGAGGCTATTTTTGCCTGTTAATTTGGAGTAGCTTGCTTGTCATCATTTGGGAGCCCTTATCCAAATATTGTTGTTCTAGCTATTGTGTTTCAGCTCTCAAGAATAAATAATAGGCACAGCTTGTTTGCTTGCTGTCCTGATGTAATTCTCAAGAACAATTCCTGAGGAATGATCACATCTTCTTTGAGAAGATAGCAGTCTTACTGTTTTGCAACACAAAGTGAAATAGGATTACATGGTCTTTTCATTTGCATCGGTGGAGATGCTAGTTAATGCTAATTAAGCAGCTTATCTTGCCAGAGTACCTTAAACCAGATCTCCTGAATGGCAGGTTTCCTGCTGGTGTAACTGGTACGCTGGTGTTTTATTGACATGGCTGCGTTTCTTAGGGAGGCGTAATTCTGCCCTTTCCCTTTTCCTTTCCAATCTGAGATGATAAAAGCCGCCAGACTAAACTACGCCTGTCTCCATCACTGATTTTCTTGGAGAATAAAATATGTCTGCATTGACAGAAAACGGCAGATTCATTTCTTTTTTTTATTCTTTTGGGCTTGCAAAAATCCCCCGTGCCTTTGCAGTAAAAAGCAAACAAAACCCCTCAACCCACCACCCCCCCACCCCAGACACCCCCACTGGCCCCAAACCTTTAACCAGTATCTGTTACTCCCCCCTAAGCTGCATAGGCAGCTGTGAGACAAATATTCCTGTAGAGATTTGAGAAGGCAATCGCCAGTTATCTGTGCACAAACTCAGAAGCAGACAAACTAATTATAAAGTTGCTGTTCGTGTCTGGAGATTTGCACTTCTGAAGGGGAAGTCTGTGGTTATCGTCAAAATGGGAATGCCTTTTTTTTTCTCTCCAGGCATAGGGCCGTGAGTGCTCTAACTAGCCTTCTCCTCCAGTCTGAAGTTCAAGTGAGAAATAATTAATTTTGCTATTTTAATATTTACTTTGAGAGAGGTCATAATTAAACCCTTATTTGAAGATTTTCCATTCCGTTTTGATTTAATTAAGGGTGCTTCAAGGGTGTCTCAGTGCCCACAGAGTATTTTTAAGGTACCTATATTTTCTCTCTTGAAAAGTTACATCTGCTTTGTAAGATTACTATCTCTCACCTCAAATAATCAGAATTTTCTAGCAAATGGGCAGTTAATAGCTACTAAGATGTTCTAAAATATTCGTATTTGGTAATTTTTCAAACAGTCCTAAATTGCCCCTAGCAGAAGGGTCTTTGTCAAGTTTCATTTTGATTGCAATTACATTCAAGCTGCTAGCATCTTCCTGAGCAGCATTTTAGACAGGATGCTTAAGAAGAATTCCAAACTGTAGTGGGTTTTTTTTGTTCTTTTTTAATATATATACATAACCGTGTTTTTTGAATGACCATTAGCCGTGTGTGCGGCTGTAGTGATTAAGTTGACAATGTCACAAACTTGCTTTTGAAGTAACGCCAGCGTGCAGTGGGATTTGCTGCTTGAACGTGTGCCTGGCTTTGCAGAAAACTTCACTTGATATGACTTTGAAAAGGCCATTTTTCAGGTTCTGTCATGTACTTTCGTCTGTAGCTTAGCTTGTTTTATCTGCAGCTGTCTGCAGCTGCACCTCCTCTTCGAAGCTCTGTAACAACAGGTTGTAAAACTTGGTTTGCTGCAGAATTCTCTGTGCTGTCCTGTGGGAAGTTTGAGTTAAAATCTGTTCATCCATGCTTCGTAGTCTTGGAAATAGCAGAAGTGTCAATCACCATAGACTGGCAGGTCTAATTTAAGGAGTAAATGTGGAAAAACAGTACTGTAGTGACCCATCTGGGAAAACAAGAGAACCAGTAAGCATTTTCCTGTTCCTGTGCCAAAATAGTAGTGATATTAATTAAAATACACAGTTTTATCCTGAACCAGTTGCTTCAACATCATCAGGCAGATTACTTTGAATGTTCCTCATGCAGCTGGGATAATTTCAGGTAAGGGTGTCCAGCAGAAAAGGCTGTTTCTGTCTGTCTGAAATGGGCTTACTGAAAGACAGGTGTGCTTCTCAATCCATCTAATCTAAGCTTCCTGGATGCTTTTTATTTAAAAACAGGTCATTTTAAAAGGAAGGATTTAGATATATAGAGGTGGACTTATGAGTAGGTCTACAGTTCACGCTTTCTGAAGAAGCACAAGTATTGTTTGCAGTGGGTGTTCAGTAGCATTGCTGCATAGCTGGAGTACAGGTGTACTTTGTTCCTCAAAGGTTCTCTGGATGTGACTGTGGAATTGAAACAAACCCAAGGTTTTGATATATATTCTAATAATTGAAGATGACGAGAGAAGAATGAGAGAATAATCATGGTATTCCCATCCTGAAAGAATTTTAAATACCTTCAGCTTTATCTTTAAATGGTAGTCTCCTAATTATCAAATCAAAAGGGGAAGATAAGAATTGGTGAGTCATGAGCGTGAAAGGGAACCAGGGCTGCAGGGCATGTGTGCTTGTACAAATATCTTAGGTAATCAAGAAAAAATTAATTTCTCTCTTCAATTCTAGGTGCCATTGATGCTAATGATACTTAAAAAAGCAACCCTAATGTCCCAGCTGGATTACTGAGCACTTCTGTGATTCCTGGAGGTGCGGCTGTTTAAATAAGAATTTGTCCTTAGTACTTGGCCTGTCATATCCCAGAATCATCTGCGTGGGTCCTGCATGCAAGTCCTTGACATCCTGGAAACGATGGGGATTGGTAAGAATACTACTTCAAAATCAGTGGAGGCAGGAGGCTCCGCAGAAGGCAAATATGAGGATGAATCTAAACATCCCACCTTTTTCACCCTGCCTGTAAGTAACACTTTCAGGTACTACATAGTGTGAATCAGTTAATAATGCTTTGTTGTAATCATGTTGTACAAAACCTTTATTTCCACAAGTAGTTAGTAAAACCTCTTTTGCCACTTGCTACTGTTTATATAGAAACATAGCCAATTATATTGTCTGTGGTTGTTTCATGCGCGTGCTCCAAAGCAGCGCTGTTCACAGGACATGCAATACCCCTGACACGATTAGAACAATTTCATGTTTATGGTTAGAACAATTAACTGTCCTCCTGCGGAATGCAGCAGCCCCTGGTATGCCTCAAGTCACTTGACTAAGAGGAGTAGGTGACAGCAAGAAAACCTTTGCTTGTCTTTTACTTAAGCAGATTTTTAGTTGTATCGTTCCTGTTGTACACATCTGCCTCTTAATAACTCTTCCAGTCGGTCTGCTGCTGTCTCCTGCCACCCTCAGCTGATGCTGTCCAGGCTTTGAGGAGCTGTATGTGATGTCTTTCAAGTTTCTGTATATTCCTAGACATGCTGTTACAGCCATGATTGCTTGCCGTGCTTGTAATGTGTTCTGACAAAATGTCAAAGGCAGATGTCAAGTACCAAGGGAGAAAACTGGGTGACATGGGGCGTGATTGCAGGGAAAACGTTTATTTTAAGACCATGTGTTTCTTTCTTTTTATTTTAAGGTAGTCATAAACGGTGGAGCAACATCCAGCGGTGATCAGGATACAGAAGACACAGAGTTGATGGCCATCTATACTACAGAAAATGGCATAGCAGAAAAGGTATGTAGTGGTTTCCTTCTAGGTGAGAAACCATTCTCGCTTTTTCAGTTCTATTATTTGTCAACACTACTTTTACTTGGCTGAGAGATTTTCTTTAATCAGACATGCTGACTTTCAGATTCAGGTTGGCCTTGGGGGAGTTCTGTCCTCATGACTCTTCTGGTGACACATCTAGGTTGCAGAACATGGGCAATGACTCAGCAAATGTTAGAAGGCAGTTAATACACTTTGACCTGGCACCAAAATGCATAATATGCGGGGTTTTTTTTATTATTTCTTAATTTCCATTGCCCTCTTGCATGGTTTCCCTGATAAGGTCATTCTGTTCTGTTCTTCAGTTCTTAACTTGATCTGCATTTAGTCAAGTAAACTTGTGGTGGTGAGTACCTCCAAAAGTGAGATTGTTTCCACTTTCTTTCCCAATTTTTTCTAAGCTCCAACCTCTTAAACTTAATTTTTCTAGTTCTCTTTTCAAGTAGGGGGCTACTTATTATTGTGACAGCTTCATGAGTGAATTTCAGGTAATTCATAAAAACCCTGGAATGGAACATTCTTCCTTCAGATAACAATGATTGTATCCTGGCTATTCAGGGAAACCCAGCTGAGGCCTCAAAGGTGACCCGTTTGGTTGGGATTTTCCCAGCTTTTTTCTCAATTCCATCATTCCCCAAGCCTGTTCCATAATATTCTTGCAAGCAGAGATGGTGGTGTGAATATGAACTTTTGTTTAAAATAAGGAAGGGAGATTACAGTAAGTCTAAACAGTACCTTTTCCTGAAAAGTTTGTATGTAATTGGCAGTGTAGTTAAGGCTTATCTCTAGGGAGCCTCAACCTGACCAAATTTTTCAAATGTCCTAATGGAAACAAGACCAAAACTCCTTTGGTTCCAAGCAAGAGCGTCATAATGCTCATTTCTTTGAGGTTGTAACTTGTGTTGGGGCAAGCATGATATCAAAGGGTATAGTTAAGGTTTTCTGACTCGGACATCAGAATTCACTTCTGAATTTCAGATTTATAATAGAGCTTAAACAGGTGATTGACAGAGGTCTTTAGTGTTAGATTACAAAAGAATGTTATGAATGCCACGATGTGCCTTCATGTACTCTGTCTCTTACAGGTAGTCTGCCTGCATGTCTCAAATACATCTCTACTACCATCTTGATCATGCTGATATTTTAATGGACAAATTTTGGCAACTGTTGACATGCATATGTCTGTGATGGCTGACTTTTGGAGCACGCACAGACAAGCGTGGAGAGAGACAATCTGATAAAAACCTTGAGCAAACGGTGTTGGGATGAAATTGTGCAACTAAGATAAGCAATCTGTAGACATTAAAGCATGTCTTCGTGGCCTGATTTTACCAAACATGTATTTTTTGCCCTTCCACTTGAACCATGTGACCAGAACTGTAAATGGATGATAAATCTACCTTAAAGAGACCATGAGCTTTTAATCAGCCAAATCTGGTTGAGTTAAAGCTTTGCTGTGGCTTAAAATGAATGAACGGTGAAAGAAGGGCTATAGCGATTAACAGCCTTGCGTATTAAGATAGTATTTGAGGCTAGTATTCCTGGTGAGCTGGGCAAAACCTCCTGCTTTTCACTTAAAATAAGTGTACGTGAAGCATGTTTGGTCTTGGCTTTCCGTTCCTCTTGAGAGATCGTTCACCAAAAAGGCAAATGAAAGGCCTTGAATAAAAAGCCTTTAACAAAGAGGACTGAAATGTACTTAATTGCTGGAGGATGCCCAGTGCTTTTACATTCTCTTCCAATATTTGTTAGCTGAAACAATAAACTATTAGCCCAGATGAGAAATAACTGTATTGCTGCATCCCTATAAAATAAATAGTACCATGTTGCTTATTGCTTAATGGAATTAATTTGAACACGTTGTTTGCTCTTTCAGGTATTTTTCTAAAGGCCTTGCTCCTCGCAGTTAATCTGTTTTCTTCTGGTTCTTCCCCCTAGTACTTGATAACAGAGCCTTTGTCTTGCACAGTTGGTGTTTGCTGCTTGGGATTTTGGGTTGGGTTTGGTTTTTGGTTTTCTATTTTGTTTTCCCCAAACACTTCTACTCCACTTTTATCTCCATCTTATTTCCCTCCCCCCTGTTTATACTTAATTCTGTACTTCTCTGCATTTTTGTAGTGTCCCACCTTTGGCCAATTAATAAAAAGAATTCATCTCTGATCAGTATCTCATTTGGAAAGGTGCAGTTCGTTCCCAGCAGTTCCCTACAGCACACTATGGCATACTTGGCAAGCATCAGCACAGAGTCAGTACGTTAAACCAGCAGGCACACGCTCGAGATACAAAAGGGCCAGTGACTACCCAGTGACTTACCAGGAGAATAGCCAGACCTCACCCTGGTTCTCACATTCCTCATAGTTCAGTCTTGGTTGCTTTTATGTCAGTTCCCTTTAGCCATTATCTGCTATAAGTCTGATCAAGATGAAAGCTTCCTCTTCCAAAGCAGAGTAAGTCTGACTTTTGGAAGGGATTAAGAGTACCCTGGATTTTTTTTTTTTATCCTATAACTTTTCTGTGTAGGACAGACATTACTATGACAATTGTGCCTTGAAGTTCGGAATTCTTTTGTTAGAAGACTTACAAACTTCACTTTCTAAAGGAAAGCTTAAATTGGTTAGCGGTTGTCGATCTGTGCCCAGAGAGAGCTTTCTACCTGCCATGGACGAGTCGACTTATTCCTAGGCCTGGTGCCTGCTGCTCTTCTGTGTTCTTTGCAGACAAATATAGGCATAAATGTAATCAGAAATGAAAAGTACTGATAAACTTGCTGCATATGCCATGGTCTTCCTGTTAGAAACAGGTTATCGTTTCTGATTGCTGCTGCCCAAGGAAGAAGGGGGATATATAGAATAGAATAGAAGGGCAGGTGGAAAAGTTGGGGAATGTACTTGATGGAACCTCATCAGTCCTAGGGCCAAACACTTTTTTTTTTTTTTTTTTCCCCCCATAAGTGGAACAGTTAGGTACCTGCTGGGTATTTATCTGGCAAAATTAGAAAAGCAGCCAAAAGATGAGTTTTCTAAAGGCAGCAGCCAAAACAGGCTCACCAATCTGCACAAATCGCTCACTGGATTTTTAGAGTTATCCTGCTTGGAAACATCACCAACGTTGAAAATCCCATTCCTGTCCATCCTTGGAAGGAGTAATGCAGGTCGCTCGGTGCACAGTGGTAGGTGTTTTATCTCTTAGTGCTGGAGTCAGGTGGGGAACTATCCACAGTTTGTTCTCCTGATCTGGCTGCAAGCCAACATTGATGTAATTCATGGAGCAAACAGTTAATTTCTGCTGACACCTCTCTCTTCCCACCTCATGAGCAGATGTCGTAACCATTCTTACTGTTCCTTCATGACCTCTGCCTCTCTGAAAGTATATGATGACCTCTTAGTCAAAATGCTGAACAAACAGGCAGTGTTACTGTGAGCAAAGTTCTCAGGTGGAGCATATATTGCAGTGAAATAGAGCAGAATCGAGGCAATCAAACACATATATATATTTTATATATATATATATTTGTGTGTGTGTGTTTGTATAGTCTCTGGGGGAAGGCTAACAAAACTGCTTTATAAGAACAGGAAGTATCTTGGGAGCTTCTCTGGGTGAATCTTTTCTTTGTTTTCCCAATAAAGTTCTTAAAGAAGCCGCTAGTGATGATATGTGTCCTGCTGTTTGTCCATAACTACGCTGGCTGTTGGGTCTTGCTCCTTCTGCCTGTCTTTGTGAGTCAGCCACTTTGTCCCCTTCCTTGGATCTACGCATAACTGCATTGACATGAGGATGTACCCGATTTTTCCTAATAACTGCATTGACATGAGGATGTACCCGATTTTTCCTAATTTCCAGTTGGAGACAAGATGTGTACAGCTTTACTGCTGCGCAGCGCTCTCCCCTCCAGTATGAGGTGAAGCTCTAAAACTCAAGTTCCTGAATTTTTTCATGAGTCATTTTTTTTAGAGAATCAGGTCAGGAGGGTGGTCTTTCATTTTTCAGTCAATGAAAAAATTACATTGGTGCTGCAAATTGGCAAGATGAGTTGTGCAGTCAACAATTTCCCTTATTTCTCTGCTTAGGATATGTACCGTATTTAAACTAACCCTGGTGAACAGATTGCTGGGCGCTTAACATGGTTGAAAAAAGTTTTCTGAAATGAGTGTTTCTAGATTTCGCTTTTCCACTGTAATACCCTCAATCTTTCCATAACAGTGTGGTCCTTTACACTCCCTGAATTTGAATTAACCCAGTGGCATTTTTTTTCCCAACAGATACCAGAGGTAAGAAGGAAATACCATGGGTCTGTTTGGCTTCCCTGACCTTGGAGATGATAAATAAAATGGAGATTATCTAAGCATAATCTGTGGGTGTGTAGTGATTTTTGAAGAAGTAAAGACCATTTGAGGCAAAGTCACGAGTCTGGCAAAGTTTCTGGTCCTTGTGTAAGGCTACTTCACATGAGTTTGTTATGTTCTAGTGTGGATTAGGTCAGAACAGTAGTTATATAAGGTATTTTTTTGGTTAGTTGAGCTGATAAGATCTAGTACTTCCTCTTGCTTTTGTTGTTGGTATTTGGGCTTTGGAGCATTGTATTTTTGTTCTCAGGAATTTCAAAACCGGAGTGTCTGAAAGGAACGGCTCCATTTAGTTGTAAAGAAGAAATGACTGAGCTGGATCTTGTTTTAATAGAAAATCTGCAGGGATTTTGGTGTGTGTGTCTGTGTGGTTAGTCTGCTAGCTCTCTGTGAATTAGGGCACATGGTAGCCCAGTATGTGGTCTTGCTTAAATTCCTGTAGTTTTGGAGGAAGTCTGCTTGGCTGATATAAATTGGCCGCGGATGTATTCCGTTATAGTGATTAACATTTTTCTTGACTGGTTGAACATGGGGTGGAAGCAAAATAATAAATCTTGCGGCTAAAAAAGGTTAACCAAGACTGAAATTGAGTAAGAATTAAGTAGGGAAGCAATTACCATGAGGAACTTTCTTGTGTGATTTTGGCCTCTTAGGCAAGGCTAGCCATTCTGCTTTGAAACTAGCCATTGTTGACTCTTCTACGTAGTTCCAGTTCTTCCTTTTTTCCTTTTTTTTTTTTTTTTTATAATTCTGTCATGATAATTTCATTTTATGGGCACCTTTTGGCTGTCAGGTTGGTTATAATAAATGAAGAATTGCTGTGTTAGTATAAATGAGCAGGGAATGGCTTATAGAAGTGAATGTGTTTGGTAAAATTTAGTAGCTACAGCTGGAGGTGAGCTCACTGTCAGAGGTAAAAGGCTTTAAAAATGTTTGAAAATGTAACGTATCACCACTGTGAGTATTACACCAACCTTGGAGTATCTGGATAGTTCAGATTCAGTTTATTCGTACATAACAGTAACCTACTGTTGTCCTTTGTGTCCTCCCCTGCTTTTTTACCCTTCCCACCTTTCTACCCTCCCTGTCAAAATAGAGCTCTTTGGCAGAGACACTGGACAGCAGTGGAAGTTTAGATGCGCAGAGAACTGACATGATTTACACCATCGAAGATGTTCCTCCTTGGTATCTCTGCATATTTTTGGGGTTACAGGTATGTTTCAAAACAGCCATAATTTCCTCTGCAACTTTTAAAGTTTTTTTAGTATTTTCTGTGTAGTTTATAGCATTTGTGTACGTGATAATTTTATTTTTCCCATGCTCTCACATGTTTGAATAAAGTGTTGAGGTAGTTTCATCTTAAGTTGATCGCACACTAAGATTACTGTCTTGATAATGATCTATATCGTTGTTCACTGGCTTATGCATTTGTGAGATTCACTTAAATATTTAGTCTTCTAAGCTACTGTTAGTAAGTAAGTGAGTAAATGTGAAGTGGTGAGCTCCAGAAAGTGACGTCTGGCACCTCTGGAATGAAAGATGGAGAGAGATAATGGTTTAGTCCTGAAATCTTGAATATTAGAGCTGCTACTGTAGCCATTTCAATTCTGCAAGCTCAGTAGCAGCATCCTGGACCTGTAGGCTCACTAGTAAGCAGGGCAGCTGAATTCTTTACTCCTTGGAGTGAGAGCGTGTGCTTCCTGCAATGAGGTGGACTGTAGCAGTGAGCTGAACCCAACTACCAGCTCAGCCACTCATGTGAAGCAGAACAGCTCATTTCATCTCCTTTCTTTCTCAAATGGTAATAATATCTGTCCCACAGGAATGCTGAGAATTTGTTAATATCTGTAAAGTATGTTGAGATCTCCAAACAAATACATTCCAAAGCATCCTTTTTTATTTCTGCCTTTCCTCAAGGACAGGCAGTTCTGTAGGGACTGTATTTTTTAACTTGCACTGCTGAATATGGTGATTCTTGTTTGTTTGTTTGCTTAATGTATTGGGATGAAAAAGAATTCATGAGTACCTAGTTTCTGGTACTCGAGAGCTTATTTGCATCCTAGTTTGTATGTGCTCAAAGTTCATTTGTAAGCTAATGGTTTTTCACATGGTTGAAAGTGAATGGAGTTATTTATCTGCTTTTCTGAGTCAGAAGTGGTTTTCAGCACAGTTACCTAGATACCTCCTCATCAAGAACAGTAGCCATGTGGCTATTTAAATAACCTAGTGTATTCTACAGAAATAGCGATCGTTAGCAACAGGCTAGCTCAGTGTGGAAGGAAAATATTTAAAGAAATGCTTTGGGCCAGGAAGCGATTCAAAAGCAAAAATATCCAATGCGAAAGAAAAGATAGTCATCAGTTTATTTACTCATTAATATTGGCTGCAGTATTAACGGACTATTTTTCTTTTCACAGCACTACTTAACATGTTTCAGTGGAACTATAGCAGTGCCCTTTTTGCTGGCTGATGCCATGTGTGTGGGATTTGACCAGTGGGCTACCAGCCAGTTGATTGGGACCATTTTCTTCTGTGTGGGCATCACTACATTGTTACAAACAACTTTTGGGTGCAGGTGAGATTCGGGACTTGTTTCAAGTTCTTGAGATGGTGATAGGACTAGACATCAGTTGGGATTTCCAGGGTGCAGTCGGATACTCTTGTTAGGTAGTCTATTTTCAAAGGATAAACACGAAACACAAGATAGCAGGTCAAACGCAGGATGGTTAGGGAAAGCTTTTGGAAAGCTGCTTCCAAAAAAAGGTGGATCCGAAATCAGAGAAGGCATTCGAAGGGTAAGAAAATACAGCGGGAGCAGGGAGAGGGAAGGAGGAGGAGGGAAATCTGAGGGCAGAGACTGTGTTAAGTGATTCTGGGGGAAAGAAAAAATCGATACGCCTTGGTAAAGAGGAACTAATTTTGATATTTTTATTAGCTTCTGGAATGATACTGTATTCTTGCCAGTATTTAGGTGGTTGCGATTAGTCCTACAGCAGATCGTGTGCTTGTTCCTGTAAAGGGTTTGCCAAATCAAAAAATTGGAAAAATGACAGGGAAATTTCTTATTCTCTGAACTGAGTATCATTGTTACCTTCCAATACAAACAAATTATTTGATTTTAATTTGTTAGTTGCTTTGAGTCGCAGGTAACGATCCTTCCTTGAGTTGGGAAGAAACACGTAGTGTAGCCTTACAGGGATGCCTGTGCCTCTCCTTTGGTCTGCTCGCTTTAGGAGGATGCAAGAGGCTAATTCAAGTGTTAGCAAATACCAACACCAGATTTTTTACAAGTAAGACCAGGATGCTCTAAGTTTTATTAACATGGAGATAAATCCTTTCTAAAAATGTGTGTTCTATACTAAATGCTGCAGAGAGATACTTGACATGTTTACTTAAACTTCTGTTGACTCTGCCTGTGAGAACTGGGAATAGCTAAAACCTGCGGAGTTATTTCTGCATCTTCTTGAATAAACCAACAGTGATAAGTAAAACCAGAAGAAAAGTGTGTATTTTAAGAGTATGCCCTCATATGGTTACTTGAATGATTCATGGGTCATTTAGTTCAATTTAAGAACAATGTGAGCTGAAATCTTGCATTCCAGTAGAAAAATGGACAAACATCCCCTCCATTTTTAAAGATTCAGCTAAGAAACAGAATCTTTGGGTGGAAAAGTTATCTCGGTGGGGTGCAGAAGGCAAGCCTATGGCAGATGACTTGCAGTTGTAGATCAGCTTTTCATCTAAAAATTTTCCAAATATTTCAGCTTTTCCAATGTAATCTTTAGTTGCTATTTTAGTTGGCTTTCTTGTCTTTTTTTCCTTTGAAAAAACCTTCCCTTTATTTTTTTTTTATGTCTTAACTTATAAAATAGCTTCGCTGTTTTGTATGAAAAGTTTGTTCTAATGACAAAACAGCATAATGCAAATTGTTGAAAGAGAAAATTTTCATCCCCCAATGTATTTTCTTTAAGTCAAGACTGCCTGCAGTTAATAATCATATTTTCTGCCTGATTGGCTTTTTGTGCTCATAGAGTAGCTTGCCTTAGCTGTAATCAAATTTTCAAGTACCTCGTCTGAACAGAGGCAGAGGAGCAGAGCTGTACCCTTTGGTGTTTTGAACCTCTTTTAATGGGAGTGATGGTTAGTGGGGTTGTTTTTCCCCTCCCAGTCCTCTGTGCTTTATATAGGGAACTGGAGGATTGTTGACCTAGGCAGGAACTGGAAGATAAGGTATTTATTGTTCAGGTTTGAGTGTCTGCTCCCTGGATTTACTGAAGTTCAAAGTCTTTGAGTTTTGTATGCAGAGTTGTGGATGGAGATGAACTCAAAGTGGAGCTTTGTTTTCCTGTACTTCTGCCAGCTTTTTTCTTCTGCCTCAAATTTATCAGAAAAAGCTTCATTTTTATGCTTCCTGAGATTTGTATGTCTTCACAGAACTGAAGTTTGTCACATTTTCTTTTTTTCCTTAACAAATTGTGGGCTCTTTCTCTTCATTACTTAATATAGAGTGATTCTGGGCTCTTGCAGAAACTGACGTGGTCCCATCATTTTGAAATCTTAGTATCACAGAATCATTTAGGTTGCAGAAGACCTTTACGATCAAGCCCAACTGTTAATTCAGCACTGCCAAGTCCATCACTATACCATGTCCCTAAGCACCGCATCTATGCATTTTTTGAACACCTCCAGGGATGGAGATTCCACCATGTCCCTGGCAGCCTGTTCCAATGCTTGATCACTCTTTTTTTTTTTTTTTCTTTTCAGTGGCTTCCACTTGCACTATGAACTATATGTTTGTATACTGAAGAGGCAATTGCGTTTGGGTCTTAAAATAAGTGAACTTGTATTTAAGGAGAAAATTTCTGCAGTTGAATGTTTTATAACTATTTAACATGTGATTCTGGTTTTATGTAAGGGTGGGAACGGGATATAGCAGCGATGTTCTCTAAATGATATTTTAAAGTATTTATTGGCAGGTCTGTCAACTGCAAAGTATTTCAGCAAATAAAGCCACTACGGTTTCAAAAGGTCAAATTCCGTGGTTTAGAGGTCCTTAAAGATGGATTTAGCTCAATTGTGAGGTGGAGTTGTGGTCAGTTTGGTACCCGTACTAATTTTAGGAATTCAAGCTATTCATTGGATTATGTAATAAGCCAAAAGATTTGGCAAAGATTCAGAGTAATTAATATGACTGAGACAATCAAATACAGCTTTAATATATAACTAAACATTTTAGGTTTGTTGCTGTGCCCATCGCTAAGCATTCTTACATCTGTGTGACATGTTAAGATAGGGAAGACATTTCCAGATTACTTTAACTGCATAAAAAGCTCTGCCGCCACAAGGGCTGGTGCCAGAATTGAGCAACTTCACAATTTAGATGTGAAATTAAAATTATAGTCCAATCATAAACTGGTGATATTTTGCCCAGCTAGTAATGAATGCCTGGCTTAGCAGTGGGAAAGGTATTTTGTAAGTCATGTTCCAAACTGCAGCTGTGTCTTCAGAAAGAGACTGATCTTGGTTGGCTGATATTGAGTAATAAATTGGGTGAAAGATACTAATTTTTTCTACTTGGACGGGGAAAAAAAAGTATTTTGAGCCTACTGGCCCTTTTGCTAAATATTCCAGGTTTACTGTCTCATACAAAGGTTAGGCAGATAGCTAAGCAAGGTGTGCTAAGATCTTACTATTCAATACGTATGTAGCGTATTTTATGTGATACAAAGCTCCCAATCTAAACCTAAGTTCAGTACAACTGATGTCATCACTGGAGAATGTGTTTGCAAGGTGTATTTACAAAATCATTAGTGGGGGACAGAGTACTGTGTAGGTGGGATAGAGGCGTAACAGCTTGTTACAGGTATTGCAGATTTTGCCGTGGGCACCACCTTGCTCGGGTTGCTTAATGAAGCCTGAAAAATAAGGTGAATCATTCACTCGTAGATACCAACCGTTTCTTCACCAAAGATAAAGCTTTGATTTTTGCTTGAAGAAACTTAGAAGGGAATTGCATGCCAGTCAGTTGTGCTCAGATGGCTGGTGTATTTTATGAAATTTAACTTTCTCTTGCAGTTTTCAATGTTTGCAATAGGTGGGTTGGCTTTTCAGATTACTCACGGCCCAAACTCCAATGGTAGTTCAGCTGTTCTTGATTGTGAATTTCACAGCTACTGTTAGTAACATGCTTCTAGTTTGATCTTCTTTGTGTTAAACATGTATTGGATTTTTTTTCCCCCACTGATTTGGTGTTTTTTTCCCCTCCCTCTGCCCCCCCTCTTTGTATCTTTTCTGATCTTTATCTGAATCTGCTACGGTTAGTTCTTTTTACTGGTGTTTGCACTGGCATCAAGGCACTTTGTTGCGACTGTAAAACAGCCGTAAACATGGTGCAGTGATTAGAGCCACATGAGCAATTAAGTGTTCCGTGTGTTACAGTTAGAGATTGTTATTAAAGGGAATCTTGCTACAATCCATTAATGACGGTATTTATAGAATAGTTCAAAGTGCATCTTCTCTGTAGCTAAGTTAACATCTGGATATTTGTGGTGTTGCGCAAGCTACGGTTGATTCAATAAATATGTAGTTGGTGCTGCTAGATGCCTTTAGATCTTAAACCTTTTGGGAAGTGTAAACACCAATGCGAAGAATGTCATCTTGAAATTCTTGCAGCATGTGTATTTATTGTTGGTAGCCACCTGGAACATCTAATCGGCTGTTGTCAACCTAATAGTTATTTACACGTACACTTAAAGATGAATGTATAAATGACTGTACTTCACGTCATGCAGAGGGAAAGTATTGAGTATGCAGACTGCACACTGCACTGTCAGAGAGCTTTTTTTAATGTGGCGGGACAGTGAAAGCTGCACGTTCAGCAGTCTGGCTGGGACGTACTTCAGAACGTACATCTGTATCCTTGTGCTGCCAAGTCAAAACTTTAAATCAATGTCTGGTACCAGCGTGCTGGTATCCAGTAATTACCTGTTACAAGATGTTGTAGTAATAACTTCATGTGCGTAGTGTCTTCTGTTAGGTCTTTGGTTTGTGAAGTCTTGGGATCTCTATGGCTGTTCTTTTTAATAAGAAATTCTTATATTTCACATTTTTAATAACAGTCACACACACAGCATTAAGGATGGTTTTGAGGATGAGTAACCGTTTAACTGCAACTGATGTCCTGACACAGCACTGTAACACCTACAAACGTCAGCATCTCTTCTTTTCCTTTCCACCAGGTTACCCTTGTTTCAGGCGAGTGCTTTTGCATTCTTAGCACCTGCTAGAGCAATACTCTCCTTGGAGAAGTGGAAATGTAATAATACAGGTAATTGTCATTGATTCTTGTTCAGGTTTAAGTAGCAGATGATGCAGATCACGTATAGTGCAACTGCCAAGCCTTTTGATCTGGAAACTGGAAGTAATGAGCAGGGAATGTGAAAAATTCTTTCCTTTTACAGTGTTAAAACTTTGTGCCTTGGAAAAAGATTCCTAAAAATGCCCTTGTGGAATTCCGTTTCTGGTTGGATTTTTTTTTTTTAATATAAAAAATGTTGACAAAAGAAGTCTAGCAATAGCATAAAACAATGATTTTGTTAACAATGTAGAGAAAGGCAGAAAGATTCCATAAATGTTCCTTTCTGGTATTTGGAAATGGTGAGTCCAGTTGGGTCCTTTTAATTTGAGTAGTAGGAAGGCTGAGCGATGTTCAGCATCATATCAAGACCGGTGTTTTTACCTAATTCATACCTGACAGGTTTTGCAGACCAAGCTTTGGATGTTTGTTTTGCCTTTTTCTTTGCTAACGTCGTCATCCTGCAAGGTTTTGAATGTATTTAGAGTGAAAATGTGCAGGAAAACTGGTTGGGTAGGGGGGTTTTGCTTTAATTTAAGTTAGAAAACTGAAATGGAAACAGCTCTGGCGGTTTTCTTCTTAATGGGGTGTAGTTATTCAGTAATAAGGCTGTGGGGAGTCCAAGACGGCAGTATAGAGAAGCAGGCTGCTTGCTTCTGACTGAAGTTCTTCCCAGGGGTCCTTTTGATTTTCTTAATTATTTACATTTATATTATGTATGTGTTTATACATCTCTCAATTCACTTACAGCCATTTAATTAGTTTTCCTGATGTTTTTTCTGTAGAAAACTTAGTTTTGAGCATTCACATTTTCTCACTGGGGGAGTCAGATTGAGCTACTGGGAAGTAGCACATGGGTTTCAGTGCCCAAGAGGTAAAGGCAGACTATGATGTGCTTTACTAGTGCTGGTTGTGCTGGATATTTATGTGCACCAAAATGTGCCAGTATCCTAATCCACGCCTTGTTGAAAGAAAATACTGTCTATTTTTTCCCACTACTCCCTTTGCTACTTCTTGCTACCTTTTAACTTTCAAAAGTTGTCAGATGGGGTTGTTACCACAAATCAATTCATCACTCAGTGACCTAAATTGGTGAACAACAAACGTTGGAGTGTGTGATTCCTAGTGTGCAGTTGAGTAAGTCTCCATTCATCCGTTTACTGGAATGGGTAAAGAATCCCTAATTGACCTTTCTTTCTGAAAGTTATGGGGTTTTTCCACTTTGGTACAGTGGGTAAAATTAGCGGTTAGCTCTTGGGGAATGTAAGCATGTTATTACTTGATTTGTAGCATTGCAGAACTTTTATTCTGTGGAAATCAAGGCTCCTTTGTCAGGCACAGCTTAAGGAGAGATTTATTTTGTATTAAAAGATGGTAAAGTGCCTGCAGAATAAAACCCGTGTTTTTGTTTTTTTGTTTTTGGTTTTTTTTGTAAGATATAACAGTTACAAACGGAACAACAGAACTGCTTCACACTGAGCACATCTGGTATCCCAGAATACGAGAGGTAATGTAGGAGTAGTAGCCTTTAGCTGTTTGATCTGTCTTGATTCCAGTTAAGTTTCTCACCTAACCATCTGTGTGTTCTCGTCTTGTAAGTTCGTAATGTCTTCTTTCACGGCGCTTTTCGTTTGAATATCTCCCTTTACTCATTTCATGGAAGTCTTCATTTTTCAACTTGTTCATTGCTGGACAGCAAATACAAGGAGTTAGTTACCACATTCCAAAAGATGCGCAGTAAAATGGGCAAGTGAGATGAATACTCTTCTTGTAACACTGAGATTTGCGCTCGCTGGTAGCAGTTCAGCTGCTACCAGGCCACTTGCCTGCTGTTGCTCTGTTCAGTAGGCTATCCTGTGAAAGGTAAACACGCAGTTAGCAAATCTGGTTCATTCCTAGGTGTCTTAGGTTGAAGACTATTCTGATAAGATGTTGATTCTCCCAAGAGGCTTGCTGAAATATATCAAGCTCCTTCTCCACTCGCAGCACTGTAGTCTGAACTCCGTCATGCTCTGCAGAGCCCAGGATGAGGGTTGTGCCCAGGCATCACACGAGAGTAGTAGATAGCATAGTCCAAATTAAGGCGTGTGTCATGGAATTTATCTCCCATCCCGTTGCTTTGGGCTGCAAACTTTTTCTTAATTAAAAACAACCCCTCTCTCTTCCCCATGTTCAAACCATAGCTACATCCTGCCAAGAGCCCTGCAGCCAAGAGGGCTGACAGTCTCCTGAGACCACAACGCTGCTCTATACCAGCTTCTAAGGAGCACTTGTGAACAATGCAGCATACACTCTGCCCCTAGGAGCTAGGAGCATCACCTCCGTGGCGCCACCAACCCTTGCCGTTCGATCTGAGAGCTTAAAGGTTAGCCTGGAACCCAGGTCTCCTGTCTGACAGTGTGATGTGCTATCCACACAACTACCAGACTGGCCCACTGGTCTGTTGTGTAATAGTTTTGTGGAGAAAACCATAAGTGTTATGCTTAAGCAATAAGTCACTTAAACCTAATGAGCTGTTTTATGACGAAAAAATTGCTGAGTTCTTCTGTGTCACTGAATTCTTTTAACTGCAGTTTGTAATCCAGAGCAGAAAAAGAAACGTTTGGGGTTTGCTTCTAAGATTTGACTGAACTGTCTCTTTCCCGTTCTTGTGTGTTCAGATCCAAGGTGCAATTATCATGTCCTCCTTGATAGAAGTGGTGATTGGTTTGCTTGGCCTTCCTGGCGCCCTGTTGCGATACATTGGACCTCTGACCATCACGCCAACTGTTGCTCTCATCGGCCTCTCCGGTTTCCAAGCTGCTGGAGAAAGAGCAGGCAAACACTGGGGTATCGCTATGTTGTAAGTACTCCTGGGTGTTCTTGGCTTGAGCCGGGGGCTCCTAGTCGGTAAGGCATCGGGCAGGAATTTTGGAGTGCCAGGGAAAAGCCAGGGTCTGCTTAGCTCCCATCCCAAAGATAGCATTGCAGCGCTCTGAGCGTGGAGAAACACCGTGTGCAGGAATGTGAGTGGGTCTGGGTCGGGTCAGCTGGCCAGTTGGGAATAAGGACACCAGCAACTTGAGGAGGCAGGAAAGGACAGTGGCTGAAAGTGAGGTATGGAGAAGAGAGAATTTTATAAAACATCAGTTGATCCGGGAGCCATTGGCTGGTTCCAATCCAGTGCTCTAGAAACGATGATTTAGCAAAACACTGGAGAGATTAGTGAGCAATTTCTGTTTCTGTTTTTATGATGTTGTTGTGTATGTTTCTTATTCTGCAACAGTGAGCAAATACCATTGGTACTAGTGATTCATCTGTCTTAACTGGTTTGCTTACCTACAGCTGAGAGAAATTTGTACGAGAGAGAGAGCATGTGTTATTTCCATGAATGCCATCAGTCAGTGAGGCATAAGTAGACAGATTTCTGTTCAGTAGACAGAAAGGCTTTTAGAGTGAGTGTCAGGGCGTGATGGTTGTGCTGCTGTAGGTATAGGTGCCAGAGAAATTAAAGACTTGAGATTAGTGGTATGAAAGGGAATAATGGAGAAAAATGAGTTGTGAGGAGGAGGCAAAAGCTTCCTGTGAGATGCTGCGGGTAACCAGCCAAATACAGATGGAACCCACATTTTAGGGAGAAGGAAATTGGCTGAAGCAGTTGCTCCGTTCAGTGTATAACGACCAACTTGGTGCTGGCTCTGGAAGCGGAAGGAATGACTTGATGAGATCAGATTCTGATCTGACTAATCTGTTTGCACAGTACTTTGAACATGTAAAGTATTCTGTAACTGCAGCTTATGATTAAAAAGGCTGTTTAATTCTCTTTTATCTTGGATTTTAGCATCATGAATATTTTTGTAATTCTATTATGTTAAGCTGCTGACCCAAAGGAAGGTTTTATTTTTCTGTAAAACAAATTATGTGCAAGTTGGGACTAACATTAAATCAATCAAGCAGACGTTTAGTGAATTGGACACAGAAACATGTAATTAAAGTTGACATTTTGCAGATGGAAAAAAATAAATCAATTTGGGAACAGGATTTAAATATTACCCAGTCAATAAGTATTTCTGGCTTCTGCCATGCAAAAATGTGCACTAGATTGTTGAAAATAACTCCGTAGCCATCTAGAGCTACTCAAAAGTAACTTGATCTCTACAAGATGTGGCACTTGAGACTGTCTTGACTGCTCTGATGAGATAAAAATACTGTATTGCACAGCAAAATAATACCTGTGTAAGAGCTATTATCCTGCATTAGCTGCAGAAGCTATTTGACAAGATTTTCGTGTTTCCCAAACAGTTTCCTGACCTTGCTTGTTCTGCCAGTGCCAAGCTGAAACCATTTAATCCATAAAACACAACGCATCGTGATCTGTTAAAAGGGAAATTATTCCTGAATTGGTCTTTGCCTGTAGATCTGGTGAACAAAACTGTTTCTTTGGGCATTTAATGCTTTGGTAATATTTTACAGAATGGCAGTAAGCCCCCCTGGCATGTAGCCAATCTAATACTACTTACCAGAATATAATGTTATTGAATTATTTACAGCTCTGTACTAAATAAATCAAAATACAAAGCCACCTGTCTTCAGGGCTAGCATGCCAGGATAGCTGCTGTTAGGGAGGGGAGCCTGTCTTGCCGTAATGGACTTCAGGAGGGATGCCAGAACGTTCCCTGAATGTAAGGAAAAGGTGCCTTTATCATTAGACTCTAGGTGGGGGTAAAGGCTATAAATGACACCCTTCTTGTGCAGAGCTCTTTGTTCCTGGAGACTGAGGGAGAAGAAAGCTCTGTTCTGTTTCTTACAGCCTGAAACTGATCTTGGATAGAAAAGGGAGGGAGGATTAAAATCCACCTTTTTTTTTTTTTTTTTTTTAAGTCAGCTGATAAAAACATAATCTCCAATTTCAGAGAAGCTTGGCTGCTTCAGACAGCTTGACTCTGTGTAGCCTTTTTAATAGCAAAACGGGTTTTGGCAATTTCAGAATTGAGCAACCTGCCCTGGCTTTTTATTTTTCATTGCAGAGGATACGTATTTTAGCTGTAGAATTGAATTAATTTTTAACATATAGAGGAGCTTAGCTGTGACGAGAGGGGAAGATGCTTAATACTTGAGGCATCTAAAAACTGTAGTAAACTGGGTTACTGGTGAACTGCAGTTGAGTGAAGTCTTGTTTTCTTAGGTTTTATTATGCTTGATTTAGTGCTGTTTGGTGAAAGATGCACATACCAAAAAAAGGGATTCTTAAGAACTGAAGAACTTCTCTTGACAGAAATTTTTAAAGTGCTTTGGAGTTTTCTGCAAATTCTGAAATGTAAAGATTACTGTACACTGGCCTCCAGTTTTCCTGTTTCTTCCTACTTGCTAGCAGCAACCTTTGTGCTTTATGTATGGCAGACCTAGACACACAGATGGAGTGAGTCAAAAAGACACAAGCAGCGCAGCAGTGTAGCTCTTTGCTAATGGGTGCTTAGCTCTGAAGATCTTTTAGTCTGATTAATTTTCCTAGTTTCATTTACCTGTTTGCTGCTGGCTATTTTTTGCAGCACTTTAGAATACAAATTATGTTGTTTCAGCTTTCATGGAATAATAATTTATTCAAAATATATTCTCTTATGATGCCTTGTCTTGTGCTGTATTTAAAATGTACGTTTTTATTTTTGTGTCTGAAGAGCCTGAGCAGGTTTGTGGTGAAGAGGGGGTTTTAACATGCTGGTGCTAATGACATGTCTCTCTTGTGCCACCCTCCTCCTCCTCCTTTTTTCTCAGGACTATTTTCCTAGTACTGTTGTTTTCTCAGTATGCCAGAAATGTCAAATTTCCCTTACCCATTTACAAATCCAAGAAAGGATGGACGGCATACAGACTGCAGCTTTTTAAGATGTTTCCTGTGAGTAGCTGAACTTGTTCTACAGTTAGAAAAAAACACCTCTTATTTGTGTTTTGGGGTTGGGGTGGGTTTTTTTCCCCCTTGGTTTTGATTTTTCGTAACAATACAATTGATCACAAAGGTGAGATAAAAGCTTAAATGAACTTAACTAAATGGCTCATTTACCACATGAAATGGTCTCATATTGTAGCCTTGCTGGATCCCATTTGGGTATCTGTCTCTGATGAAGAGTTTTTGGAGTGATGAAGATCATGGCAGGGGGGAAGGGGGTAGAGAAGGAGGTATGTTTATGCATGCAGTGAAAGCCTAGACTGAGCCCTCCAAAGAGGGATGGAGAGGTCGTTATCTTCTAGTTTTATGAAAGCCATGCTCCATTCCCCCGTGTGAAAGACCTCTTTTTATTTCTCTGGTAAAACTGAGATGAATTCACGAGTTTAAGTGCCTCTTTGGAGACTTTCCCATTTGTTACGGGAGAGAAGAGGCTTGCTCTAATTCTAAAGCTTTTGTAACAGCACCTTCGTTAGGGGCAGCAGGGAAACACCTAACAGATCTATTACAGGGTTTACTACTTGTTCAGACTTAAAACATCACTTAAGATCACGCTCAGATATTTGTGTAGTAGGTATTCTGTGCCGGAACAGTTTGCTGTTGATGAATACTGTCAGTGAGAGTTTATTTTAAACGTCTTTTTTCCTCCTCTTTCACAGATTATTTTAGCTATTTTGGTGTCGTGGTTGCTTTGCTTCATCTTCACTGTGACAGACGTCTTTCCCCCTGACAGTTCGAAGTACGGCTTCTACGCTCGCACAGACGCACGACGAGGAGTGCTTTTGGTAGCTCCGTGGTTCAAGGTTCCTTATCCTTGTAAGTATGTCAGGGTTTGAGAGCTGGTTTTGTAATAATACACCTGTGAATATAATTTGTGTTGTTTTCAGAAGCATTGCTATTTTTCTCACAGTACTATATTCTGATGTACTTCAGCATGCACTGATCTAAAGATACCATTGACGGGGGTGATGTTCTTTTTCTTGTTTTCCTCTTTGATTTGATACCTGAAGGTCTCACCCAAGAAAGACCTGAGTTTCTGAAACTTGAATTTGTAGAAGGCACTTGCAGGGTTTATCTGGGTAACTCTTGACCTCTAATAACATAGTGCGACCGTATGTTTAACGTGGATTTTCAGAGAATGGTTGATATATCTGCACTTGCCAATACTGTGGTGAGCTACTGTTAATGTTACACAATAAATAAGGATGGGTTACTACAACTCCTGTGGAGCTACCGAAGTCATTGATTCCTCTTCTCTAAAGAAGAGTAGTGCCTGAGTTTTCTCCGGCTTGATGCACTCCCCTGCCCCAAACACACCCATTCTTGAATTAGCACAGTGTTAAACAGCTACATAAACATGTCCCGACTTGCAGAAGTGGCACTGGAATTGGGCCGAAGGGCAAGTCAGAGAGTGCCAGTCCATGTTTATCAAAGGACAAAAAAGTATTTACAAGAGAACACAAAACGCTTTACGTGACATTTTGGGTGCTTGTATTCTTTTGCTGGCCACCTCTAAGTTTAAAGCTGTTGAAGGCTGTTTCTTAGGGCATGAGATAGAGTTGCACACCCTTGTGCTGCTCAGAAATTAATGGGGTAATGACAGAGAGTAATATTCTACTAGAATAGAATAATAGAAATTGTTAGGAATACCACTACGTTGTAATGAGGCAGCTTCATTGTGGTTTTCCATATGCTTTGGTTCTGATTAGTTTTTAAAAGAAACCACTTCTAAAGCAGTACTTGCAAAATGTATAATAGCTTTTGGGAAAGAAGAGGAGGAAAAGTTCTCCACCCTGATTAGACGTTTCTTATTTGTGAAGCCTTGTTCATTCACGTTTGTGTGACTTCAAGTTCCTTTTGTTGCAAGAGGCTCATCTATTTCAAAGAGATAAAAGCATCAAGGCAATTGCTGTGGAAAACCTGCCAAGCTTTTCTACAGGCTTAAATTAATCTTATTTTCTTTTCTACAAAAATTTGGAATTGGGAGGTGTTTGTGCAGTGATCATAGCTGGTTGTTGGCCATTCTCTTCAGTAGACTAGACTTGTAACCAAAGGCTGAGTTTTTAGAGCAATAATAATTAAGTGGCACTCGCCTCAGTGATCAGAATTGTTTTTTCACAAGCAGTAGTTCAAATTCCTTCCTTCTGAACAGGAGGAATTTTTTTGGTGGGGTTTAGGGTTTTTTGGGTTTTTTCCAAGCATGATCAAAGCAGCTGGTTAGGCGGTTTTTCCTTTGCTCCTTTCATCTACTTGAACTTGCCAGACTGTCTTACTGTGAAGGGAATTTGTTGATTCCATTGAAGATGAATAAATAATGTGGCCAGCAGGACCAGGGCAGTGATCGTCCCCCTGTACGAGGCTGCACCTCGAATCCCGTGTGCAGGTTTGGGCCCCTCACTACAAGGAAAGGGCATTGAGGTGCTGCAGTGTGTCCAGGGATGGGCAGCGGAGCTGGGGAAGGGTCTGGTGAGCAAGTCCTCTGAGGAGCAGCTGGGGGAACTTGGGGGGTTCAGCCTGGAGAAAAGGGAACTCAGGGGGGACCTTCTCACTCCTTACAGCTCCGTGAAAGGGGGGTGTAGGCAGGTGGGGGTCAGTGTCTTCTCCCAAGTAACAAGTGATAGGACAAGAGGAAACGGCCTCAAGTTGTGCCCGGGGAGGTTTAGAACTGGATGTTAGGAACAATTTCTTCACTGAAAGGACTTGTCAAGCATTAGAACAGGCTGCCCAGGGAGGTGCTGGAGGTCACCATCCCTGGAGGTGCTGGAGGTCACCATCCCTGGAGGTGCTGGAGGTCGCCATCCCTGGAGGTGATGAAAAGCCGTATGGATGCAGCACTTAGGGACGTGGTTTAGTGGCAGTGCTGGGTTAACAGTTGGACTTGATGATCTTAAAGGTCCTTTCCAACCTAAATGATTCTGTGATTCTATGAAATTGCTGTATGTTTTGATACTGAAATTTGGTTTCTGTGGCACAAGCAATTTCAGCTTCCTTTTCTTCACAGTTCAGTGGGGACTGCCGACGATTTCAGCCGCTGGAGTAATAGGAATGCTTAGCGCAGTTGTTGCTAGCATTATTGAATCAATAGGAGATTACTATGCCTGTGCCAGGTTGTCTTGCGCTCCTCCTCCACCTATTCATGCAATAAACAGGTATGTCAAAAAAAGAAATATTTTTCAATGTCTGAAGCTACTTTTTTATTCTTTTGGGGGTTTTTCATTGGGATAAGGCAGGAATGTGCTCTGAGATTAAGTGTTGCAATTAGGTCAAACACAAGGGCCAAGAATCTGAAATACAAAATGCAACTGTCACATTGAATTATTTTGTTGCAAGTGTAGTGTTGGAAACGTAGTTCTTTTCCTGCTGGATTCCATGGTGGTTAATAGTTCGGTTTCTGTAGGGGCAGAACCCTAAATTGGTTCTGGAATTGGGGTAGCTTGTAAAATTCACCTGAAATGCAGTTTTAGAAATAAAGAGCAGCTCTGTTTGACTTGGAATTATTCTATAATTTCCTTGGTTTAATAATGTGGATTCCTAAGACATAGAAAACAGAACTCAAGTTTGGTTTCCAGGTGTCTTGGAGCTTGAAACATGAATTATAGTAATTCATGTGGGACAGATGCCGTAACAGACCCCCACGTAGCATGTGGTCATAAAGCACCATCTGATGCAAGTCTATGCTAATACAAGTTTTAATCTTTTTTTTTTCTTCTTTTTTTTTTTTCTTTTCTTTCCCTCTTTTCTTTCCCTCTTTTTTTTCTGTTTGGGGTTTACAGAGGGATTTTTATTGAGGGTCTGTCCTGTGTTCTGGATGGAGTATTTGGGACAGGGAACGGATCCACTTCTTCCAGCCCTAACATTGGTGTCTTGGGCATCACGAAGGTATGTACTTTACCTCGATTACTCAGTGACTTGAGTGTTTTGTCTCCTCTGGCAGATGGCTTACACCATTTTCATGTTTCACAATGTGATCCTCTTCCAAGAAACCATACTACTTAGCACTTTGTGCAGGCAAACTTTACACAGCATTCTGAATTAGATAAATTTACCTAACTTGTCCATACCAGCCACCGACTAACGGAAATGCGTTCTAGATAAGGACCTCAAAAATCTGATTTTTATTTGGAGTAAAGGGCAGTTAGAAAACCTACATAAAGGAGATGATGCTAAATAAGCTATCCCTTTGCAAAGCAAGAAGGCTTAGGGTGTTTTGAGTGGAGGCATAAACGTGGTAAACTGTATAGAAATTGATACTCTTTTGGATGTGTTGGCTCTGAAAGCATCGCTAGAGAGCTGCCTGACTTTAATGTCTCACTTGACGACACAATGAAAGGCAACTTGACGTCCTTGGGCTTTATCTACGTGTGTATTAAGACATTACGCTGACACAGCTAGAACAGGAACTGTAGTCAGGGTAACTTCAAAGGTACACGTACCCTAAATATCTGTTTCTGTTACGATAGGTTTTTAAGGCACTGAGCGTGCTTAGGGGATTACATATATTTTGGGTTGTAATTCAGCAAAATATATAAGCACTTGAGGAGTTCCTTTGTTCACTTGTGGAACTGGATGTGTGCTGGAATGCTTTGCTGAACAGGGAGACCTTGGACTGCAGATGGATTTGCCCGATATTGTTAATGTAACCTTGTTAAGAAATATCAACAAAACTGGTAAGGGTAATTTATGTTGTAAATATGTACATCTTGTTGTGTTTTTCACTTGGAAGCTATAAATCTCCTTTATGCTTACAAGATAGAAAATATATGCTCTCCGCTTACAATAACTCATCCCTGTGACTTAATCAAATATAGATGATGAATTTATCTTCAGCCATTTTTTTTCTGCACAAAGGGTGATTCTTTTCAGGTTTAGGGTGGAATATAATATAATGTACTAATAGCACCATCTGCTGTCCGTAGAAGTCTTCCATTCAGCTGCTGATGGAAATTTCCTAGAAGAAATCTTCGTTAGAAAAATCCTTAAAGAAAGGGGTTTTCTGTTCTGCTTCCTTTCTGTTGTTACTTCATAGGAGTTGATATGAATTAACAAGCACTATTTTCTTAACAGTCCACAGAAATGAGTGTACGTTTTGCTTTGGAACAGTGGAAAATGAATGAAGTGGCAGCTGTTACAGAGAACAGAGTTAACTACAGTTAGGTTTGTTCAGAGCACATGATGGAAGAGTGAATATGCCTTATCCAGAACGGCCCAGCTGGATGGCTGTGCTCCAGTTTTTGTCTTGTTTTTTCTTGTCTGCATACTCATTCCTAAAAACCTAATAGTTTTTCAACTTCAATTTATATCAAAATAGATTTTTGGCATGTAGACACTCTGCTGTTTATCTGGGAGAGGAAATCTCTGGTGCTGATGAGTAAAGACTACATAGTCGCGGTGATCCCATGATACCAGTTCAATGTTTGCAGAGGCATTTACCTCCCTTGAAAGCAGTAAACGATTACGCTTGGAATTTAAATTGGAGGCTTCAACTGGATATAAATACTGCAAACTCTTGGAGTTAGCCTATGAGCAAATTTTATTTGATGAGAGACGAATCAATGAAATCTGATCAGTTGGGGCAAAAGTGTAGGTGGCTTATGCCATAATGTTGATGATGAAATGGACACTCCAGTTAAGGTACTAGGTGCCTTACCATGCTCTTCACAATCATCACATAAAGTGTCTGTATGAGTGCCTGGAATAAATATGTAGTTTGAGCTAAATGCTGACCAGGGTGCTTTCAGTAGCTTTCAAAAGGAGCCTAATTTGTTTGCCTTGTAGTGATTGAGTGTTTGCATAAATAAATGTCGCTATCATGCAGATTTTTTAAAGAACCTGCCTCTTTCATGCAGGATGATAATTTTAGAGCAAGATATGGGTACTCCTGAGGAAATGAATCTTTATAAAAAATAGAGGAAGGTGCAAGCTGACTTCTGTTGTTATGCTAGGGAACAGTCGCGACTTACTGGTGTAGCTTCTGTTTGTAGGTTAAACACATCTCACCTGAGACTTAAGCAGTAAAGAATTAAGACAAAAGAAGTACTTTTATCCTAAACATCCTTACTGTAACATTTTTTTTTCTCGTTTCACTCATTTAGCGCAGTCACACATGATTAACAAATTAATATCTCCTTCTTGAAGCTTATTACTCTGTAACGGGAGACCTACGAAGGGCTTTGCTAGAATCCGCCTTACCAGTGTAACAGGGTATTTTTTTGGCCCTGGTGCACCTCTTACACAAGTATAACACTATTACAATGTCAACCATTCAGGTTTATCAGCTGCCACTACAACATATAGTGCCAGAGCGATACTGCCCAAAGTTTGAATGCTCAAAATAAAAATGGGAAGGAAGCGTAGGCACTTGGTTTCACAGTGTTAGCACAGCCATGGTTTGCATGTGAAGTGAATTCAGTTGTGATCTCAGAGAGGGATGATAAAAAATCTGTTGATAATCTCTGGCTAGCAAGGCTGCGTCTCCTTCAAGTGAGCTGCGTGGTAAGTTGTGGTAGGTGCGTATCAGGTGAACTGCTAAATACGTTCTTGTGTAAAAGGGCAACAGCGCATGGATATTTTTTTTTTTTTGCGTTACAATTGATCTCTGAAATCTCTCCTAGTTATTTTCTGTCTGTTTTCTTTATTGTAGATGGCGCTGCACCACACCTCATGGCTATTGTGGCTATAGCAGTTACAGATGGTTTTAGAGATGACTTAATGAAAACAAAATCAAACGAAGCTATGTTAGAATTGGAGGGCAGCCATGTACGGCTGAGCCCTCCAAAACATTTGTAAAGGATCTGCAGCCTGTTTTAACACCACGAAAAATATGCATGGAAACTGGAAAAGAAGTTTTAAATGGAAAAGGCAATAATAAAAAAAAATAAATAAATGCAAGGCATGAAGTTGTACTAAGTGTGGATTTCTTCTTTCCTTTTTGTTCTCCTGCAGGTTGGAAGTCGCAGGGTTATTCAGTACGGGGCAGCCTTCATGCTCTTGCTTGGGATGGTTGGCAAGTTCAGTGCTCTCTTTGCATCACTGCCTGACCCCGTGCTTGGTGCCCTCTTCTGCACTCTCTTTGGTAACGTATGGGAGTTTTTTTGCTCCTCTTTGTGTGCTGTGTGGCTGTATCTTTTTACTCTAGTGCTGTGTTTATATGTGTGCCCCTAATTTTTTTGTGAAGAAAAAGACTATATAAAAGCTGAGACTTGTTTTGTTTTTATTTAGGGATGATTACAGCCGTGGGTCTGTCTAACCTTCAGTTCATAGATCTAAATTCCTCTCGCAACCTGTTTGTACTGGGATTTTCCATTTTCTTCGGACTTGTCCTTCCAAGCTATCTCAAACAAAATCCACTGGTCACAGGTATTTTTGATCATTTACTTGAAGTGTACTTTTACCTTGCACTCATATGCAAAGTACATGTAAATACCTAGTAATATAAAGGGTAAATAAGAGAAAAAAAGTATTATGGAGACAGCAGAAGCTATGGATTAGAAGACAGGTGTGTTCAGAGGGGAGTTAATTGAGGTATTGAGACCTGGATTGGATGTTTTGGTGGGGTACATCTGAAGTTGTCCTGCTTTCTCTGGGTACAATTATAGATCAATGAAAGCAGGTGACTGGCAGGAAGACTGGACGGGCAAAAGACTGAAAGGGTGAATCTCGCTTGTAAATGATGTTAAAAAAATAGGGAGAAATACCAAGGTAGAGCTTGGAAGCTAGGAATTTGTTGGGGTTTTGAGATTTGTCATTGTAGACATGTTCTAAATCTGAATTTTAATGAACTCAGTTTCAGACTTTTAGCCAAATTATAGTTTTGGTGACTTCAGGGAGAAGGTTTTCTATTTTAATACTGCCTTCTCAATAGTCATCGTCGCAGTGCATGTCACCAAAGGAACACTTAATTTGTTTGGGTTTGATTTTGGTTGTTGGTGGGGTTTTTTTTGAAGGAAATATTAACTAACTTTTTATAGCCATCACTTCAGAACCAGAGTTAATTGCATATCTAACCTACTTGAAGTAGTTCAGGAAAGTAGATCATTCAAGCAGGGTTAGGCAATGAAATACAAATACGGTGTTCTTCTGTGAATAGGTCCTGTGAAGTCTTGTCCTTTTTAAAAAGTAAAGGTTTATAAAAGGAATTACTTCAATCCATGTGATTTTACATTATGAACGCTTCTCCTTTTCCAGTTTTGTAGTTTTTCTATTTAGTTTAGAGTTAAGCAGTTGCATCTGCAGTGGAAACTAAAGTGGCATTTCATGACATTTTTATAAGCAACTGAAAGTTCATGTAGTTAGGTTTTGGAAAAGAAGCAGTACCCACGGTCAACTACACTAGGTGAGGACTCTTCTGCATCTCTTCCCATGTGGTTTTAAGAGTCCTGTTTGAGCAGATTCCTCAGTGAACTCAGTAGCAGGTTTTCCTGGCTGACCTGCATTGTAAATCAGTAGGATGTGTGTATATACATGCAGTAAAAATTCTAAATACTTTTTCTTTCTGTTCTAGGAATAGCAGGCATTGATCAAGTATTAAACGTTCTTCTCACTACAGCCATGTTTGTCGGTGGCTGCGTTGCATTTATTTTGGATAATACCATTCCAGGTCAGCATTTTATCTGAAATAATAATGGCTTTTCTGAGTGAAGATAGCACAGCATTTTATGGAGGCACATGAGGGAGAAATTACTGCTTTTGTTGTTGACTTCTTTAACGCCTAGAGCAGACTGCTTAACACCTGCGTGCCTCAGTTTTCTTGAGAACACTTTGAATCTTTTTCAGGTTAAGGTCTCCTTCCTATTAAATATACAAAATAGCTGATAAAAATCGAATCAGAATAGTTGTCTACAGAAGACAGAGTAAAAATATTTTAAAGATCCAAACCTGCTTCCGTTCATTTGAGAGGAAAAATTTGCCTCAACTTCCAGTAACAAAATAAAACAGATAATGGCCATTTCCATTCAACATTTTTTTCCCCTCTTCCTGCCTCTTTGAGGAGTCTAGAAGATCTTTCTGGTACTTTGCTGAGCATGGTGTCTGTGATTTGGGGGTTTCTTTCTTTGCTTAACCTCTGCTAGGGGGGCGTGTGTGTTTACATAAAGATATTCATGTATATATAACTTTTTTTCCTCCTTTTATTTTGACTTCTAGGAAGCCCAGAAGAAAGGGGAATACGGAAATGGAAGAAAGGGGTTGGTAAAGGAAGCAAGTCACTGGATGGCATGGAAACATACGATTTGCCTTTTGGCATGAACTTTATTAAAAAATACAGGTGTTTCAGCTTTCTGCCCATCAGCCCTACCTTCATGGGTTACACGTGGAAAGGCTTCAGGAAGAGCAGTAACTGCAGGAGTTCAGATGAAGACTCAGAAGCTACAGTATAGCCTTAGTTGAAATTATATTATCTAGTTGTAGTAAAAGATGTATTTGCAGTTTCTTGCTGATTAAGAAGCATTAAAGTATATGTTTTGTATATCTGCATTTAAATTCTGGAACCAGAGCTGAGACGGATTTAAACAAAAAGAAAAAAAAAAAAAAAAAACAACAAACCACACACACAAAAAAAAAGCTTTCCTGTTGTGGGTGATGGTAGCCAGATCTAGTGTCTCTGGGTCAAATTTGCAAATGCTCCTCTCTTTGATTTTCAAAAGCTCTAGATACCTGCGCACCTCAGTCGTATTTTAAATGGGGCTTAGGTTCCAGAAGTATGTAGGTGCTATTGGAAAATGTTACTTTAAATGGTGATTTTATTTAAAGTCATCGATGCTGGCATTTTTGGCGCGTTCATTGCTGGCAATGTTAAGTTACGCCAGAAAATTTGAATCCTGTGAGAAGGAAGAGGGGGGATTGAAAAAAAAGGGGGGAAAAAAAATTTACTTCTAATAATGTCAAATCCCATATAGATTGTTTTCCACTCATGATTTGCACATTCCATATTTTCAGCCCCCTGGAAACCAGACTCGGTTGGTGCTGGCAAATGATGAGAGTATTTTCTTGAATTACCGATAGTTCAGTCAGATGTCGGCTGTTAAGACAAAGTTTCTTTCATAATTTTGCTGACAAAACCACACGACCGGCTTCTGATAGCTTAGTGCTGTAGAAGGAATCACTTATTTCAGGTCAGTTCGTATTTTTAAACGTTTGCTTTTTCTGCCTGGCATTTAACCACCTAATTACAGTGTCCAGGTGCAGGTTTTCTTTTAAAGGGACCCACGTAGCTTGAGTTTCACAGGGATGGGAGATGTTTAACTTCCAGGTGGCACCCGGTAACAGTTTTTACAGTGCAATGCCTGTATTCAGCAAGACGTTTCCTGGACAAAAATGCTAATTTGTTGAGCAGTTCTAAGCAATTAACACCTGTATCCATGCAGCTTTCCCTGCAGGGAAAGCCATGCGGTCAAAACGCTGCCGGCATTCTCTGGTTTGGAACTGTGCAGAATTTTCTTGATCGGATATCGAAAGCTGACGCCGCTTATGAGTGGCTTACGTTGCGTGGCCTCTTTCTTCTCTCTTTGTGAGGCTTCTGCAGAAGCTCGTTAGTGCTGTGGAGGTGATCTTGGAACAGCAGAGACACTACATTTGATGTCCTCATCCACTGGATGGTTTAACGGGTATTGGGTCCAATCAGGGCACCATTCAGATTTTTTTTTTTTTTTTTTTTCCTGGAATAGTCTCAGCTCTGATGTTATGTGGGTGTTCATGCTCATCATGCATTCATAATTTAAAGTTTTATTCATGTTTAATGTTCTTACTATTGCAAGTTAGTTTTAGAGTTCAGTGTGGCCCCAAAAAGCATTTTCAAGCTGTGGAGATCATCAGGGAAATGTAGTGTAATGTAATTTCAAGGCCAGTATGCTCTACGGTGCTTGCGTTTTGTATTCCTGGAAAAAACATAACAGTAGATCCTGTAATTCACTAATATATTTATCCAAGTTTTGACTACTGGACAGGAGCGCAGGAACTCTGTTTTCTCTGAGTCTACTTCCAGGTGAATTTGTTATTGGTTATTGAAGCATGGAAGGGTCGGGGTGGGGAGGGCGAGGAAAGAGCTTAACAGATCAGTACTGAATAGTGTAGAGTCGGAATGATTCCATTGATATCGTTCTCAGCATGCCATGGCTGTTTCCAGAAACTATTTTATACCGCTTTTTCCATAACAAAGCATGTGTTTGTTCCTGCTTCAGGGAACTTTCAGTAGTTTGCAGTCTTGGTGTCAATTGGACTATCTCAAAAGCTGGTCGGAAAAGTTATTGTGTAGTAGACAAGGTTAGCTTGCCTGTGAAACAGTCATTTTTATCATTCTTAAATTTTTCCTCTTCAGGTAGTAAGGTGTTAGATTTCCACATCCACCTGCAGATAGTTTGAGTGCGGAGACCTCTAATCAGTGGCACGAAGCTTCCAAATTTCCCAACTTTGTGCGCAACCAAAGATGTGTGGGAGACATGGGGGAGCTAAATATATATAAATATACATATATATATATAAAAGGAAAAAAAAAAAGCCACCTATGTATGGTGGTTGTAATGATGTAAAATGCCAAAGTTGGTTATCTATAAATGTTGAGAAAGAGAGGCAAAAGTTTTTTGTCCAAACCAGTGCCACCTCAGAAATACTGAAGTGTCAAGGCCAGCGATGCCGCCGGGCACAGTGCAGCAGTGACACTCGTGTCCCAAGGCTGTTCTAGCTTCTCCCCCCGGTATCCTTTTGATAAGTTAAATGCTTACGCAGTCAAGAGACAAGGCGATGGGGAATAGCATTTGTTTTCTCTCACCTTTGGCTGTGGTGCTCCGTGTTGCCTTCACTTGAGAATTGCCAAGATGCTTCAGTCAAATTACGGGGCAACGAATCCAGCGGTATTTTTTCCTCTCTGGAATGGAACACCACTCCTTTCCTGCAGCGTAGGAAAGACTGTCCGCGTAGGTGAAGTCCGATTGCTCTCTTTTAACTGTTGGATTTAATTCTTTTTGTGACTTCGGGTCCTATCGTGTCGATTCTGTTGACTGGCTGAGAGAAGCGCGGTAGCATTCAGCCGGCGCGTTTGCTTTTCCAGCCACTTCCCTCGGTAACACTACACGAAGTAGCGGTGGTCAGCAGTCATTTTTGTAAACAAATTTGTGTACGTAACACCTCTCCCCGTCTTGCTAGGAACACGAACGGTTAAAGATGAGCCTCGGTTTTGCAGAGGAGATGCACTGAAGCACCTGTAATATATAGTGAGGGGTTACAATGGAGTCATTGGCAGCACCTTGAGCGTGCAGGGCGCGCAGCAGCTGCACCGGGGCTATTGCTGGTATTTTGCTCCCCAGCGCCGAGGGGTGAGCAAAGGACGGAGCTGATGCATGGGTGCCTTGGAAAGAGCAGCTCTCCTTTGCCTTTCCAATGCACCTGACCCCATCCCAGCGCTGCCACCTGCAGAAGTTGCGTTGCTTTTCGTTGTGAGGGTGACATCTCTGAATTTCCCCCAGTTTTGTGCACCTGCAGCAGGTGATATCCTTGTCCCATGTCCGCTTTTCTGCGCTGGCATGGTAGTGGCAGTTGGGAAATGCCCTGGCCGGGGGGAGCACAGCGTGCAGCAGCTGCTGGCAGATGCCCTGCAGAGGATTAACTGCAGTTTCAAAAAGCGTTTAAATACTTCGTGTTTGCTGGTTACGTCCAGGCTTTGATGCGTAAGGGTGGCTGGATATAGAAATCTGACCGTAAATGCAGTACTGTATTTTTCCTATAGATGTTATTGCCTGCCTTTAAACTGCTAAGCTAAACAAAACCACATAGGGAAGACGACACCTGAGAGATGAGTTAAGAGGCGATGAGATGTTTCAACCAAACTTTTAAGATGGAAGGGCAAATATTCATGGTAGAAATATCATTTTGTCATATCAAAGATGGTATCAATGTATGCAAAACAAAATAACTTGGGACTTTTGATATTCTATTGTATTTTTTTTAGGTTAAATTAAGAATTCTTGCTAACATGCTGAAACACGTTTTCTAAAGCAAATACTTGCAAATTATACCTATAGAAATTTAGATTTCATAGCTAACAGCTATGGCTGATTAATGTTGTCATATTAGAGTGCGTTGGCGGAGGAACTTAATCAGGTACCTCGCTCAGAAAGTTCAAACTTCAAACCCAGAATTTGCTTTATGCCTTTTAATACTGATTTTAAATATGGCAACTTGGTTTGTACATGAATATTGCAGTATTTTATTTCCATATATTAAAAATAACATTTCCACTCAGGATAAATGATCGCAGTTTTCCTGGGAGGGAGTGGTATGATTGTCATGACAATGTCATGTGATGGTAGAATTTCTTCATTGACGAATCTATAGTAGTTGTGTATACTTTATTTACCCATGTTTATGTTTCTACCAAAAAACTAAAGGGTTTCTTTATTGTTCATCTCCCTACTGAGATCTTGGTACTCCCGATGCAGAATTGGCGCTTGCAAACTGAAATCCTCAGTACTATTTATACCACAAGGAGCATCAGTGAGTGCAACCGGTCATTTGTAGCATTGCATCGTTCATAAAAAGTGTGGAAAACCTCGTCGTTTGTGGTATAAACAGCAGTCCAGGCACACGTGGTTTAAACCCGCCGGTTTCTAATGGTTTGAGCGAGCCGTTGGATGCCTGCGCGCGATCTAAAACAACCTGTGCCTCACACGATTTGTATATCGATGTAGAAAATGCATGTGTGACAGACCAGCACAACCTACGGCGTTTCTTTTACGTGGCCTTCTTAAACCAGAAGCGATTTTTTTTTTTTTTTTTTTTTTGGGGGGGTGGGGGGTGGGGAGCGTTGGGTTACTCATTTTTGCAGAAAATGTCCCTCTCGGTGCATGTTTCTTAGTCTTTCTTAAGGCTAATGGCCTTTTCGGCCGTGGGACGACAGGTACTCTGTGCTCTCATGTTTATATCGTTGCGATAGGTCATTGCAGTATTGGAGGAGGCCACGAGTTTGCCAGTGTTTCGCTTCTGCCCATGAGTCTATACGGCTTAGTGCTGGGCTGCTTTTGGGTGTTGGGACCCGTGTTCAGAGCCATCCCAAATATTCCTGTCTAGTTCTGATTTGACTGTGACTGTGCATCGTCATCCGTACATATTGATATGAGAGATATATTTAGAATTGCCTTGTGTACTATCTGGCATTTACTGCATCTTTCCAGGTAAATCATCATCTTGCTGCCAGTCCAAATTATTGTACTTTTGTCTGTTTATAACAACCTTTGGCGTAACAAACTATTGACTGTTCTTAGGCAGTGGGGATAAATATGATTTTTTTCCATGACTTTTTGTGACTGTCTTTGGCTGTAAAACTTTTTTGTTAAACAGCAAGAGGTTTTTTGTTTTGTTTTGTTCTTTTTTTTGGTTTTTTTTTGTTTTTTTTTTTTGTTCTGAGATGTGTAATTCTTTCACGGAGTTTTTTTTATTTCGTATTTTTTTTCTAACATTGCTTCATTAAACAAATATTTAAAAATGTAATATTTGGACCAGATGTTGTGAATAATAGTAGATAAAGCTATTTTATTCTGTATTTTTAAAGCTGTTCAGTATAAATAAACGCGGGCATAGATGCAACTTGGCAGCGTGGTGTTACACTTCCTTTTAAACATCGCCTCTGAAGGAGGATCCGTGGGCTGGGAATCTAGGTAATGTGAAGACCGAGCATCTCTTCTCAGCAAGTGCCACCCAAAACCCAACCCCCAGGCGTCATCCTGACCCTTTGCAGCTCTCAGTCCAAGCTTGTACCACAAAGACACATTAAATTTCCTTGATTTACTTGGAAGAGGCGCCACTTACTGCCCGCACCTCTTGCTTGCTCCTGTCCCTGCTTTCAGCTGAGGCACCTCCGCGACCTTCTGTGTGGGGACCTGTCCCCTCTCCTTGGGCAGCCAAGGGGCAGCAAAACTCCCAGTAAAACCAGGTTGCACAGTCAGCGCTGATGTGTTTGTGAGCAATGTCCGTGCAGCAGAATTCCCGTGACTCGCTTCCTAATTAAAAACCAACCTTCAAGCTCTCTTAGTACACTGAGCTTTGAGTTGTGCTTCTAGTCAAGAATAGGAGCAGTTAGCAAGAAGAGAGAAAGAGCCTCCGGTTTAAGGTAAAGCCTTAGGATTGGGAATTTGCCAAAATTCTTGCCCTACCTTTGGCGATGTGTCACCAAAGTGAAGTCTCCGGGGCGGCTGGTGCCCAGCACCCTGGGGCACGGTGTCTTTGGAGATGTCCCGTCGCTCCGCTTGGGCTGCCTGTACAGATTAATTAGCTGAGTAGCACCTTGCCTCGTCACCAGCGTTTAAAAACAGCTGACCTAGCGCCTTGCCTCATCCCCAGCCGTTTAATGAACTTGCTTCGTCAGGAGCTGTAATACTGAATTGTTGATGTTAGACTGGAGCACCAGTGATGTGCGGTACCCGCCTGCCGTGAACTGGGACCGGGAGATGCTGAGGATACACAGCGCCTTCAGATGCCTGTCAGCCTTCAAGGGATTATTTTAAAGGGAATTAAGACACCCAGGTACCTTTTTAATTTATGTGGAGCCCGCTGCAGCTACTCTGAAAATGGTGTAGTCAGATGGGAAGAAAATGGCAAAAAGTCCCTGGAATGGGGTGGGGGGTGGGGGGTGAAAGTAGAGCCGGTGCCGAAGCCAGCGGAGCAGCTGTTGGACCAGGCTGAGGGATTTCTAATCGTTCCTGAGCTGGGCTGTGTTTGGGTCTGTGATGAAAACCACTCTGGTCTAAATCCTGATTAATCCCTCCTGCTACTGGGTCAGAGCTCTGAAAAATAATTGCGTCTTGTGTCGTGCCGGAATCAAAATTCAGCATCAGCTGCATCAACCCAATAAGAAATTCAGCATCAGCTGCGTCAACCCAGTAAGACGGGCTTTATCCCGGGCAGGATCTCAAAACCTGAGGATTTTCAGAATGCCTGAAACATCCTCGAACGGGGACAGCGACCGTGTTTCAAAGAAACACGTCTTAGGTACAAGCAAAGGTGTTTTCTGGAGCCGTGGCTCTTTCCCATCTAGTTCCTGGAGGCTGCGTAACATCTGTAACGGGCGAACAGATACTCCTAAGCTCACCTGTATCCAGCTGTGTAATACTGTTACTGACCATTAGCTGGGGGGTCCTCAAGCTGAAATGATGGGAAGCTGCCAGGGTACGAAGGGGGTTTGGATGCTTGCTCATTCTGGGGATAAATACTTGAATTTTGGATAATTTTGGAGCTGGTGCTTTATGCTTGGGCCTGACCGAGGTCCTTGACCTGCAGGCTGAGCTGTGGGAGCGGGACCAGAGGTAAATCCGTGGAAGCTGACAGTGTAAAAGGCATCGGCTACATCCCCTGCGTGGCTTTTAGTGCAGAAACGCTGATTTCACCTGCAAAACGGGTGCCCTAACACCGCGGTGCGGCTGAGCGCAGGCTCTGGCTTCAGAGCATCGTTTCCCCGGGAGACTTTGGCCGGCCGGGAGGGATGCTCGGGCGCTGGTGGGGCCGAGATCTTGGTCTTTTCCCATGGGTTCGGTGCCTCTTGGTTCGTGCTGTGGGTAAGGGGCTGGGAGCCTGTCCTGGCCTCGCAGGTTGCAGGGGGTCCTTGTGTGGCAGGAGCCGGTCACGTTCCTTGAGTGTCGTGAATTATCCCCTCCACCCAGGCTCAGTGCTTCCCGAGTTGAAGGCAGCAAAATCAGGATTTAACCCCAGTTCTGCAACAAAGTTCCTCCTTGTGCTCATGCAAGTGCCCACAGCAAACCCCCCTATTTAGGGGGGGGGAGGGGGGAGTTACTCCCCCCTTTGCTCCAATGGCACCCTGTGAGCTGGTGGCGGGGGGAGGGTGTATCATAAACACTTTCCCTCTCTTTGGGGCTAAATCCCTGGGGTTTGGGGCTGGGGTTTGCACAGCGCAGGCGGCTCCATTGTGCGGCGTGGCCGGGCTCTTCCTGTGACAAAGGGCCTCTCATCCCCGCCGGCCCTCGAAGATGCTGCTGGAATATAAATACTAACCCCGTTCCGCCTTGCTTCTGCCGAGCCAGTGTTTCCCCAAGCCAGATGGCTCCTCCTGAAGTTCTCGTCTTTTACATAAAAATTCCCCAAAATAAGGGGAATAAAAAAAAAAAAAAAAAGCTGATTACAATCGGTGGTTGTAAAGATTCGCTTGTGTTGCTAAAGCAGCTGTTTAGTTTATTTCTTGGTTTTGTTTTTTTCTTCCCTTTGTGTGGGCTGTTTCTAGGCAAATTCCTTAAAGAGAAAAAAAAAAAAAAAAGGCAAAAAAAAAAAAGCCCAGAGAAGCCACAAAGCGCTGGGAAAGGTCAGGAGCAGACAAAGGCGGAGGGACGTGGCCACACGCCGCTGCTCTTCTAGAATACTTAATGCCTCCGCGCTCCCCCAAACCCTCCCGCGGCGACGCGGGGCGGATGGGCAGGATGGGACCCGCAGCCCAGGAGCGGCGGCTGGAGGCTGAGCGCCGTTTCGGAGGTAACCACCATCCCCAAGCTGCAACATCTGCTTCCAGGCAGATTTTTAATTATTATTATTATTTTCCTTTTCAATCTCCCTTCTCTGGGGGTGGTTTTGGATCCAATGGGATCCCACGGCCATGGTTGGGAACTGGTTGCTGCCAGCGCTCGGCCCCATTGCACCGTCCCGAAGGCAGAACGGTGAAGTGCGATGCCTGCATGGCTCCGGCACGGAATATCCCAGGGTTTGGGGGGTTTTAAGGCAGAAATTACCACTTTTGACTGTGTGATGCTGCACACAAGGCTCCCTCTGGGAGTCCTACACGGAGCTGGAGCCAATCAGAAGAGCTTTTCCAGCCTGGATGTGTGGGATGGGGCATCTCATGGGATCCTGCTTCTGGCAGAAGGGATGGGGCATCCTGTGAGGTCGTGGTCCGTGGATGGGGCATTCTGTGGGGTTCTGGTCCTGCCACTGGGGATGGGGCATCCTGTGGGGTCCTGGTCCTGCCACCAGGGATGGGGCATCCCATGGGATCCTGCCACCAGGGATGGGGCATCCTGTGGGGTCCTGGTCCTGACAGCAGGGATTGGGGCATCCCATGGGATCCTGCCACCAGGGATGGGGCATCCTGTGGGGTCCTGGTCCTCCCACCGGGGATGGGGCATCCCATGGGATCCTGGTCCTGGCAGCAGGGATGGGGCATCCCATGGGATCCTGCCACCAGGGATGGGGCATCCCATGGGATCCTGCCACCAGGGATGGGGCATCCATGGGATCCTGGTCCAGGGGTGCAACCTGGGTGCCAGAACCAGGGTGTCCTTGGAGATCCCAGTCCCAGAGCCTGGGTCATCCTTCAGGATCCCAGTCCCGGGGCAGGGGAACCCCCTGGGTGCCGGGGTGGCGCATCCTTTGGGGTCCGCAGTCCTGGCCCCCACTAAGGGCTGTCCCTTGGGATGCCGGTGCCGGGGAGGGGTGTCCCGGGGTATCGCAACCCTGGGACCCCGCTGCGTGCCCGCAGCCCCGTCCGCGCCCCGCCCCGCCCCGCTCCGCCCCGCCCCGCCCCGCTCCGCCCCGCCGGGGGGCGGCCCTCCGGGGGGCGCCGGCTGCGCTGCGGAGCGGTGCGGAGCGGGGCCGGTGAGTGCGCCGAGATGGGGCATCCCCATCCCCACCCCCACCCCCATCCCGCTCCCCAGCCCACGGGTACCCCGGCGCCAGCCCGCAGCCAGCAGGCGGGAAAGGCTGCGCCCACCCCGGGGGGGGCTCCGGACCCCTCGCCCCGGGGGTGTCACCTCAGCACCCATCGAGCACCCTCGGCTTCACCCTTCCCTCCGGGGCTGGTGCCCCCCGCGGGCTGGAAGGGAGCCACGAGCACCCGCAGGTCCCCAGCCTGGGCACAGCACCTTCGCTGCGGCCCCCACCGCACCCAAGCTGGGGACCCCCCCAGCTCCTTTCCCATAGCCCCCCACAAGCCGTGGGCCGGCCAGCAGCTCCGCTGGGGTGGTGGTGGTGGGTGTCTAACCTGCTGAGTGTGGCCAAGGGGTCCCCTCGTGTCCCCGAGCGTGCCGGCACCCCGAGGGCATCACCCCCCATCGGCTTGGCCACCGCTGCCCACTGCCCATCTTTCCCCTTCCCAGGACGGGGCTGAGCAGTTGGGCTGGAGAACAATAGCGGCACCAGGAACAATGGAGCAGCCACACCTTCGCGCGTAGGGATGCTGGACGGGCCCTCGGAAGAAATCCCAGCTCCAAAACAGCGCCTGGGCCGGAGCCACCGCGGGCGCTGAGCACAGTTGGTCGAGCGAAGGATCTGCTGGGACAGGGTGAGCGCTTGGTTGTGTCCTGCCGCTGGGCAAAGCGGCTTTTAGAGGCTCTGGGTGCCTCCCAGGGAGGAATTTTCGCCTTGGGATGCTTTGCTGCGGATTGCATCGGGGTCGAAGTGCTGTTGGGCCGGTTCAGAGCTGCCCTGGGCTGAGGGAAGCGGTGGGGTTTGTGCAAGAGGGAGCATCACGGCCTCCCCGGGGAGCGGGATATTCCCACAATCCCTCGCACAGCTGGGGGGAGCCTCAGCTGCGCTGAAACTGCGTCTCGCCGGAGCGGGGACATGCCTAAGCGGCAGTGGGGATGCTGCTGAAGCATCTACATGCCATGAGAGGGGACCAAGACCCCCACTCCCCCCTAATGCTCCTTTCTTTGCAGGAGCAGGGAAAACTCTCCCTCTCTTGCTGAAAACACCATCTTTGGGTTTTTTTTTCTTTTGTTTTTTTCTTTCTTTTAAAAAAATATTTTATTTTATCTGTGTATCTCCCCAGGAGCTCAGCACAAGCGAGTGCTGGTCCCCACGTGGCCAGGCTCCCTGTGCCCCATGGGGCAGGTGGGGTGCAGGGATGTAGCGTCCTAGGAAAATCCCTAGGGAAAACCCTAAGAAGGGTCTTAGGAAGGTTATTTTTAGGGAGAGGATTAAGTCTGGGGTCTGTCAGGCCTCAAAGCGACTGCGGGAGCAGCCGATGGCTCGTGTTAGAAGGCGGAAAGGGCTGAAATCCTCCTGCCACGTGTGCAGGGGGGATTGATTTGCTCTGAGGTTGTTTTTTTTTTAAAAAAAAAACGCTTTGCAAGACAGCAGCAAAAGCTCAGCCTGTGCTGGGCACCAGGGAGGCACGTCAGCTTGGAGTGGGGAAACTGAGGCACGGGGGTACCAGGAAATTAAGATGGTGCCGAGCTGCTGAGGTTGAGCAACCGATTGGGCAATTTGCGCGCTGCCAGCCCGTTGGTTTTGGTAATTTCCAGCCTTTTGCTAAAGCTGTGGCAGAAAACTGGGGGGGGCTGCTCTGTGTCTGGGGATCTCTGGACGGCCGCCACTCCCTTCCACCCACAGCCCAGCGCTCTCAAGACCCAAAAAATGGAGAATTTGCCCCTTTCCTCGCTGCTCGGAAGGGGATGTGATGACAGAGGCGACGGCGGCAGTGTCGGGGTGGTAAACAGGAAACCCAGCTCCTCAGCCCTAGGGGGACGAACCTGCATTTCGGGGCTCCCCTTCCATCCCAAAATGAGTGATTTTTTCACTGGAGTTCACCCCAACATCCTCTTTAAGGGACCTGGGGCTTTGGCTTCACTCCTTCGTGAAGCCAATGCAGCAAAACTCCCCACGTCACCGAAGGCTTCACCCCGGGCTGCGCTGCTGGCGGGGTTTTTTGTTGGGTTGGGTTTTTTTTTTTCAGCCACTTTGGTGTATTTTTGGCAAGGTTTTTGCATGGGCCAGGCAGCCGTGCCATGTAACCCTCCCTCGGCGCAGCAGTGCCTCAGCGGTGCCTTCCTCAGCGCTTTTCCATCCGCCTTCAGGGGCGAGATGCTCATTTCCATCATTCCTGTATCCCACAGCTGGTACCCCCACAGCTGGGTCCCTGCCTCAGCAGGTGCCGTGCAGCCCCCGCACCCACGTTTACCCCCAAACCAGCTGCAAAAATCTCCTCCCGCTCTCCTTTTTGAGAAATAAATAGAATTATTATGAGGGTTATTCCCTGTGGGAGGATGGATGGATGCAGGAGAGGCGGGTTCCGGCTGTGGGAGGAGGGTTGATGCCGGCCTTTGCCGGGATGCTGGCGCGGCTCCTCAGCTGTCAGGAAGCCCGAAGCTTTGTCAGCTTTTCCGCCACCATGTGCGATATTTTTTTTTGGTGGCAAGTTTCTCTTCTGCTTTCTCCAGGAGCGCTGGTGGCCGGGCCGGCTTCCTGCCCTTCCCCTGCTTGAACACTCGCTTTGCTTTTGCAACCTCTTCCGTGGCTTGAAGCACGATGCAGAGGGTTTTTCCTGCTGCCTGTAATTTATTTGCTGGGATATATCCCAAAGTACGGGGTAAGAGGTGAGGATCGCTGCTGTGCTGAGGATCTAGGGGCAGGTCTGTCCTCTGACACAGGTTTTACCACACGGCCTTGGTTGAGTCATTTATCCGCTTGGATTGTGTCGTGGTTTTTTTTTTTTTTTGCAGGAAAATGGGTCTGTTTCCCAGGGGATCAGGAGGAAGCACATGGCAATGCAGGGGGGGGTGGAAGAAAATAGCGGTTTGTGGATCAAATGCTCTTTTCTCTCCTGGACTTCTCTTTCGGGACAAGAGAAGGGAGGCGGGAGACCCTGGGAAAACGAAATCCCGCCTGTAGGAGAGTTTGTACAAACACCTGGGGAAAAGCACGACCTGGGAAGCCCTTTCTTGTTGCTCAGAACCGCCCCGATGCGGCATTTCAAGGTCTCTCCGGTGCCTGATCTCCTGAGGGCTTCGCCCGAAACCTCATTTCAATTCCACTTTGTAGCATCCAAAAACTGCGCTTGTGCTCCAAGCCGGAGCCTCTCCCCAGGTGGGATTCTGGGGGGAGTTTCCAGGTGTTTACACGACAGCGATGGAGATGTTTTGGCACTGGAGGGAACACACAAAAATTCAACCGGCATCGTTAAAAAAACCTCAAGGAACCAGCCCAGCATTTCTGGCTGCTTGGGGAGGTCGGCCCCGTGCCCGCTGCCTGGCATCAGGCTGGCACGGGGAAGCAAGTGGATCCAGACTTGCGTGTCCGAAGCTTTGTAGTAAACCCCTCGTAATGAATGGAGAAAAGGAATAAATCTTGCCTATAACCCCACCGTCTCCAGGTCTGGCATCTCCAGGGTGCTCCGTGGATGCTCAAAATGCAAATGTTAGCGTAAGCGTATCTCCGCCGGTATTAAATTTTCAGTGAGCTTACAGTGCTGCTCCCCTTATCTGATCTCCCCTCCCTCCCCATCGCTTTTCCTGGAGGAGCCGCATCAAACTTCACCCGTGGCTTCATCCGCTGGAGCCTCTTCCCAAGCACTCTTCCAAACCCCAGCAAGTTGTTTTTTTTTTTTTTCCTCCCTGTTATCCGTGGGCGCGTATCAGGGATGCGGTGACGGGGAGGTTCACGCCGATGCTTTTCTCTCCTCCCTCTTTGCCATCCAGCTCCCATGAAAGAAGAGCGGGAGGATGGATTACGGCGGCGGCGAGTACCTGGTCCCCTGCGGAAAAGACAAATACATCTCCAAGTAAGATGCTCGGTGTGGCTGTACCGCAGGCAGTCGGTGCTGGTAGCTGGGGCTAATTCGCGATATTCCCAGGGGTTATTTGCGATATTCCCCAGGGTTATTTTGCCTTTGAGCTGGGGAGCGACCCTGGGGGTTCACTCCATTCAGTTGGATTCGGAAACAAAAAGTCGTTCCGGGGCAAGAAACGGCAATTTCCTTTTTTTTTTTTTAAAAAAAAGGGATTGTTGATGGGATTTTGAATATTTTTTTTCTTAGGAGTGTGGCCAAATGCTCCGTAAACTGTCACGAAATACAGGTTTCGCTGAGAAAGTCCCCATTAGTAATTGCTCTTTCGTGCTTTGGTAAAGAAGTAAAACGATTCCCAAGTTTCAAGGAACGTTTTGGAGGAGGTAAAGGCAATATGTGCTCTTTTTCCTCCCTTTTTTCTTTCTCATAACAAATCCCCACGATTTGGGCTTCTTTATAACGAGGCTGATGGTGCCAAGCATCCTTAAATTCCGCCAGCCAGCCCAGCTGAATTAACGCCAGCTTTATGAATTAACGCCCGAGGCATTGCTTCCCCACGATTCATAGCTGTGCTTAGGCAGCCTGGGTTGGGATTTTTGTTTTTATTTTTATTTTTTCATTTGCAACTGGAGCAGGGCTCAGACTTTTCATTGGAGCTGGAGTTCAGGGTCTGGAGCGAGGAGCCAACGTGATAAACTCGCTGGTGATAACTTGTGACTCCAGCATGACCCAAGGGCTTGGGCACTCCAAAAATTTAATTGTTTTTCCGCCTTGTGACTGACTCCACAGGGGGCTGACGGTTTTCTTACCTCTTTTTGCAAGGTTTGTGGAGGGCAGGGCTGCGGGGAGCTTGTCCCTGTATTCCTGGCTGCCAAGAGCAACCCCCTGGTTGAACCTGCAGCAGATACCCTCAACAAGGGAGGTCTAGAGGCAGCAAAAGACTCAAATTTGCCTCAAATTAACCTGGTTTGGGGGCGCCCAGCAGTGTAGAAGGTTCATCGCCCAGCCTGACCCTGGGAAAAGCAGTTCCTGCTTTCTCCCAGATCCCCAAAATTCCCCCCTGGCCAGCTCAGGGGGCACGCCACCGGGTACCAACCCATGCTGGCAGCATCCTCCCTGGCTCCTCCACACCTTTCTCAGCATCTTTCCCTTTTTTTTTTTTTTTTTTTTTATTTCTTTTTCCCAGAAACGAGCTGCTCTTACACTTGAAGACGTATAACATCTACTACGAAGGGCAAAATTTGCAGCTGCGGCACCGGGAGGTAAGAAGCCCCTGGAGCAGGCGCACAGCTCAGCAGGAGAGACAAACCAAGGGAGCTGGGCTCGGTTGGGATTTGTGAGGTTTTAGAACCGTTGCCCGCCGGTCAGATCCGTGGCTGTTTGTCTTCGGGGTGCTGAGCTGCCCATCTGTCGCGCAGGAGGAAGGCGAGCTGATCGTGGAGGGGCTGCTGAACATCTCCTGGGGCTTGCGGCGCCCCATCCGCCTGCAGATGCAGGATGACAACCAGCGCATCCGCCCGCCGCCCTCCTCCTCCTCCTGGCACTCGGGCTGCAACCTGGGAGCCCACGGGTGAGTAGAGGGAAAAGGAGACACCTACGGGGTGTGTGTCGTCCCCATCCCCCTCCCCCCATCCCCCTCCCCATCCCCCAGCTGCGGGTTGTAGCCCCAGCTGCCTTGTCTCTGTCCTTTTGCTTCCAACGCACAACACCCCGAAAAAGCCAAGTCGAAAATAAAATTGCTTGGTTTCACTTTGCAAACCGCCCTCCCTTCTTTTGCAAAGACCCCCTGTCCTTTGCAATGATTCCCCCTTTTTGCCATTACCCCCCCGTTTTGCAAAATCCCCCCTTTTGCAAAACTCCTTTTTGCAAAATCCCTCCTTTTGCAAAACTCCTTTTTGCAGACCCCCCCCTTTTGCAAAGACTCCCCTTCTTGCAGACCCCCTTCTTTTGCAAAGACTCCCCTTCTTGCAGACCCCCTTCTTTTGCAAAGACCCCCATTTTTGCAGCCTCCCCTTCTTGTAGGCCCCTCTCTTTTGCAGACCCCCATTTTTGCAAAGACCCCCTGTCCTTTGCAACAATTCCTTCTCTTTTTGCCAAGACACCCCCTTTTGCAAAATCCCTCCTTTTGCAAAGATTCCTTTTTGCAACCCCCCCCCCCCTTTGCAAAGACTCCCCTTCTTGCAGACCCCACCTCTTTTGCAAAGACCTCAATTTCTGCAAAAACCGTCCAACTTTTGCAACTATTCCCCCTCTTTTGCAAAACCCCCTTCTTCTGCAAAGACCCCCCATCTTTTGCATCGATTCCCTCTTTTTGCCAAGACCCACTCCTTTTGCAAAGCACCTTTTTGCAAAGACTCCCCTCTTTTGCAGGCCCCTCTTTTGCAGACCCCCATTTTTGCAAAGACACCCTGTCTTTTGCAACAATTCCTTCTCTTTTTGCCAAGACACTCTCCTTTTGCAAAAATCCCTCCTTTTGCAAAACTCCTTTTTGCAACCCCCCCTTTTTGCAAAGACTCCCTTTCTTGCAGACCCCTCATTTTTGCAAAGCCCCCTTTTTGTGCAAAGCCCCTCTCCTTTTGCAACCCTCCCCCTTTTGCAAACATTCCCCCCCCTTTTACACCCCACCCCCCCTTTTGCAAAACTGGTCCTTTCTGCAAAGGCACCTTTGCCTGCCAGAAGCTCTCCAGGGCCAGCCTGGGGGTTCCCTTGGGTACCAGTTTGATGCTGGATGTTGCTCTGGGCTGCAGCATCTCCCTGTGATGCCAGTTCCCAGCTGTGCCCGTGGACCCCTGGGCTGCCCACCAGCACCCCCTGGCCCAGGGGCGTCTTGCCTGTTTTTTGTGGGTTTTTTTAGATGTTTTCAAAGGGAATAAAGGGGCAGGTTCAGCTTTGCTTGGGCAGGGTGTGCCTGGAGCCTGCAAAATCACTGCTTCAGGCTTCAGCATCCCTTCCTGGGAAGAGGGCAGCTGCGATAAGATGCTCCAAAAGGTTTGTTGGGATGGAATTTATGGATTTATGTTGCAGCTGGCCTGTGCTGTGACCCTACAGGGATGGTTATCTGCCAGATCCGTAGGGAGAATGGGCTGCTTCCCATCCTGGATACGGCAGTGTGGGGGCTCGGAGAGGGAATTCTGGTTGTCGTTCCCTCTGCAGCTGCATCCTTACAGGGCACCCAGCATTTATTTTTTTTTTCATTCCCAGGTCTGTGCTGAAGCCCAGCACTTTGCCAGACATCCAGGTTATGGATGCAGATGCCACGCCAAACACGGAGGCTCCCAGGAGTGCTGCAGGTGAGCCGGGCTCCGATCCGGTTGGATTTGCCCAGGCGGTTGGGATCGGCTGCCTTATGCTCCAGGGGTTTTTTTGAGAAAACACAAAACAGGCTTTTTTTTCCTTCTAGAAATCAGTTTCCCCGTACTGCTCCAGGTTATTTCAAGCCATTTCCCAAGCGACTATATTTAATTCATTATTATATTTAATTTATTATGAAATTGCAACAAGAAAAATGCTCAGCCCGACGGCCCAAAGCCTTTCCCAAGGGGTTTTGCTCGGAGAAGGGGCCGCAGTGGGATGTGGTGAAAAGCAGCTTGGAAAGAAATAAGGGGATGGAGCAAAGAGCCTCGTGGGATCGTAGGGAAAAGGATGTTGGAGCTTCCCTTTCCCGGCGGCTCCGCTTTTAGGGAAGAAGAATAGGCACTGTTGGGAAGTGTGATTACCATGGGGAAGTCAACATTTCTGCAAAGGTTGTTTTTTTTTTTTTTTTTCCATCCCGGATTTTCCTCCGAGTGGAGGGGGAAGGTCTCCTCCGCCCCGGCGCTTCCTTAACCCCTTGCTTTGAGCGTGATTCAGCGCTGAGAGGGACACAAGCTGCCCCACTGGCAACTCCCACTGGGAAAACCTGCTTTATGCATTTTTCTCATTCAACCGGGCATTTTGCAGATGTTCCTGGCTTTTTTTTTTTTTTTTTTTTTTTTTTTTTTGAGGAGAGTGCTTGTGGTGTTTTTATGGACATACACCCTGGAGGCAGAGAAGAACCAGCTAATCCTTTTGACTTTGGGATGCTCACCCGCTTCCCGGCTTGGGGATGAGCTGAGCCCTTGCAAAACTCATTGATCCATGAAACCCTTTTACTTCATCCATGACCTTCCAGCTTTCACCCTCCCCCCCTTTTTTTTTTTTTTTATTTCCTGTGCCCGACACTTTTTTGTTCCCTTTTAATTAAAGCTTGCCCGGGCAATCTCCACAACACATCATACCGTAGAAAATAACCCAGCGGCTATTTCAGCCAGCCGTATGACGTTAATCCTCTGCCAGCGCATAAGAAAGAAGTCTTTTATTATATTTTTTCTTCCAAAAAGCCTGTAAAAAACAGCGCATAACGCGCGTGCATGGCTCCTCGTGAGTGCTTAGTCACCGTGGCCCGTGGCGTGCAGCTGGAGCGGGGCACACCGGAGATTTTTCTTGCTGCAGACATGCCTTGAATTAAAACATCCAAGCTCGAGACTGGAGTGGTTCATTAAAAATGGATGAAGAGCTGATTTATAATAATCTGGACCTGGGCCAGTTTTCACGCAGAGATCTGAAGTGCTGGCCTCATTTGCCTGTTCTCATTAAAAGGGGAGGAAAAAAAAAATTAAAATTATGAAAAAGCGAGTAAAGATGCTCGAGTCGCCGGGAGAAGAGGCTTTATCCAGGTAGCAGCCTGGATTTGTGCAGTTAATTCTGAATTAATAGCCTCCTTCAGGAGCTCGGGGAGAGCAAACCAGTAGCTGCTGTGGTTTAAACTGGTGGGTTAAATCCGTCCTGGGAAGTTTGTAGAGCTGTAATTCTGGGATGGCAACTTGCACATCCATGGAGGGACTCCCAGCAGCAGAGAGATGCTGGGGTAGGACCCTGTGGGGGTCTTGCTCACCCCCAGTTCTCAGCCCCATCCCCCCACCGGATCTTTTCCAGCCCCCAAGTCACAACCAGAGGAGACACCGCAGCTGATGCGGACACGGAGCGACGTGGGCGTCCGGCACCGGGGCAGCGCCCGTACCCCCAGCGAGCAGCGCCGCATCCGCCGCCACCGCTTCTCCATCAACGGGCACTTCTACAACCACAAGGTGAGCCCCACGCCCCCCGAAAGCTCTCCCAGCGGATGGGTGGGGAGATCCAGGGAGGGGGTTACATGGATTTGGTGCTCCGTAGACATCCGTCTTCACACCGGCGTACGGCTCCGTCACCAACGTCCGCATAAACAGCACGATGACGACCCCCCAGGTGCTCAAACTGCTCCTTAATAAATTCAAGGTATGAGAGATATCCCCCCCCCCACACTCCTGGGTTGCTCTACATGGGGAATTTATACCCGTATATATATATATATATATATGGGATATAAATATATAGATATATAAAAAATGCAATAGCAGAGCAAACCAACGGGATTTTTTTTCTAATTTCTGGGGAAGCCTAGGGTAGAGAGGTGGCTGGTTAACAGCGATGTATTTCTCCCTTCAGATCGAAAACTCGGCGGAGGAGTTTGCGCTGTACATCGTCCACACCAGCGGAGGTGAGTCTGCCAAAAACCTCGGCCCCAGCACAGCCCTGTCGCCCCCCGGGTCCAACGCCGGCGCTTTTGGTGTTGCAGAGAAGCAGAAGCTGCGAGCCAGCGACTACCCCCTGATCGCCCGCATCCTGCAGGGCCCCTGCGAGCAGGTCTCCAAGGTCTTCCTCATGGAGAAGGACCAGGTGGAAGAAGTCACCTACGACGTGAGTTTGCCGGCACGGGATGCTCAGCCCTTTGGAATTGGGATTGGGATGCAACCGGGGCTGGAAAACTGGGGGGAGATCTCCGTGCTGGGGATGCAGGGATCGCTGCGCTGTGTGATCCTGCCTCTCCCCGTGAAAACGCCCCATCCTGGGGGAAAAACCTTCTTCTGCGCTTAAACCCTCAATCAAGAGCAGACACCCCCAGCCCTGTTCTGCCCCCCTAAAGCTGACCACAGAAGAGCCATTCCTGTGCAGCCTTTGGTGTAATTAATTTATTTTTTTTTTCCCAGCCGCGGGTTTATGGCAGGAGCAAACAGCTCGTTCGTGCCATCTGCCGGCTCCCTCCCACCCCACCGCCGCTTTGCTCTTAAATCAGAGCCTGGATAAGATGCTTTTGGGGGATATTGGGGCTTAAACAGCCCAGACAAGGCACTTTTGGGGGATATTGGGGCTTAAACAGCCCGGAGTGACGCGCTGGGGGTGCGCAGGGCTGTCCGTATCAAGGAGCCGGTGGGTAAAATGCAATAAACCACAGGTGGATTTTTTTCCCCAACAATTAGCTAGCACGCATTTGCACAAGCTGGTGCACGTGCTGTGCAGGGGAAAAGTGGTTTATTTTAAGTTTTCTGGGTGTTTTTTTTATTTTAGGTTTCTGGGGGTGTGTGTCCTTGATTTCCCCAGTTAAATCTGGGGAGGGGATGCTGCAAGGTTGCCTTCGGCCTCGCGAGGTTGGGGCGTCCCCCTCTTCATCGCCCGGCTGGCGTTTCTCTCCACCCCCCAGGTTGCTCAGTACATCAAATTCGAGATGCCTATCCTCAGGAGCTTCATCCAGAAGCTGGAGGAAGAGGAGGATCGCGAAGTGAAGAAGTTAATGCGCAAGTACGCCGGGCTCGCTGGCGTCGGGGGGTGATGCTGGGAGTTAAGGACGTTGTCGGGGGGCATTTCAGTGCTGAAAATTCATCTGCACGGCCTTGCATCCCTGGTGCAATTTGGGTTTGGTGTGATTCTGGGGGTTTTGCGGCAGTTTGGGTTAAAAGCCCAGCGTGATGGTGCAGAAATCCTCTTTTCCTTGTCCTTCGCCTCCCCAGATACTCCATCCTCCGGCTGATGATCGAGCAGAGGCTGGAGGAGATTTCCGAAGGTCCGACGGCGATGTGAAATGCCTCACCAGTGCCCCGGCTCCGGGTTGCATCGCACAACTGTACCGAATCCTGAATCCCCGTCGTTCCCGGAGCTCTCCCGATACCCGCCTGGATCTCTCCAGCTCTGAGCCAACCCATCTTCCCCCGCCTTCATCTGCGCAGCATCCTCAGGGGCTCCTCCTTGGCAGACGGGGCTTATCCCAGCAAGGCTCTGGCTGAGCTTCAGCCAAAAGCTCAAATCCCTGGAAATAATGGGGGAAAAAAAGAGAAAAAAAAAAAAAAGAGGAAATCCGGGGCTGGGTGAGGGCTGCAAGCATTCGAGAGCAAGAATTTGGGGCTCAGTTTGAAGATGCTCGCTTCAGCCGTGCCCACACGTGGCTGCTGGCAGAGGACCCGCTGCTCGGTGGCAAGAGAGCACAAATAATTCCTCTTCTTTTTTTTTTTTTTTTTTTTTTTCTCCAGAAAAGCACATTTCTATTGCAATAATTGGCAGGTGATGGGAAGCTTTTGTAAACTGAAAGGGTTGGCTGAGAACTGGGGCTTTTTGAATACTTTTGCTGCCAAAAGCGAACCTGGGGACCGACGGTTGGATTTACAGCAAAATTGTAAATCACATTTTTCCGGGTGCGTCCTCTTAACCCGCATCGGTCGCATAACCCCCTCCTCCCCCCATTTCTAATTTGCACTAATTTTAGGGATTTAAAAAACAAACAAACAACACATACACACACAAACCATGATGTCAAACCTCTCTAGTAGCTGTAACATGCCAAATAGCACTCGCAGGAGTAGTTGATGGCGCTGAGCATCTCCCGAGGGATGCTGTGCAGGATGCAGCGGAGGTGGCAGGAGGAGGGGGAGGCAGAAATAAAGAGGTTTTTATTTTGCAGCTTGATGTTGCAGCAGTGCCAGGACCAGGACTGGCTCCTTTACCACCATCACACCTGGAAGAACCTTGTTCCTCCCGGGCTAAACCAGCAATATCGATTTTATACCTCGATGTGAACTAAAACTCTTGACTTTTTCCCTCCCTGGAGTTTTTGCAACGTATCTTTGTAATTATTTTTTTTTTTTTTGGTTTATTTTCATGGTACCTTTTCCACCTTTAACGTGTTAAGGAAAGTGTTGTACAGCGAGCAAGCTTTTTTACGTCTGCGAAGGATGACTGTGGCGTTGCTTGGTTGATTAACAAGAAAAGAAAATATGTAGCAATTTAATACAGACTGAACCCCCCCCGCGTTCGAGTTTGGTTTGTTGGAAATAAAGCACTTTGCGGATCGAAATGCTGCTGCCGTGGGCTCCGGGGGGGGGGGGGGAGGGGGGGCTGGGAGCGATGAGTGGGGAGAGCAAAACCTGCCTGTGTCCCAGTGGAAAAAGTTTCCCAAGGAGAAATGCTCCCACTCTGCCGATTTGGAGACTCAGGAGGGAATTGCCGGAGGATCTGGGGGGATGCTGGAGGGTTTGTCCAGCCCTTGGCGACCACCTACCCCCATGCGCCACGGTCAGCGGGCTCCATCCTCTGGATATTTCTTTTCCAGAAGGCAAAACTCGCCTCTAGAAGCACACTCTTGCATTGCTTTGTCTTGATTTAAACAGGTGGCGTTTTTCAAGGGGATCTGTTCAGATTTTTTTCCCCTCCTGGAGGCTGAGCTCTCTGTGTCCCCCAGGTTGTCCCCAGCCGCGTTTTGCTGGCTCCCCAAAGCCGCTGGCCCATTTATCCAGCCCACTGAAGCCCGTTTATCCCTCCCCGTGCAGGAGGGGGATATGAGTGACGTTGGCTCTGCTTGTCCGGATTTATCCACCGGGAAAAGTCCGATGTGAGTCGCGCCCGGCGGGCACAGAGGGGAAGAGCCAGCACCAGCGCGGCACCGGGTGCACGGGTAAGGGCAGCATCCTCGGCACGCAGTCGAGGGATTAAAAAAAAAAAAAAAAAAAAAGAAAAAAAAGAAGAAGAAGGAATTAGGCAGATAGCAAGGGGAAAAGTGTAAAGTTTTGGCACACACCTGAGCTGGAGGTTGGGATGGGGAGAGCAGCCGGGGAAGCTCAGCACCCTGCCTGGCCCACGTTGTGAGCCGTAAGCTTGGATGTTGTAGGGGAAAGCAAGAGGGGAAAAACCAGGAAGGAGAAAAAATCCTCGTGTCTTAATTTTTGTGGGGTTTGCTGCTGGGTTTTGCGTGTTTCCAGCGGTGGCAAGGCAGCTGCAAACAGCTGGAAGGGGGACGTGCACTTCTTTGGGCTCTCCTTAAAATAAACCACATTAATCGGAGGAGCAGGGCAGCAAAACGAGGAAAATTAACTTAATCAAGCCCTTTTTATTATTATTATTTTTTTTTAATCGCTGGGTTTTGAAGGGGGGGAGGGTCAGGCCTAGCAACTTCTAGCAGGGGCCACCGGAGGGAAACGCTGACGCAGGGATGCTGCAGCCGGGGCGGCCGGCCAGGGGGGCTCTGCTTTTTCAAAAGGCTTTTGTCAACGCAGCTCCTGCTATTTTGGGGGATGATTTCGGGGCCGCGATGGCTCAGCAGCTTCGGTACAATGAGCCTGTTTGCTCAGCCACCGGCTGGAGGGGTTGCAGGGAGGGGGGTGGGTTGGAGGGGGGAGCACATCCTGATGCTCCAGGGCTTTGCAGCGGGGTGGAAAACTGAAGGTGCAGCTTTGCTGAGGAATTTGGGAGCGTTGGCATTGCACCACGCTGGCATATTTATTAAAAATATACCATCTGGTGAATATGTACGATAATACATCAGATGTATTTGTATGTACTATATAATAGTACATACCTTTATAGATATAAATACATAGAAATGTGTTTGTACCATACATAAAGGGCACCGGGACCCCCCCACTCACCATCCCTCCTTGTGCCCCGTTCGCAGGTCGGGCAGGATGAGGCCCCGCGATGCCTGGTGCTGGGTGGTGATGCTGCTGCTCGCCCTCTTCAGCGACGTCGCCGGTGGTCGCCGCGGTGCCGGTGGGAGAACTGGCGGGCGAGGCGGTGGCGGCGGCGGCGGGGGGCTGCGCGGGGGCTTTCGGGCCGTCTCCCGCAGCGGTGGCACCCCCGGCCGTGGCTCGAAGGTGGCGGGGGCCATCGCTGCCGGCGCTGCTGCGGGGTACGGCATGGGGCTTTTGGGGCGCCCACGGCCATCCCGCCTGGGGCACGGCGTCCCGGCAGCCCGGCAGCCCCCGCCGGTGGGTGGGTTTCATGCCCCAAGTTGGCCGGACATGGGTGCCAAGAGGGGACCCCCCAGCCGAGCCTCTGGGGACCGGCGTGGTGGCATCAGCCCCACTCTGCTGCTGGCACCCGCTGTCTGCTTCATCAGCCACGGGCTGCAGCGCTGAGCACGGCAGGGGACCCCGGGGGACCCCCGGCCGGCTGAGCCCGCCGGGATTTCTTAGTGAATGACTTTCCTGGGAGATTAGATGTGGCTTGGGGAGGTGGAAGAGATGCTCCGCCGCTGCCTCAGTTTCCCCCCGCCGGCACGCTGGGACCCTGAGCCAGCAGCCGGAGCTGGCAGGGCCACCCGGGAGCCGGCCAGATCCTGCAACCCCCCATCTGCAAGAGCACGTCCGTGAGCAAACCCAGCCCGGCAAGGAGGTGTGGATATTTGTACCCGGGAAGATGCTGGAACAGCCCCGCCAGCGCTTGGATCTAGTTTCCTATTGCACGGCTTTACCCAAAAACGCTCCTTTCCCCCCGCAAGAGCGCTGGGACTCTGGGGGGGTTGGATGCAGGGCTTGAAAATGGACCCCTCCACCTTGCAATAAAGTTTGGCCTTGAGACAGCCTCTCTTTTTTTAACCAAATCCATCGTGTTCAGCACTGGCAGCAACCTGAGGAAGAGCTGCTGCATCTTCAAGGGATGCTGCAGAGGCGGGGGAGCATGATGCTCGGGGACTGAACCACCCCCACCCCCCCCCAGCTCCATCTCTTTGGCTTTGATATGACCAAACACGTCCCGATCTTTCCCATCCCCTGCCCAAAACACACCCAGCTGGGGGACTGACACTCCCTCAGGTGCTTCGTGTTTGGCAGAGAGGCTGCAAGTTCACGCTGGGAAGAGCTTGAAAGGAGCAGTGAGTGATGCTTTCCCCTCCAGCACCTGCGGTTTCTTCTCTAATCCCTGTCTGGGGGGGGTTACATCTTCCCTACAACCTGGTGCAGCAGCTCAACCGTTGCTGTGAGCAAAGAAAATAAAAAGAAATACCAAGTGAAATATCGGGGATCCCTAAAAAACTTGTGGGCAGCCACGAGCACCGTCCTCCAGCAGGTAAGTCCCTCGCCAAAGTATTTTTGAGCCTGGATGTCCGTGAGCAGCTCATTCCCCCTTAGAATGAGGGGAGGGGGGTGTAAATATCCTTATCACCTCCCCAGGAGAGCGGCTGGGTCGGGTCCTACCTCTATCCAGGGGTGGAAGGAGCCCTGGCAGCTGTACATTGATTTTCTGGGCTCTTTTTTAGTGCCTTCTTAAATTTTACAGAAGTCATTTGGCTCCCGAAGGATTTAACAGCATTTCAAGCATGGGATGCCCCCCAGGCCGATGCTCTCATGGGCGGCCCAACCTCCGTCATCTCTCCCCTGGCTTAGGGAGAGCTTTTAGGCTGAACAAATCCAACTATTCCTGTAGTGCACCGTGGGGTTAAATTTTTTGACGTGCTTGTTTAAAAGAAAGGATGAACCCAGCAGAAACTCTAGGCACAGCTCAAATTTGCATTTTTCCAGCCTATATTTTGCATCCAGAGCCACTCGGGTTGTGCTTCAATGCCCAGACCCCATCACCAGCATCCTCCGCTCACAGCCCCAGTTTGCAGCCTGAGCTCAGAACCGCTGTCAGGATGATCCTGCGCTTCCCACATCACATTCCCAGAAGATCTTTTCTTGCTTTTCCCTCCCACCTGCATGCAACACATAGGGACACGCTCCGATTTCCACCCCCCAGTTTAATTTCCAGCCCTTGGGGGGGGGGGGGGGCAGTTGCGGGAAAAGGCTGTAAAAGCTATTAGCATCCTTGTTAATTACCATGTGCTGAGGGGCTTTGGGGTTGCATGTTTATGGGGGGGAGTGGGGCTGCTTTTGAGCAACCCCAGATGCTGCGATCCCTCGGCGATGTGTTTTTCCAGGCGAGTGGTTACTGGCAAACTCCAGGCATTTTAATACATTTTGCTCTGGAACAGCGAGCGAGCACCGGCCTCCAGCGTGCTCGGCTGTAAAGCTCAGCCTGATTTTGCTGGGGTTTTTCCGGAGATCGAGCCTTGCAAAAGCATCCCTGGGGCTGGTCCTGGGAGCTGGTGCTGGGCTCAGACAGGAGATGGTGCTGTTCGCTCTGCGATGCGGCGCCTCCGATCCCCAACACTGGGTCAGAAGCAGCAATAAAATCACCCCTGGATGAGGTCTAGGCACTCACTTTGCTTTTCAAGCCTCCAACTAAGACTATTTCTCCTCCAACTCTGCAAACCCTTCAGCTGGGCACCAAAAATCTGCTTTTTTGCATCTTTTTTTGCAGGCAAGAATAATCTATTTGGTTGCTCTGCCTGCCTGGGGGATGCTTGTTTGAGGAGATGAGGGATGCAAAGCACCGCGGGATGGGCGATTCAGTGCAGAGTATAAAAAAAACAACCCCCAAAATTTTATTGCGTTTGTACTTCGGTGTTTATTATCGGCCTGGTGAATCAGAAACGCTCCCTAACGTTGCTTGGCAGCAAGGCTGCCGCCTGCGCTGCAGGATTTGGAGTATTTAAGCTAATTAATGTAGAGCAAATCATTCATCTAGTCCAACCAACCCGTCCTAGGGGCACAGAAGGCTCCAGGGATTTGGATTCAACCTTAAAGGACACGAGGGCTGGGAGCGTGTCCCCGTGTCCCGCGTGAGCGCTCCAGGAGCCAGGAAAACTCCGATGCTCCCCCCGACCCCGCAGCCGACAGCTCCAATAATCACCCTAAAAACCAATTACCTGGCGCAGGACCCGTGCTGGTTAAAAAACGGGTGGGAATGATTTTGGGGGGGCTCATCTGAGCGCTGCCGACGCCGTGTTTCCCTGCGCTTGGGTCGCTGGAGCAGCTTCCCCGTGCTGGGGTGCAGTGCAGGGAAAATGGGGGGGTTGGGGGGCTAAAAATAAGCATTTTGTGTTTCTGCCTGCTGAGGTCAAACCCTCGCCGGGGGGGTCATCGTGTGGGTGCTGCCAGCCTCTTCCCAGCAACAGCCATGGGCTCACCTTGGAAAACAGGGGGGGTGTCCTTCTTTTGGGGGGTTTGGTTGGTTGTTTTTTCCTTCTTGGGGTTTTTTTTTCCTTCTTTTTTTTTTTTTTTTCTTCCTTCTTTTGTGGGTTTGTTGAATTTTCTTCCTTCTTTTTTCTACATGCGTTTCTTTGTTGCTGTTTGTTTTTTTTTCCTTCTTTCTGTTTTGTTTTTTTTTTTTTTTTCTTTCCTCCTACCGCTGGGCTGCAGCTTGCCAGTGCAAGGCTTATGAGGGGATGGGTCTCCCCAGCCCATCACTGCAGGGTTGTATCTTCATTGCTACCTATTTCTCTTTCCAGTTTGAAATCACTGTCATTTTACCTTGAAAAATCTTAATTAAGAAGAATTGTATAAACCTCCCCATGGCCCTGACCAGCAGGGTCCTCCCCAGCTTGAGGACTGGTGAAGCAGTTTTCCCTGTGGCAGAGCTGGGGGCTTTGGGGGTCTTGAGTTTATTTTTTCCCCCTTTTAAATGATATGACAAAAATCCTGAGATATTCCGTTGTATATAGGGCAAAATAACACCCTAAATAAAATGTCCCTGTAAAATTTGGTGCTAGGAGGCAGCTGGATGCCGAGTTGGTGTCGGATGAGCGGCGGCCGCAGGGATGCTTAGGACAGACCTAATAACCTCACAGGGGCTTTTTATTCCCCAAATCCTTCTTTCCAGTACAATTTTTTTAATTGCTTTTGCACAGAAAAAATGTGAAGTGTGAGATCCTGACCTTGTATTTTTATTTTCCTCCTTTTGGAAACTAGCTCCCAACACTAAACCCTGCCTGCCATCTATTTTTTTGCCCCACTCCCCACTTGCTGCCTCACCTATTAATATCGAGAGCTATCGTGGTGATGCCCAGTAGCCAAATTCAAGCAAAAAGACCCTTTTATTTTGCTCTTTCCGAGCACCTGCAGGAGCTCTGGATCCCTGTTATGAGCCTCTTAAGGTTTCTTCTTTGTGAGCAAGCTGCTTGCATGCAGGAATAATAATTTATTTAGCTTTTTTCCTTTATTATTCTGCCAAAAGTATGCAAAAGAGTCACATTTGGGGTTTACCTGGAGCATCACTCAAAGACCACATCCTTCAGCACCCTTGTGGGCAAGGGGTTTTGCAGCACGTCCTGCGTAGGCTCAAACCAAACAGGTCCAAGGGTTGGTCTTGAGCTTAAAATTAAAGCACCATCCAGCTGAAGGGTCCAAACTCTTTCATATTTTTAATTGTAATTTTTAACCCTTGCTGTAATCTGAGTCATCTAACGGTGGTACTGGTTTAGGTACTGGGGGAATTTGGAATTCTGGCAACATGAGGTAGGGCTTGGGGCTTCACATGAAGGTGGTCGGGCTTAATGCCACTGAAACAGCAAATGTAGAAACTCTTTTATTAGACAGAAAATAGATGGAGTAAATACAAGGTATAAATGGGTGTTGACTTTCTATGGGGAGAAGAAATCCCTGGCCCCAACCAGCGCTTTGGCTTTATTAGGAACTAGTTGTTGGATGGGAGCGATGCCGTTCGTGGGAGCAGGGGAGGAGAAGAGGTTAACAGAAATTGTGGGGTTTAGGCCAAATTTAGTGCTGAAAGGGAACAAAGGCGCCCACAGGCTGGGGAAGCAGGGACAGACAGGGCAAAAAATGCCACTTCTGTCCCTGGAGCTGCGGGGCCGAACAAGAGCTCTTTGCACGAAGGAGGCTGACGTGCATCTTGGCTTTATCCATTTTAATTTGTACCAGACGTCGAACACTTAGAAAAGTATTGGAACGGCAAATCTCATGCATGCACCGTTACGGATTTACAAAACATTCGCGTATCACAAAGTACGAGTTACCTCAAAGCCCTGCTTTTCTGGTGAATATCCTGAAAGATTTCTCTATATTGTTTTTTTTATATGTATATATATATATATATTTCTTCACTTAGTTTACACCGATGCGAAAAATCATTTAGGACGGTGTCATTCAGTGCCTTGCGAAAAAAAAAAAAATACACAAGAGATATTAAATAGAACTCGGGGTGACCGGTTCAACAAGCACAGCTTGACAGATGCTACAGGTTACATGCAACCCAGCATCGGCCCAAAGATGAGAAGCAAAAATTTCACCCACCGCTTCTGCCTGTCAAACAAATCACTTGCAAATCACTTTTTTTTTTTTTTTTAAGTATCTCCCATCCCATTGCTTTTCCCGATGCTGTTTGCTGTAACCATATGATTTAGCTGATTTATGTCTCTCGCTACGTGCTCGACCCCCCGCCACACACCCCGAGCATCCTTTTTGCTGTATTTACATCCCTTAGGTGTAAAAGGTGCCGAAGTGTGAGCGTGACTTGTCACCTATCGAGCATCCAACCCAGCTTTTTCTTGGGCTGTGACGCGCCAAGCGTTACTGCTTTGTAGGATTTTTTGGAGCGTTCAGCAGCACTTTTTGCCTTTAGGCAGGCTACAAAACACAGTGAGGCTCAACCCAAAGCAAAGCGGCGCAGGAGCCAGCCAAAACCCGGCCGGGGGCTTCAACCTCGCTGCAGGGGGCGGGGGAAGAAAAAAAAAAAGAATAATATTATTTTTGCCTATTGCTGCAGGAAGTATTTGCAGCATGCAAGGTGCAGAGCGGGTGGGGTATGTACATGAGGAAGGATGGATGGTTTTTAGGATTAAAGGGTTAAAATTGCAACCTGGCAGCTTGTTGCTTGGAAAACCCATAACCTGACCCTCCTAAAACCCCTGGGGGGTGTATAGGTGCTGGGGCGCAATGCGGCGCGCCCTGGGGAGAGGGGTTTTTGGTGGCAGCGGGACTAAGGGGATTAGATAAAACCCTGCTTGTTAGCCAAGAGGATTTTCGGAAACGCTCTTGCAGGAATGCTGAGGACTGTGTGAGCTCCTCTCTGCTCAGTCCCTCTCAGGGTGGCCCCAAGGAGGAGGAGGAGGAGGTGGTGAAGGCCATTTTTTTGTGCTTCCAGCTCCGTTGCTGTCCTGCCACGCCAGGGACGCATTTGGAGTGGAGAAGGAAATTTTCATCCAGTTGCTTAAACCGGAGCCTCTGGGGAGGTGATGGGGAGTATCTGTGCGCCCCGAGGGCTCTTCACCAACGACGACCGCAAGCAAGAACGGGGAGGGTTTGGGGGGTCCCCATGGGGGGGACAGGTGACATCTTGAAGCCGTGGGGATCCGGGACACATCAGTGCATGACGAAGAGGGTGAGGAGGAGGAGGGCAGCGAGGGAGGCGTCGGCGAGGTGCAGCCGGATGCCGGAGGCCAGGCGGTACTCACGGTACTGCTGGATGCACATCTCCCGGATCACCTTCGTCACCACCTTGGTCTCCAGCTCCACCTCCGTTTGGTTCGCCGCCGCACCAGCCTCTGAGACATTCTTCTTGGCGGCGGGTCCAATGTTGTGTTCGGTCACCGTGATGTTAAAGCAGTCGGCGACGAAGACGTCCTGCGAGACGGGGCTGCTGTAATCCCGGTAGTAAACCTGGTTGGGGTAACGAGCTGAATTCTCATTCCACCATCGGTACTCATCGGGGCTGTCAAAGCGATAGTGCATCCCCGACATGACACGTCCCATGGCATAGCCACCCAAACCTCCCACCACGGCACCCGCCGCCGCCGCCCCGGCCACGTGCTTGAAGTTGGTCTTGGATTTGGGGGGTTTCCATGGCTTTTGGTTGTGGTAACTGCCTCCGCTGGATGGGTTGTAACCCTGTCCCCACCCCGGGTTGTGGGGGTAGCCCGGGTTGTGGGGGTAGCCCGGGTTGTGGGGGTAGCCTGGGTTGTGGGGGTAGCCCGGGTTGTGGGGATAACCAGGATTTTGGGGGTAGCCGGGCTGGCGGGGGTAGCTGGGCTGGCGGTGGCTCCCTGTGCCCCAGCTGCCTCCGCTGGGTTTGCCTTTGCTCTTCTTGGAGAAGGCGACGTCAGTCCAAGCGCCGAGGAGCAGGGCCACCAGGCAGCAGGTGACGAGGAACCTGGCCATGGCTGTGGGACACAAGGACAGGCAGCGTTACAGGCAGGAGGCAGAGACCTGGAAGCCGCTGCATCCACACCACCGCGAGCATCACGGGCTTTAGGCATCATATGAAACTTATGCACCGTATAAAACACTTATTGTCCTCTAATCCAACTGCAGGATAAACAGCTTTGAACTTAAATGCATATTTATCCTCCCCAAATCTCCTTATTTTTATTATTTTTTTTTTTATTATATATTTATATCCCCCACCTCCCCAACAGGTCCTCTGCTAGTCACGGCAATTTTAAGTAGTGGAAGAAAAGCTTTTGGGAGAAATGTTTCACTCGATTCAGAGGTAAAAATCCACTTATCAATCTTGCTCAGTCGAATCAGATGATATAAATGAGATGTCTGATGTGCAAGGACCGTGGGTTATGAACAGATTCGCCCCAGTCTCCAAGCTTTTGGGTACCCAGGGCTGCAAGGAGGGCAGTGCCCAGCCTTGCCTCAGAGGTTTTTTTCCCCAAAGAGCAAAATTCAGCCTATTTTGCCCAAGTCCCTGTTTATGAGCAACACGCCTGAACTGAAGAACAGCATTTTTTGAGTTTAATGTGTTTGCAAGTATGTGCTTACTCAGCATTTCACTGCTGGCATCCCAGGGGCACACCAGGCATCTCCTACGTTAGCTGGTGGGCTGGTGAGGGTGAAATCCCGTGTATAATCCAGCCTTTATAATACACACCAGGTCTGCAAATCCTTTGGAAAGACCTTTGGAAAACACCTCCCAAGCTGCAAAATCCCTTTGGATGCCTCCGCGCAACGCCAAGGAGCGCTGAATTACTGTTACACTCGCGTTTAATATGCAAGTCCAGCAATAGCAAAGGGTTTTTTTTGTCCTGCTGGAGGCTGAGCTATTCCCAGAAATCCCCCTGAGTATGCCAGGATGGTGAGGAGGGAAAGCAAAGCACTCCTGGAAAAGCGTGGGTGGGTATTTTGCAGCATTCTTAGATGCTTCAGATGCGCTTTCTGGTTCATGATACAGCAAGAAACAATTAAGCTTTGGGACGTGAGTGGGTTTTTCTTAGCAGCTAATGGACCGACTGCCTCGAGTCACCACTCAGGCCAGCGAGAAGCTTAATGCAGGTCAGAGATGCCAGTCTCTCGTGAGCTGCTGCCCTTAACAGCGCAAATGGGCAGAACAAACCCCTGGTTAAGCCAGAAATTCTTCTATTACACATTAGCTATGGTTTTATGGTCCATAAAAAGCAAATTAATCTCTCTTTGGGTTCAGATAATGATGCTCTGCCTCTCCTCCCCGCCCCCCCCCCCCCCAAAAAAAAAAAAAAAAATCTGCTATTTTGTCAAAATGTTTGAACTAAAGGTCCTTTAATGTCAGTGTTTTGGTTGGGATCGTTAGCAAGACGCTTAATTAAAAGAACAGGGGAGATGTACACGCCTGTCCCTTGGGACGGGGAGGAAAGCCAGGCTCGGACTGCCTGCTCGTAAAAAAATTTGGGTGCAAGCTGCCTGCTTTCAAGCGGCTTTGCTGCCCACCCGCTGGGAGCGAGGATGAGATCAGGGGGGTTAAAAATAGGCGAAAGACATGGGAAAAATTCAGATGGGCAAACGCTCCTTGGGCACTCAAAAGCCAGAAAAGAAATGGGGGGGGGGTGTGTGTGTGAAAGCAGCAAATAGGCAATTATTTATTTTTTTTTAATTATTTTTGGAAGCTGTGACTCCTCACAGTGAGTTGCAAGGGGGAGAAAAAAAATCAATCCCTGGATGAGAACAGGTTACAGCAAAGCCCCGGAGGATATTCCAGCCTGGCAGCACCAACCTGTTCATTTAATTGTCTTCGCAGAGCCAAGCTCTGATAAACAGGGTGAAGGTTTGTTTGCCTGTGCGTTGCTAATTACCGAGCACCTTGGGCAGCTGAGCTTTGCCCCCCAGTAAATGTGGTGGCTGGTGGAATGTGATGGGGACCAGGGAGCTGCTGCTTTGGGTTCGGAGCTGGGTTCCCTCTGCTTGGAAATAATATTTACGGTGCGACCATAATATTATTATTAAATTACATTATTGAACAACTTCGCAGGTATTCTTCCCACCCCACCCCCCTCCCAGGACTCTTTTTAACCTTCCTCCCCAGTTTTGCCTCTCTGCAGGCGAACCTAGGCAATGACAAATTGATTCAGGTGATTTCTATCAGAGCCGTTTATATCCATGCCGGTGGTGGAGAACCAGAGGAAACCCAGCACTCCTTCAGGGCAGCGGGGGAAGCGGAAAATGGAGGATGTGAAGGAGCGATTGCACGCAGCAATTACGTGTGCTGGGTCGGCAAGAAGGCGGCTTCTGGTTTGGAGAGGAAAACCACCACCCTGGTGCTAAAATAACCGTGGAAATAACCTTGTTAAGGTGCCCGAGGGGAGAGAAGAAATGAAGGGGGGGTGGGGAAGGGGAAGGTAGAGAGAGCGATGCGGTGAGGAGGGTGGGAAGATGCTTGGGGATGGGGGTGTCCATACCCTCCCGGTGATACTGGGAAGGTTTTGGCTCTTGGTGGGTGAAAAATCCAAGTGGGGCCTCTGGGGAAGGCAGGATGCAGGCTGGCTTTCTGAAAATGCCACCCCTCGTTTTTAGAAATCCCTCCCCCTTTTTTTTTTTGTTTTTAACCCCCCACATAATGGGGGAGCAGAGTCCTGCGCAGCTATGGGAAAGAACAAAACATACCAGGTAGCTCTGGGCAGGGGGGAAGAAGAAATCTCCCAGCACTGGCTTAGAATCAACCCCGAGTAAACAAGCGCTGGGTGAGAAGCAGAGCCGTGTCTTTTAAGGAGGACGCTTGCCTTCAGAGCTGGAAATATCTATTTTTAGGCAGTGATGACAGGGAGAAGATGCAGCTCCCCATCTGCTGTGATGCTGCTCAGTGTTAAAAGCTCTCACCTCTGGATTTATCCCACCTGAAGCCCCCAGGTCCCATTTTCCCCCGACACTCACCGTCTGGGAGCCCGTTGCTTGCTCGGTTCAGGGTGATTCAGCCTCGGCCACAGAGCTACGGGGAGGAATAAATAGCAAGAGGGAGGAGCTGGCTTCTGCGCAGCCCAGCCCTGCACAGCCTGGCCAGCATCCATCCTCCTTCCCTAGGGAATACCGCAGCCGGCACCCTGAAAAATTTGGGTTCACCCCCCCGTCATCCCTCCCAGCAGATAAGGGCATGGGAGGCAGTGCCGGCGACCAAACGGGTGGCTGGAAAAATTGCAGCACTTGGATGGTTTATTGAAGAAATATCGGTGGGATCTCCAGGGTTTGCGGCTGGTTTGGAAATCTTGGAAAACTGGAGCACTTGGATGGTTTATTGAAGAAATATCGCTGGGATCTCCAGGGTTTGGGGCTGGTTTGGAAATGTCGGGGTCGAGGCTCCGGGAGAAGAAAGGAGGCTTTTAGCAGTTGCTGGCTGCAGCTCCTAGTCCCTTAGCCTGTGAAATAGAGAGATGCTTTGCAGGTTGGTGGATAGAAAAAAAACCACAGGCTCAGACCTACAGGGGAAAGGAGGAATCTATCTTCCAAGTTTATTTTGCTCCAGAGGAATAAAACTCGCTCCTGCACAGAGCGGTCACGCTTCGTGTTGAGGTACTCTGATATTTATAGGGAGGAAACGCCGCAGAAGGCAATTTAAAATTAGGTGGGATGCTTATGGCAAGCTGGGGCTTTTACGGCACCCTTTTCCAGAGGGTAAGGATATCTGTTTAGGATAGAGACCTAAAGCCCAGGATGGGGAGTTCTCCCATTCTTTAGGATTAGGATGGGCTCTAAATAAACAGGTTAATTCCAGAGCAACCTGGGATGCTTGCATGATGGTTGGGAAATGCAAATAAAGCTCTAAACTAATTGCGTTGGGGCTGATTATGGCACAGCCACGCGATGAAGCCAAAACCCTCCTGAGGTTTTGCTGTCCAAAATAGCCCGGCCAGGTATGGCCATCCCGGCGATGCTCCCACCCCTGGACCACAGAGCACATCTGGCTGTAAAGAAGATTTCCGCCCTGATGCTCCATATACTTGTTTATCCATCTGGTGGGATTATGTTAAAAAAAAAAAAAAATTCTGTCTGGCAGGGAAATGGTCTGTGCTGGGTGCTTTGGCTGCACCAGTGAGACATACATTTTAATTTCTGGAGGAGAAAATTGAATAACAGGGGCAGGATTAAGGTCAGTGAGCCTGTCAAAGCTCTCTCTTGGAATACACAGACATATTTATTCCTTGTGAGAATGTGCAGATGGCTCCTGGTTCCCTGGTTTTGGTTTAAATACTCTTCAGTGGGCTGTCTGAAAGCCAAAGCCAGGAAAAGAAAGAAATGCAGCATTGGGAATGGAATGGTTGGGATGAATTCATTCACAGCTTCTAAAAATCAGGTTTTCTTCCATAATAATATATTTTGGAGGAAGTTCTGCTCTTGTCTGGGGAAATACAGAAACTCTGTGGGATCCCAGCTGTGAATCGAGCAGGAGCAGCCTATTGACTATTGATTAATTTTTAATGTATTGTGGAAGTCAGCAGTGCCAAAACCACCCAAACCAGTATATCCACAGCAACTACAGAATGGAGCCGTGTGCCACAGGGTTTCTTTGGCATCTCAGGGTAAAATCGTTGCCGGCAGCGAGACAAGAGCTGCATTGATCTCTGCTGGAGGTTTGGCCCTTCTTTGTCCGCAGCTCAGGCAGCAGCAGAGGAAATAATGCACCGTTAAGTGCGACAGGGGTTCATGCCAGGTTAGAAAGCATTAATGGGATGGGGGTTTCTCGTAACAAATGGAAAATGCTGACTTTGGTTTAATGATGAGCTGGGAAAAGACCCAGGTTCATCTGGTCTTGCTTCATTGCATCTCATTGATTTTTTTTCTCTTTTTTTTTTTTTTTTTTTTTCTTTAATTCATGCAAAATACTTTTATTCACGTAACTCTGGACTTGGAGAATTAGCCACAGATTGCAAAGGCAGGGGGAGGCATTCAAATAGTTTGTAGGAGATTTGGAGGTAATTTGGTGGGGTTTGGAGGTAGGGATGAAGTCCCACAGCCTGACCCTATCCCGCCATCCCTCCTTGGAGCTGGCAAAGAATCTGGGCTTGAGCTCGCCCCATCTGAAATCACGCTTAGCTCATCAGGAAACCTCTTTCAACCCTCCAAAGGCAAAAATAAGTGGAAACAAGTGCTGTGTTTGGACAGTTAATGAAATGCATTTTGCAGAATTTGGTTTATTTTCTAGTCTCACCTCGGAATAGTCTCTTTTAAGCAAAACTCCTCTGCTTGTATTTCTTGGGAACCAGATGCCTCGGTAATATTTGGCTCCTCACTGGATAAAAGCAGAGAAAATGCAATTTGGGGAATAACGGGGGTGACAGCAGTGCAGGGAAAGAAAGTGCTGGGGGCACTTGATTTCCAGCCAGAAGGAAAGATGCTGCTCAGTCAGGCTGTATTTTCCCATGTCAGTAGAAAATTGTGTAAGTAAAAAATGGAAGCCTTTTAGGGTGTTTTGCATTTTCTGCGGTGGTGAGGGCTTCATGACATGCATGGAGTAAAGCTTTGCTGGGGCTCGCAGGCCTGCAGACTGCAGGAAGGGCAACTCCCCCCTAAGAGAAAAGAAATGTCATTTTTGGCCCGTTTTTAGTAGAAGAAGGGGTTTTCCATACATAGAAATCTTTACCTGCACCGTTATTCTGTATTAAACTGCAGGATTACACCTCTCACTGGTGGCATTTCTCCTTTGCTCTTGACAATCCTAAGTTTTCCTGTAAAAAGAAGTAAATAAGAAGGCTTACAAATGTTTAGCCTTTTGCCATGGATGGAAACCAGCCAGGAGGCAAAAAACTGGCAGGAGCAGGACACCAGTTACACAACCTGCGATGGTGGGAAGAAGTCCCAGCGAGTCCCTAATCCCAGAGGCATGTGAGGGCACGAACAACGTGCCAGGAGAGGAACCACCGAGGGGGTAAGCAAGGAACACAAACTTTCAGTGCAGTATCTCATGTTGCTTCCAGGAGGGGGTTTCTTTTTTGGCCAGACACGGTTCTGTTGCAAAGCCAAGGGGCGCAAAGCTATCACGGGAAAAAATAAATCAGTTTATGGCTGCTCTAGTAAATGCGACTCATTGCAGCCATGATGCTGGGGAGGAGTTTTTGTCATCCCCCCTCCTCCATATTGATCTGCCTTCCTCACCAGTGATGTCTCTTTGCAACGCGATCTACGGGCAGAAGTGACTCACAGGTAACAGGATCCTGGCAGCATCTGCCTGCTGGTGGGAGGCTCTAGGGAGGAACTATATTGAAAGGTGGATTTGGGGGAAGAAAGCAGCAAATAAGGCAAGGCTTTTCTGGTTGTGTTTCGAAGACAAAGCTAGAGCCTTGAGGAAGAGATTAGCCAAAAGAATTTAATAGGAATTTCTTTTCCGCAGGGAGCAGCAGCCAGCTGAAATATAAAATATTGGAGGCTGCACATACCCTCCTTCTTTTTACTATTGGACAACTGTCTTTAAAAGGCTATAAATGTTCATCCAGTTGCTACAATCTTATTAGGAGTGTAATAGCCTCTGCTCATGTGCTAGCTGCTATTCCGGGGAAGGGACACACCTAAGCTCTTTATGGATGAGAGGGAAGGGAGGGACTCTCCCTGGCCGTGGGCTGATGCCTTCCCAATGATGCATTGCGTCTTTAGAAGATAACCTGCATGGGACACAGCTCCCAAAAATGCGTCTTCAACCTCTCCCAGGATTTGGAGGTACAACTAGGTGCTAGAAGGTGAAAAATAAGCTTTTATTTAAAAAAAAACAAAACAAACAAAAAAAACCCAACCAAACAAAAGAACCCCAAAACTTTTTCATTTTGGAATAAGCACTGATAATAAAAATGCTTTGAAAGTGGAGGAAAAAAAAAATAATTTCGGTACTTGAGCGTCCCTGCTGTCAGCTGGGTTAATTTATGGGAAACGGAGAAGTCAGTCATGCTTGTTTGAAGAAGATGTTTGCTGTCCGAGCCAGTTTCAGCCCAGCATTTGGTTTAAAAATATCCCATCCCAGTGCCTTGGGTGCAGCCACTGCAGGGCAATGCACAGGGTTTGTGCCTCCGGGCTGAACAATTCCCTGCTGTGTCCAGGGGAACGAGCAAGGGGAAGAGCTACAACCCTTCGCAGAAAGGGCTCGTTATGTCCTTTTGTATCAATAAACCTCTTGTTTTTTGAACAGACAGGACAGCCTGGTCTTTGGGCTCTTTTTAAATCATGACGCCCCTCCACAAAGCTGCAGGAACAAATACTTTCCCAGCAATCCTACGATTCAGCTTCCCAAAAAGTTCCCTGAGCGGGGCGATACCAACCAGCTGGCTCCTTCGCAGGAAAAGCTGAATATCTGTATTTTTTTTTCCTCGCAGCAGAGCCTGTAATATTTGACTCACCGGTAGGCTTTCCTATGCCTCTCTCCCATTTATTTTTAACTCGCAATCCCCTTGGAAGACTTTCCGAGATCAGAGCAGCGGCGTAAGCACGTTGCATGACATAACATGGTTGTGCTGAGGTCACCTTCTCAAAAATAAACCAGGGCACACCCGGGATGGGCGAAGGCGCTCCCATTTTCATCGTTTCTACATCAATCATCCATGCCAGCCTCTGATCCCACTTCGGAAACTGCTCCTATCCCAGATTGCGTCAGCTGTGTGCCGAGAGTTTGTAGGAGTGTGCCGAAATCCTGCAGGATGTGTTTAAATGTTGTATTCCCCAGGCAGAGCCGCAGGCACGAGCATCTTCTTTTGGAGGTGTGATGGGTGGAGGGATAATGCTGCGGTCCTTGGGGCTCCCTGTGGATTCTTGGCTGGGTTGCGTTGGGAAAGGGGCAGGAGAAATCAGTTTTCCCAGTGGGAAAAGGGTCTGTGGGATGAGATGGGGAAATAAGATGGGGAAAGCTGAACCCCAGGAAATACAAACAATTGTTTGATTTTTAATTAGAAAAAGAAAAAAAACAATGGACTGAAACAAAACCCAGATTGAAGATGGAGAAATAACTTAAAAGAACTGTTATGTTTTTCTCTGAGCTGTATGTTTTTCCTTTATATACATAATTTTGTTCAGGTCTTCACCTTGTTTATTCACGTGAGATCAAACTGAGCTTCTGCATCCCATGACCTGGTTTCTAACACACATGCACAGCAAGGATGAGATGATTAAACCCAACTCGCTCACAAAAAGAGTCATGCAAATCCTCTTAGCTGAGCCGGTGAGTGTGTTTCCACCCTGATTTTCCCCCTCTGCCTCCATATAAAGGGTTCCCAGGGCCAGGGGTAGTTTTCTGAGGTTTCATCCCCCTTTTCTCCAGGTTTAAATGAGAATAAACAAAGGTGAACTGGGTTTGGGAAATGTGTGCCTATGGGGGAAACTGGCCCAGATTTTTTGCCATTAGGGTTTTTAGTCTATTGAAACAGTTTCCTATGTGATGTGCACCTTTCCATCCATTTGGGAGCATTTTCCAGCTGGGCTGTTGACCCAAGACCACACAATGACTTAGTCCAAAGCTTTTCTTTCCACTAAAGCAACAAATTAAAGGCTCTTTATGAAGATTGTGCTGAACATCAGGCTGATATTATATTCCAAAGAGACATGATATACCAAATATTCAGGCATTATATGCTGAATCTGCTCCATATGTTTCATTCTCTGCCCTTTTATCTTGGAAGGGGAGCTGCTGACAGGGAAAAGCTTTACCACTGCCTGCGTGGGAGGAAGAACAAGCCAATAACCACCGTCTGACACGAGGGAAAGCCCAGGGAGAGACTAGGCTGCTCTGAAGATGCTCAAGATGCTCATACAGAGTTGTCATGGGCACGATGCTCTCTTCAGTCATCTCCATGGCTACCTCAGCGCCTAGCGGAGGGGATACAAGCGGTGTAGGAACGGCATCGTTAGCTGGAATGCTGCATGCTCTCTCTTGGCTGAGCTAAATACGTAATGCTTGGGGTTATCCAAGAGGTTTATTTCCAGGGATGATGGCTGGCTTTTAGGCTGAATTTGAAGGCAGCTGAGATTACAAATGTTTTTGTTTATGAAAATCTGAGATTTGTAACATGTCCCCTGAGGTATTTCTACAGTGGACACATTGGAGTACAAGTACATGATGTACTTAGATGAGTCTCGGGGGGATTTTACTTGCCTTTAGCCAGTGTGATTGAAAAACTCAGATAATATTCCTGCTTCTGACCCAAGATTAATGCTAGGGGGATGGCTACCCTAAGAAATAAAGCTGTGTATAGATAAGGAAGGTGAGCTTTGACAGGGATGTGGAGAAGAAAGCATTTTGAAATGAGGCTTTTTTTCCTCAGCTAGCCATTTGTTTTGGTAAACAGCAGCAAAGATAACGCACAATAGTACCATCTAGTTAACACAGTCTGGAGCTGAGAGGTACTAGCTTTAGGGACTGAGCAGAGATGCCAGAGCCAAGAGATCCCCTAAAGAATTTCTCCTTTATCTCCTCAACTTCTCCAAAACAACACACAACGGTGCAGCTCACAGCCTGGGTGGAGAAAGCCGGGATGGTAAATCATGTAAAATCTGCACACAGGTCTTGGATTACAAAGGAAGAAGCCCACAGGCTTGTCAGGGCTTGGGATTGCCATGATCTCTGTGCCATCAAGAGCAAAAATCCAGAGGCGTCATGCACAGGCTGCAAGGCATTTTATCTAGCGATGCTTTGAGAGGATGGAGGAAAATCATGATGGCCATAAACCTTGCTATGAGTCCACAGGTGGGAGGAGGCACCAGAGGAGACGACTCCCAGCTTGGACAACAGTGTTTTGCTCTAGTGATGGGCAGAGATTTTTTTTTTCCCCTCTCTCTCTACAATTATCCCTAAAGCTGCGTCTTGTTGAACAACACAGCTCTTAATGTGCCCTTTTCCCAGCAGCTCCGGCGACCTTGGCCCTCAGCTTGTTTTTCAGTGCATTTCTCAGCAAGCCCAGGGGGACTCTGGGGAGAGAATAATGATCAAAGTACAGAAACTGGAGGAAATTAGTTTTGCATTTACAGTGGCGGGTCAGGACCAGCTGTTTATCCTGAGCCAGAGGGGACCAGGCAAATTGTTCGCACCAGGCTCGGTGCAAGGAGGCTTCCTGCAAGCAAAGCCCCATCCGCAGCCGTTAAATACCAAACAATAACCAGCACTAATAATACAACACAGTTTATTTTTCCCAGGGTCTTTTCTTGTTCATATTCTGGCTTGAAACATCTGTGCGGTCCAAAATATTTTTGCAGTGTCAATAACCCAAAGAGCTTGTCATGTTAAAAATAAAGGAAGCTGGAGGAAAGCCTCTGGGACATGATTTCTTACAAACCTCAGCCTGTTTGGAAGCTTGGGTTACTCTGCTAAGGATGCATTAGATAATGTATTGATTAAAAAAAAAGAGGAAAGTTTCACATAATTACTCAACTCCTCAGCTGAGATGAAGAAACAGAGCTGAGAATTGGGACCTTATTGCTCCCTCACTAATTGCTGGAGCTCTCCTGCACAAATAGCTTGAAAATGAATGTTTTGGGGACTGGGATGGGAATGAAGTTTTGAGCAGCTCTTCACGGCAGCTGGTTTTGTATCTAAGCTTTCTGAGCTCTTTTCAGGGGATGATGAGAAAAACAGATGGAAGAGGTCACGGATCCTTTTTCTGGTGAAAGAAAGGAGGTTGGCATTCCTTGAAAAATGGGGAGGGGGAAAAAAGGGAAATGAAATAACAATAGTAAACCTGAATACTATTTTAATTCCAGAAATAGGCTGATTCTTGCAAAACTGGCTGCAAGCGCTTTTCCTGTGTTTCTCCTTAGTTCTGGGAATAGAGAAGAGCAATTTATGTCTTGAAATAGGTGTTGGTGGGCAACTGCACCTGAGCTGAGCAGAGCTCCCAGCTCTCTGCCACAGACCCAGCCCAGCAAGGAAGAGACAGCAATGCTGCTGCCCTCCAGCCCTTTGAATTATTGATCTTATATATACTAATTATAGACACTTCTCAGGGTTAGTAGATAGAATACGAGGAAGGTGTGCCAGGTGAGGTGGCACAGGAGTTGAATTTCAAAAGGGGAAGATTTGCGAAAGGGTTTAATCAACATCAGTTTAGTTAAGTCCTTATAAGTGCACAGAATACAGATCCCAGCCAAACTGAGAGAGAAAAAAACCCCTCTGACAGAGGAGTTAACCCACATCCAGGAGCTGGAAATGAGCTAGTTTCAATCTTCGATTTATCAATACAAGTAATCAAGCAGAGGGAAGGTATGGCAGCCTATGCAAGGTGTGCCTTTGGGGAGGGATTGGAGGTTAATCATAAACCATGATCTTGCTTTGGGTGAGAAATCATTACCCAGCTTGTCTTTTTTCTTTTTCTTTTTTTTTTTTTTTTTTTTTTTTTCCATAAAAGATAAAATGTCCTCCAGTTGGTTGAGGACAATTTTGTGGATTATTTGTTGGTGAATTGCTATTAATTCAGAGATGCAACTGCTCACGTTTTTAATCCATCTACCTCCCAGGCAGGGAACAGAAATATTGCAGTGGTAACCACACATATTTATAATATGCATCTATTTTGGGGTGAATTCCTCTGTTATTCATCACTTGTCTGTGTGCTTATCTGTTATTTATTGTAACCCAGCTAGATGAAATAACTTTAGGAAGAACAGCCAGCTGAATTTGGCTCATTTGTTTGCAAACTTGTACCATTTTTTAATCAGTGGATCAGCTAAACAAGTATTATTGCATTTATGTTACTTACCATTTAAAGTAGATAATCCCTTTGCTCTTCTGGACCACACTGGGTATTATTTTATTTAAAATGTAGTACTACTGCTGAGAAGGGCTTATAAAAACGAAGCAGGCCTTTCCCTTTTAATTATCTCAGATTTTCATGGCTATAAGCCTTCAAAACATACCCAGCTGGGAACAGAAGGGTCGTGGACTTATTTTCTGATCGAATCCCAGGTACCAACATCCCCACACCTCTGCCTCTCGCCACCACCAACCTTCCTCTGACTTCAAAAGACTCCATTTTAAAGTTAGTTTTTGCAGATGATGCCACCAGGCAATTTCCAGATGGGCTGCAGCCACCCGTGGGCATGGGGATTCCTGCAGAAATCTTCCGTTGGGCTTCAGCTCCCCAATCCCTTTTGCAAAACGCCTTAGCAATGCTGACCTCTGCAGGCAAGTACTTCATAAAACCAGCTGGCTCTAGGCAGCAATAACCTAAATAATGCATAAAACAGGTATTTTATGCTGGCTGCGGGTAGCAATAGCCTTTTAATAATGCATAAAAAGGGGACGTTTCTCTGTTGGTTAGTAAACATGAGTATTGCGGTGAGGGAAATACTGGGAAATCCTCATTCGCTTGGAAGGGGCTGATTTTTAATCCTGTATAGATTTTGTACATAATTTGCTGGTTGGACAGAGCGCTTTTAAGTCAGAGGATGAAGCACATGAATGAAAAGCAAGCATTTCATGCCATAAAGCCATCGATGCTCTAAACTGGGAGTCAGAGGCCCTGCCAGGGCTTCCTTGGGAGGACTGAAGAGCCAGAAACTATCTGCTTAACTTATAGTTTTGCCCCTGAGACTCACCTCTAATAAGCTCTAATTACAACAGCATCCTGTGGGCCAGGAGGGCCACCAGCCTTGCATGGGGTTGTATGTGCAGGGTCTCTGGGGGGCTGGAGATGGGGGTCCCCTGGGCCCAGACCTGATAGCCTGGCCCAGCTGCCTCCTCAGGGCCCAGCCTTGGAGCACCCCCAGCCTCTCCTCAGCCCCAGTGGACCTGTGCCCCACCAGCCCCCCAGCCATCACCCTGGGGCCTTCCCTGGCCCCACAGTCCGTCTAGTCATGGCCTCCCCTCAGCCCCAGTGGGCTGGAGCCCACCTGGCCCTGGCACCCCTCAGCCATCGCCCTGGGGCCTTCCCTGGACCCACAGTCCTCCAGCTGTGGCCTCCCCTCAGCCCCAGTAGGCCTGGAGCCTGGCTGCCCCTCAGCCATCGCCCTGGAGCCTTCCCTGGCCCCACAGTCCCTATAGTCATGGCCTCCCCTCAGCCCCAGTGGGCCTGGAGCCCACCAGGCCCCACCAGCCCCTCAGCCATTGCCCTGGGGCCTTCTCTGGCCCCACAGTCCTCCAGCCATGGCCTCCCCTCAGCCATCACCCCAGGGCCTTCCCCAGCCTCACAGTCCCTCCAACCACCACGTCCCCTCACCCCCAACAGGCCTGGAGCCCACCCAGCCCCACCAGCCCCTCAGCCATTGCCCTGGGGCCTTCCCTGGCCCCACAGTCCCTCCAGCCATGGCCTCCACTCAGTCCTGGTGGGCCTGGAGCCTGGTTGCCCATCAGCCATCGCCCCGGGGCCTTCCCTGGCTCCCCGGTCCTCCAGCCATGGCCTCCCCTCAGCCCCAGTGGGCCTGGAGCCCACCCGGCCCCAGCAGCCCCTCAGCCATCACCCCAGGGCCTTCCCTGGCCCCACAGTCCCTCCAGCCATGGCCTCCACTCACCTCCAGCAGGGCTGGAGCCCACCTGGCCCCAGCAGCCCCCTGAGCCGCAGGGCAGGCCTCAGCCCCCAGCCCTCACCCCGCTCCCAGCACCTTGGGGGCCTCCCATGGGAGCGGGTGGGCCAGGCCAGGCCGCCCTTCCCCACCTTGGGGGCTGCCCCCACCCCTCCGGCCCTGTGGAAAATGGGGGAGGGGATGATGGCCACAAAACAAAGCAGGTAGTGGTGGGTTTGGCTGAGGAGGACTTTAATGTGCCCACTGCCCGGGGGTCCCGGGCATGGGGAAGCGTTGTGGGGCAGGTGTCCTTCCCTGTGGGGTCTGTGAGGGGTACGCCAGCGGTCAGTGAGAGCTGCAGGGAACCCTCCCCTGCACCCTGGGTCAGCCGGGCTCTGGGAGCATCCTGACAGCTGCTCAGACCCCAAAGGTGGCCGAGAAAGAGACGTCGGAGGGACAGAACATGGAGACATGCCCCACATCTGGGAAGGATGCTCAGGCCCAAACAGACACCAAAGAAGAGATGTCAGAGGGACCCAGAGCCCTGCAGAGTGTGGAGACACGTCTCACACCCAGGAAGGATGCTCAGGCCCCAAAGGACACTGAGGAAGAGATGTCAGAGGCACCCAGAGCCTTGCAGAGTGTGGAGATACATGCCCCGCACTCAGGAAGGATGCTCAGGCCCCAAAGGACACTGAGGAAGAGATGTCAGAGGCCCCCAGAGCCCTGCAGCACTTGGGCATGAGTTTGACAGCAGTTCCTGGGGTGCAGGGCAAGCAGCCGCACCCGGCAGACCTCCATCCTAGAGCTTGAGTGCTGTGACGCGAGGGATGTGGAAGGGACAGGTCTCCTCTGATCCTGTAGAGCTGCAGAAGGAGAAAACATCAGGGGATCAAGGAGGAGCCCACATCTCCCCCACTCTAGGCAGCCCACCTGCCCACCCCCTGCCCGCCGCTTACATGAGCCGGTTGCGGATGGGGCGAAAGTGTTTGGTGAGCCTGATGGCGAAGATGATGTTGGGGATGAGAAAGAAGGTGCAGCATCCCAGGCTGAACCAGAAAGCATTCTGCAAGGAGAGAGCAAAGGGCTCCGCGCTGAGCTGTGCAGGAAGAGGCAGCCCCCAGGCTCTGGAGGGGTCTGAGGAGCCTTGCGGTGGCTGGTGCTGGCGGTGTGGGGGTGTCAGGGCTGCTCTCAGCCCCATCTGCCCCTACTTCATGCTGGTGGGGGGTGGGATGCTGCACTGTGTAGGTCCCCACCAGACCCCCGCAGAGGGACAGGGACAGGATCCTTACCCAGGGGTCGGCGATACGGTCACACAGGATCACTCGCCCATTGTCCAGGGCCGTGGCGAGCGGCTGACACGAAGCCACATCCTCCCTCAGCTGGAACAAGAAGTGGAGACACAGCATAAACCCGCTCCTGGCTTGGGGGGGATGCATTTTGCTGCCTCAGCTCAGCAAGGGGCTTGCATGCAGCATCCATGGGGGCTCCCAGCCCCAAAGAATCTCCCTGCGGCAAAGATGAGCACCTACCATCTGCCCAACCCAGTTCAGGTACTGTGCGAGGTACCGCAGCTCCTTCCTCGTGAAGCAGCCGATCTCCTGGGCAGAAGGGAAGGCAGCATGGAGGGCAAGCGCTGTGCTTCCCAGCCCAGCTCCAGCCAGCTCTGGGCTAATGTCAGGCTTGGAAATGAGGGCTGGAAGCTTCAGGTGCCCTTCCCCTCTGGTGGTGCCCTGTTCTCATTCTTTTGTTCTGGCTGTGGGGAATTTTGTAACCCCTGAGGGCTAATCCAGCCCCAGCTCACCTGCCGGAGGATCTGCTGGGCTTGCACGGGCAGCCGGGCTTCCACTGAGGCCATGGTGGCCAGTGTCGTCTTCACCCGCTCCTGGGGAAGCACAGGGAGGACAGAGCATCCTTAGAGCACTGAGCAGCAGGATGGTTGCCCCGGGGATGCCAGGGACAGTGTGCAGGACCATGCACATGCCTGACTTCGAATGGGATCTGATTGCCAGAGGGCAGGGAAAGAGGGATCTGTCCCAAGCAAAGGAACCCCATCACAGGGAGCGGGTGAGATCAAACACCGTGGGATCGCTTTGCTGGGGACACTGAAATGCAGTGAGTGCTGCAGGAGGATTTCTGATTTGCAGCAGCAAATCTAATAACTAAAGGAGATTGATTCTCCCAGGATGGCATTTTTCCTGGCTCTGCCATCACCCTGCAACTGGCTTTTTCGGACACTGGCAGGTGGGACCCATAGGGCACAACATATTTTTCAGAGCTAGAAGAAATGACACAAGTACCTGGAGGTGCGGCGCCAAGCGGGAGAGGAACTGGACACTTTCCCCCAGCTTTGCCTGCGGGACAGGGAGGTGAGAAGGGTGCAAAAGCCCCATTGACCCTTTCATGCGGACACTGCTGGACAAATGCCAGAAGCACCGCAAGCCACCAGCCCAGCATGGACTCACCACCAAAGCCTCCTGCGACTGCACCGTGGAGTTTTGCATCTGCCACAGGGCCCGGGCCTCAGCAGCCAGCCGCCCTGCCACCGTGCTGTTCCTCTGCAGGGGGACAGCGGGGTGAGGACAGCCCTGTGGGCACACAGGCAGCCCCCACCACCCGCCCCACTGCTCACCTGCATTTTCTGCAGCCCCTCAAGGCTCCTCGCCAAGCCAGGGAGGCTGGTCTGGACCACGGGGTTTTTCATCTGGGGGAAGATGGAGTTGGTGGCTGCCCAAAATCCAACCCTGGAAGCTGGCCCCAGCATGGCTGGGCTGCATCCTGCCCTCCGCAGTGGGAACTAGCTCTCTGCAAGCATCCTCTCACCTCCTCCTGGAAGCGCCCATAGTCCACCTCATCAAGGCCACTGCGAGCAAATGTCTCCAGGTCCTGCCTGCCCTCACTGCGGAGGAGCCGCACGTCACCCAAGCGCGCCGTGAAGTCACTCAGGCGTTTTTGGAAACCGACTGTGTACTGTGGAGGTGAGATGGGGGGGATGCTGCGTGGTTGTGGCCAGGCACTTCCACCCCAGCAACCCCAGTAAAGCTTGTGCATCCCTGTGGCGTTACCAGAAGCTCTGGCAGAAGCCAGCCCTCACCTTGGGGGGTTTTAGGTGCTCATCCAGATCGTAGGACCTATCAAGATGCAGCACCTCCCACAGCCCCGCACCACTCTTGCACTCCCTAGAAGGCAAAAGGATGTTGGCAGTGTGACCCCAGATTAGCTCTCCAATGCAGAAGTGCAGAGGGGGGCTCCTGTGGCACCCACCGGTATGCAGCGCTGAGGTTGGAGTCCCTCCTGAGGTTGAGCTGACGGCTGAGGTTCATGGATGGAGGCAGGTTCCCAGGGGTGTCAATGAACTGGGTCAAACCAGAGGGAGAAGAGGGTCAGGGTGAGGCACAGGCATTCCCAGCAACGATTTGGGGGTGCTCTACCCTCGCAGGTGCATCCTGGGGTACCGCATCCCAGCCAGAGCTAATCTTGTCTTTGTTTGTATGATCCCCGTTGCAGAGCCTTGCCAGGCAGGATTCAGAGGGAAAGCTGCGGACAGCCTCGTGCAGGGACCTGCCTGCGTGTGTGCAGCCACAGGATGAGCCCTGATGCCATTTGCACCCTGCTCTCAGCCCATCGCAGCGTGATGCTGGCCCTGAGCACCCCAGGGATCCCCAAACACCGGAGGACTCCTGCAGGTAGGAGCATCGTTGCCTCAAGTGACTTAACAGCACAAGGGCAATTCCCCACTGCTGATGCAAATCCAAAGACTTAATCCTAAACTTCTGGTTCAGGATGGGGCTTTTCCGGACCTTTAGAGGGAGGACACAGAGCGTTTGGAGGCATTTTGCTGCACACAAGCAGAGATTCATGGGGCAATGGGTGGATGCATGGCCACCTACCTTATAAATCTCCTGGTTGACCCAATTCCTGCAAACCAGCGTCTGGATGTTGCCCCCAACCAGGAAGGTGGCAAAAACCAGGAGGATGAGGAGCCAGGAGAACAGGAAAGCCAGGCCCACACCACTGAAAGGGGGAGAGGACGTGGCGGTGGTGGCTTTGCAGACCCGAGCAGGCAGAAGGGCTTGTGGGGACCTGCCGGAACAGCTGCAGCCCTGCGGTTCCCTCCTGCGCCCGGGCATGCCGGGCTGCCTGGGAAGGGCCTGCAGGAGTGGGGTGTGCCGGGCAGCGGGACAGGGGCGCAGGAGCTGCCAGATAGCAGGGAGGAGCAGTGTCTCCCAAACCTGCCGGCACAGGCGGTGGCTTCAAAAGCCTTTCCACCCAGCCAGCTCCCAGTCCCTCCCTTGGCTTTGCGCCTCTGATTTTTGAGGGTGGGGGATGTGTGAGATGGCAACAGCCCCCCCCAGCACCCAGAGAGATGCTTACAGCAGGAGAAACTTGGCACCAGCTTCTCCTCGGCACTCGTAGTCACTTGGGTCCTCCCGCTTGGAGAGCCCATATGCCCCCAGGGCCATCCCTGTCACGTTGCAGGCGAGGATGAGGAGGATGATGGAGCACAGCACCGTACCTGCAATCCACCTGGAGGAAAGAGCAGCAGGGCACAGCCTCGAGATACAGGGCTGATGCACTAACTATGGCTTGGGGGGGCCCAACACACATCCCTGCTGCACCCCCTGCAACCCTTCATGCTCCCTGGTGTCACCTGTACTGCTCGAAGCGTTCCACCTCCCGGAGGTACGGCTGGCTTCTGTCCTCCACCTTCACCAGGGCTTCGCTGACAGGCCGGGTGTAGTCGGGCAGGGGGAAGCCATCAGCGATGGACTGCACCTTCTCCGTCATGCGGGCCATCTCATCCCGCAGATCTGCGGGGCCAAGCCCATGCTGGAGGGGTGGATGGCCCCGCATCCCACCCTGTGTCCCCAAACGGGGATTCACCCCATAGACGGTGTCCCCGCTTGGTCCAACCGTCCCACTCACCCTGGATGACCTGCGCCATCCTCTCCACAGCCAGCTCCGGGATGGAGTTGAAGGTACCGTTGCCCTGTGAGGAAAGAGGGGGAGCTGAGCAGCTTGGCCAGAGCCATGTGCCGGTACCGGACTCCCCTGCTTCACCGCAGCTCCCCCAACCTGGCGAATCATCTCCGCAAAGTTGCTTCGGGGCAGACCGGCCAGCGCCTTCAAAACCTTCTCCACCGATGGCACCTTGGAAGAAGCAACCCATGAGCCTTGGGGCTACCGGAATGGGGGGGGGAGGGCACCAGCACCCTGTCCCACCTTGCCGTAGTCAGCACCCAGCTCCAGGCTCTGCGCCCTGCCCAGGACGCTGGCGCAGGAGGTGCAGCGCGGGTCATCCAGCAACGCAACCACCCGCTGATGCCGTTCCCGCAGCACTGGCTCCAGCTCAGCCCGCGCTGCCGCCAGCGCCCGCACCGTCTTGTCGAGAATCTGTAAATGGTGCAGCGAGGTCTGTAGGTCTTAAAGAGAAAGCCCAGGGCTAGTTCACGTTGCTCTGCTCAGCCGCCCCGGCTCTCCAGCGAGGCTTCGGCACTGGCCCCGGGGAGAGCTGCGCCCAGCCGTACCTCCAGCCCTGTCCTGCAGCTCTGCCAGTGCCGCGTAGGTCATCGCCTTCAGCTGCGCGTGGATGGAGAGCCCCACGCTCCGGCTGAGCCCTGCAAGGCATCGGGCATCCCATCAGCACCTCAGCCCAGCGGGAAGCTCGGGATGGGGCCTGCCAGTGCACAGCGCAGTGCTTACCACCCAGATCGGAGATGATATGCTGTCGGGGAACCTCGAACTGGTGTACCACCATCTGCACCCCCTGCCAGGAGAGAGGAGCCGGTCGGCCGGTGGTAGCAGCCGCCGGGAGGGGAGGAAGCCTCACATTGCCATTCAAAATACATTTTTAATGCAGCCACGCCAGCTCCTCTCACCTCCCAAACTACTCCATGAGGGAGACGCAGCCATCCCTGGGCTGCACCCCACTCCAGGGGGGGAAGCCCCTCGGGGACCCACCTGGGGGACATTGTCAATGTGCTGCCGCAGCGTGCGCAGGGTGGTCGGCACAGCCCCCAGCCCCAGCTCCAGCTGCCACTTCACCCGCTGGCTGGTGACAAAAGCACAGACGACGCTGATCCTACCAGGGATGAGCAGACGGTGAGGGGCTGCCCGGCAAAGCCTCCCGGCCCTGTAGGACACGGTTCCCCCCACCCACGGTGAGGGGGCTGTTTCTTTGGGGTACTTTGGGGGACTCACAGGATGATGAGGGACGTGAGGGACAGGCAGGCTAGCAGGCAGTGGCGGCGGCAGCCCAGCGAGCGCCGGTGGGCACGCAGGCGGCCCCCACACCGCCGGCGGCTCCGGCAGTAACAGAAGCACATCCCGGCCACCGGCATGGCCACGGTGAAGAGCAGAGCCACTGCGGCGCAGACAACATAGCCCAGCTCATACTGCACCACCTATGCGATGGGAGAGCCCGGTCGGCACTGGTGCAACCAGCCTGGGGCACTCCGTTTGCCCAGGTGCCATCCCACCCCACGTCCCAGCTCACCTGCGACATCCGCACAGAGCTGGGGTCATTCAGGGCTGTCCTGAGCAGCTCTGCAAAAGAAACCATGGCCCTGGTAAAAGATGTCCCACCCAATGCACCCCCAACCTTCTGCAGGCAGCAGGACCAGGATGGAAGCAGCATCTTCCTCCATGAAGCAGCTCAGCCACCCTGGAGCAGCTCTGGACACGGGGATTGCAGCCAGCAAAACCCTGGCAGTCCCAGCACCTGCGGTGGAGGGGTCCCAGCTCCCCAGCTCAGGACTCACCTGTGGGCAGGGGGTTTTGCTGGATGAGATCCAGGCAGCGCCGGACGAGGCCGTAGAGGGGATCGAGCGAGCTGGGTACCCGGTGCAGTGCTGGCACCCGAATCTCGGCGTGCATGTCGGTGAAGCGAAGGACGTTGCCGGGGCTGGCAAGATGACATTGCTGGGCACCGGCAGGACGCAGCAGTGCCCAAGCCAGCAGCAACCCAGCCGCCTGCATGGCTTTGGTGGTGAGGAGAGAGCCAGGGGGGCTCCGTCAGCCTGCAAGCGGGCAGAGGGACATGCCCGGCCCCAGATGGCTCGCTCCGGCTCGGCTCTCTGCTCCAGGAAACCTGCCTGACGGGTCAGCCACTGTGCAAAGCCCAGACGCTGCCGTGGCTTGTTCCCCCAACAGGATCCCTGGGGCGGCTGGGCTTGGCAGGGCTGCGTGGAGGCGTCTCCCAAACCATCCCAGGCCTGTTTCGCAACCCTCAGCATCCCTGAGTCACCGCCGTGGGATCCCCACAGTCAAGGCCATTCCCAAAACGGGTGGCAAAGCCTCCCCGGGATTTTGGGGAGAGGGTCTGGTCGCGGTGAGGTCCCGCTCCTCGGGCTGGAAGGTTCTTGTCCCCTTTGCAGCCACCTTGGAAGGAGGGATCTGGGATTTGGGCATCACTTGGGGGGATGGGAAAGCTCTTACGGGTGCGTCCACATCTGTGGACGGGGTCCCTGCGGGGCACAGTCCCCTTCTGCAATGCCCAAGATTGGGGGTTAGTAACAGGCTGGGAAGAAGACGGGAAAACAGGGAGGAACACAGGGAGAAGGACGGTGAGCCCCAGCTGCTTGCCAGCCAAGTGTGAGATGAGTTTTCCAGGCTCAGTGATCCCGGCCTCACACCCCGAGGGGGCTGCGGCTCCTTCCCAGGGCTAGATCCTGCTTGCCGGCATGGGCCAAGTGCTAATTACAGGCTTGGCTGGGAACAAAGGAGGTTCAACCTGATTTCCCCGGTGCGGGGGGAGCAGCCCCCATGTGCCCAGACGGCCGCGGGGCACCCTGAGAGCTGGGCCCCCTGCTCGGCTGGGCGAGTCGAGCCGGCCTTTCCCCACCGCCTCCGTCCTTCCAGCGTCGATGCTAATCCCTGCGGTTTCCTCCCTCTGGAAAAGGGGCTTTTCTCCCAGCTGGAGATGCTGGCAGTGTTATTCCAGGCTGGGCACAGGGTGCTGCTCCCCACCACCCTCCTGGGAGTGGGATGCCACGGACTGGAAAATCCTGCCCTGGCTTGGCTGAGTCCCCATCCCGGGACAAAACTCCCCGGGCCAGGAAAGCGCGGAGGCTGAAGGGCGATTACGTGCCCAGAACATATATATGTATATGTACGTGCATGTGGTGAAGCCACTCGCACTGGTACTGGGGCGGTGACTGCGGTGCCAGTGACGATTTCCTGTCCCCGTACTGGTTTTCCATCCCTGCACTGGTTTTCCAACCCCATCCTGGGTTTCCACCCCCATCCTGGTTTTCCATCCACACCCTGCTTTTCCATCTGCATCCTGCTTTTCCATCCTCGTCCTGCTTTTCCATATCCATCCTGGTTTTCCATCCCCATCCTGGTTTTCCATCCCCGCACTGTTTTTCCATCCCCATCTAGGTTTCCCCATGCTGCTTTTCCATCCCCATACTAGTTTTCCCTCCCCATTCTGGTTTTCCATCCCCGCATTGGTTTTCCATCCCTATCCTGATTTTCCATCCCCATGCTGGTTTCCTATGCCAACAATTTTCCATCACAAAAATGATATTTTTTTGGTGGGGAGGTGACTTTTGCATCCGAGGGGAAGCAGTGGGGCCAGCATCGGTGACCGCATGCCGCTGCCGCGCATGCCGCCCCTTCCAGCCGCAGCGGTGGGCATGAGGTGGTCCTGGGGGGCACTGGGGCTGTTTTTGTCCTCCCCCGTTCTGTCCTAAGGGGCAGCTGCTGCTGCCAACCGTGGTGTGACCATCCCAGTACTCTGTGGCCGTGACTGGGAGTCCACAGGGTGGCCCTTAAGGGGGGTCCCCAGTGGTACTTGTGGGGTGGGGGATGCTGGTACTGGGGGTGGTGGTAACTGGGGATGGGGGGAGTGATGCCAGTACCAGGGATGCTGGTACCAGCACGGTGTGGGGCTGCTGGTACTGGTGATACTGGTACCAAGCCAGGTGTGCTGGTATCAGTGCTGGTGCAGGGAGTGCCTGCCAGTCCTGGGGCTGTGATGGTGGTGTTGGGCTGAACCAGTGTGCTGGTGCTGGTGCAGTAATGCTGGTGCTGGGTTAGTGATGCTGGTACTGGGGCAGTGCTGGTGGTACTGGGGTGGTGATGCTGGCACTAGGGCAGTGCTGGTGGTACTGGGGCAGTGATGCCGGTGCTGGGGTGGTGCTGGTGGTACTGGTGGTACTGGGGAAGTGCTGGTGGTACTGGGGTGGTGATGGCAGTGCAGGGGCAGTACTGGTGGTACTGGGGCAGTGATGGCGGTGCTGGGGCAGTGATGCTGGTGATGCCGGGATTGGGGCATAGCTGGTGGTACTAGGGCGGTGATGGCGGTGCTGGGGCGGTGATGCCGGTGATGCCGGGACTGGGGCGGTGCTGGTGGTACTGGGGCGGTGATGCCGGTGACGCCACGGGCGGTTGCGGGGGTGTTGTACCCGCTTTCGCCGCTGGGCGGCGCCACAGCTCCACGCGACGCCGGAAGGGGCGTGGCCTCGGTGTGGGGGGCGTGGCGTCGGTGTCGGGCGCACAGGAGGCGGAAGCGGAAGTGACGTTTCAGGGGCCAGGTTGGGGCCGGCATTGCCGTCATGGTGGGTAGAGGGGGCTCCCGCGTACCGGAGCGGTGAGTGCGGCTCTCCCGGCTTCTCCCCACGCAACTCCGCGGCTTCCCGCCGGCCTGGGGCCTGTCCGGAGCCGCCCCGTGCGGCCGGGTGCTGCCGGGGCGCGGCCGATCGCGTGGCACGTACCGCGGGCCCCGGGCAGCCGTAGCTCAGAGTTCGGGGGGGCGTCGCGGCATGAGGGAGTGAGGGTCCCCGGGCCCGGGCTTTTCAGGGTTTGTGGGCCGGGGGGGTGCTCAAAGTTTGGGGGGTGTTACAGCATAAGGGGGTAAGGGTCCCCAGGTCAGGAGGTGTTGAGGGTCCCAGGGCCGGGGGAACCCGCAAAGTTTGGGGGCTGTTGTGGCACGGGGAGGTAAGAATCCCCGGATCTGGGGGTGTTGAGGGTCCCAGGACCAGAGGGAGTGCAGGGTCCAACCCGGGCTCAACTGTTTAATGCCTCCGTGCTGCACGGTGTAGGTGGACCGAGTACATCCCGCTGGGCAGGAGGATGCCGGGCACCCGCTTCATTGCCTTCAAGGTCCCCCTGAAGAAGGTAAGCACCCGCTGACCCGGCCTGTTTGGGGCGGGAGGTGGCTGTGGGAAAGGATCACGTTGCGGAGAATCAGTGAGTGAATTTCCTCAAAAAAGTGAGGAAGCGTGTCAGTAGGTTATTTTGTTGTTTATTTTTGGTAAGTGGCTTATAAGCCAGGACAGAGAGAAGCACAGCAGAGTCGTTGCTGTTTGACTAGGCAGAGCCCGTGGTGGGACTGCGGTGGTGTTTGTGCTGTGAGGGTGACCAGGGAGCGCTTTTGGGGGTTGTTGGCAGCTTTCGGGGTGCTGGCAGCACTGCCCAGGCACCCTGGTACGAGGAGGTCTGTCCAGGATGACTCTGTTAGGGCAGGAGGGATGCTGTGGGCAGCCCCCACCGGTGCTGCCACATGCCTGGAGGCCGTGCATCCCCGTGAACGCGGTGCTAAGAGTTGAGTTTCGGGAGCGGTGCTAAGAGTTGAGTTTCGGGAGCGGAGGCTGCAAGGGGTCAGCATGTGGCACCGCTGCCTGCCCGGCTGTGCCTGGAGGACCCTGCTGCTGTGTGCAGGGGTGAGCTCCGTTCTGGAGCAGTTTGCATGCTGCAGTTACACCTAAAACAAACCCCGGGTCATGTCTGGGGGGGTTGTGGAGCTTGCTACAGGGAGCAGTGCTGTTGGTTCATCTCTGTTTTAGCTGAAGGCCTATTTTATAATTTTCACCGAAGGAAAACTTCAGTTTCTGGTGTGTTTGTCACACTGCACTGTTCTGCCATAGTATAAAGTCTTCAGTCACTCCTGGAAATCCACAGCTGAGCAGACCCAAAGTAGTGAGGGTCTAGACATATTCTGATTTGGCTCGGTGTAACTTGTGTGTCTGTGTGCATCTGCCTTTCCTCATTGCCCCTGTCCTCCTGTTCAAAGGGATGATCTTTGGGAAGTTCTGAAGCATAAACCTCTTCCCATCGGTCCCAATGCACCTGAGTTTAATGCCTGCTTATAAACATTATTTCCTCTCAGAGCTTTGATCGGAACCTTCATCCAGAGGAAAGATTTTCACCTCGTGACCTCATTAAGAAAATCAAAGAACAGAAGGAAGAACTGGGCCTGATCATTGACCTGACATACACAACTCGCTACTATGGGCCGGAGGTCAGTCCTGGTCTTACTGTGGTGGAAGTGAAGCTCTGTGTAAGCCCTGATGTTGCTGATAAAGTGGCAGATGTTTCTTGCAAGAAGATAACTTTAAAGAGCGTGAGGCACTCAGATCCTCTGGCAAGGGGATAAGGTAAAGCCTTGCAGGCCCATCGGGATGGGGTTTTCACCCTTGATCAAGTACAAGCCTGAGGTCTTCAACCCTCATTGTGAAGATCCTCTTTGTACCAACCAGCACAAGTTTTGGGCTATCTTAAAACTGGTTTCTATAGGCTGTCCTGAGTGAAGAGCTGATAACAACCAGCTGTGGCTTGTGGTATCGAATGCGTGGATAATTGCTTGGAGAGGTGTTCCAGCCTCCGTGTGCTTCATCCCCCCCCCCCAGGGAGGAAAGAGCAAAGGCACAAGAAATAAAAATGCAAACATGTTGCTCTGGAATATTGGTAGTATGTCAAGGGAGTGAAGCAGAAGTTCTCTTACCTAAAATTATGTTGATGCTCTTCTGGGCTTAGTTGTAAAGTTTGGCTTCGTATGGCTTGTGGTTCTTGAATTGATAAGGATCCTTGGATTTTCTGGAAATTGACTGATTGTCTTGTAGGAGCTCCCAGCCACACTCTGCTACTCCAAGATCTTTACAATGGGACACGAGATACCGAACAGGCACACCATTTTTCAATTCAAATGCGTGGTAAAAAAGTTCTTGAGAGACAACCAAGACAACGGTAAGTGTGGATTTCCCTTATGTTACTGTTGTTGGGAAGGGCACTGCAAACCTGGAGGTCAGCGATGTTTTAATAAGCAGCATTAATTTCTTTTCCTTCTCTTGGCATGTGAGTGACAAGGCAATAAGATTGGTTTGTTATGGTAATGGAATTTATGCTGGCTGGCTGATAATTTTGGTAGTGATTCAAGCTTTAATTGAGTTTTATCTCTAGACTGGCTGTAAATACTGATCGCTTCTTGGTAGTGTAAGCAGCAAGTTGTTAGTGCTTGGGATAGCTTTGTGTGGAGCTCTTCGATATATCTTCCCTGCAGTGAGCTGTGTGACTGTACAGATGAGCTCACAGAAATTTAAATGAGTTAATGAGCTGAATTGGTGGTGCTAATTAGACAGAAATACAGTGATGTTGTTGTGTGGTCATTTCTGTTTACGCCGGTGTCCCTGTTGGAGGGCGAATGCAGATGGGCTTGTTGGGGTGGGATTTTGGAGAAGGAGCACTTTGATATAACCTGGTGGTTCTGTGTTACAGATAAACTCATCGGAGTTCATTGCACGCACGGCTTGAACAGAACTGGCTACCTGGTTTGCAGGTGAGCTGTCCTTAAATGGTGTTAAATGGTGGCATGGCTGGCTGCTTCTTGCTCCAGGAGGAAACAGCATTGCCCCAGTAAAACACGAGTCAAGTGATCTGCATCATCCTGGATTTGAAGCTTTGAGGAGGTTGTAGTTAGGGGTTACTTCTTTATCCACATTTCAGCAGACTGAATGCTGATACTCCGTTCTGGCGTGTAAATAGAAGCTGTAAAAACTTCCCGGTTAAAACTCCTTGGTTTTGAATCATCGCTAACCTGTCAATGTTGCCGTAGTCAGCTGTGTAATTAGCAATTTCTTGCTCATCTGTTCAGGTACTTGATTGATGTTGACGGTATGGAGCCGAATACTGCAATAGAGTGTACGTATGTGTACGTTCTTCTTTGGATGCAGAATGTTTGTCATGGCCTTGTGGTTTTCAGATGGTCAGAAGGTTTGGGCTGGCTCTGGGGGCGGGGTAACTGTGTTTTAGCAATGCGTGTGTGTTTTCCTGTCATGTGGAATGGGAGCTGGAGGAAGGGAAGTGCTGGGGGTTCCTCGAGGTGATTGGAAGGAAGGAATTAAGTTTCGTGGAGCTAAGCAGGGCTGTGTGAACACGGGGGGCACTGTGAGCGCAGGTCGGATGGTGCCACGCTGCAGCTCTGCCTGTGTGTCCGCCTTGACACGGGCTGTCGTGTGAAGGGTGGTACGCTGCACGGGGTCACCCTGCGTGACCTGAGTGTGGAAGTCTGGGTTGAGGGGGTTAAAACCCTTCTAAAGGGTTTAAGCCCTCTGCAGCCCTGGAGGTGACTTGTACAGGGCGATGTTATGACTCAGCCCTGTCTCTCTCCAGTGTTCAACAGAGCTCGGGGGCATCCTATAGAGAGAACCAACTATATCCAAGATCTTTGTAAGAGAGCTGTAAAAAAGTAAGTCTTTTTGTGTGCGTTAGTCCCTGTGCCCAGGGAGAGCTGCTGTCAAGCAACAAGTGTTAAAAGTGACTAGTTCCTAGGAAGGGAGGTGGAATGGGCCAGTGGGCATGGAGGAAGGTGGGCAGTTAGGAGACTTGGGTTTAAAGAGAGCAGCAGGCCTGCTGCCCTTCCTTTTTTGGGGGAACAGTGATGCAAAGGGGTGGTTTTAAGTGTAAAAGAGCTGTTGTGATTGCGCAGTGAATGGTTTGTGGACACATTCAAAGCATACGGAATTCTTTTTAAGGAACTGTGGACTACAGAATTTGGGCTCAGGCCCCTTCAGAGAAAAAGCCGGCACTATACCAAACACCAAAAAGCAGATGGCTAAACATCACCCACATCGTTCGAACCAAGCTGCCTTAGCAGTGCCCAGGTAGGTGTTTGCTTTTTGCCTCTGTGCGTGCCGTACAGCTGAGCAGGCGCAACGGAATGAGCTGCTTTATCATTTTTAAGAAACTTAAACTTGGATTTTTACAAGCTGCCCCTCACACAAGAGCACCTGTTGCCTTCCTATCTTTGTGGTGGGGAAAACAACCTCCCTGAAACTTGTCTAGAGCCTACATATCACTGAATCATGGAATGGTTGAGCTTGGAAGGGACCTCTGGAGACCATCTGGCTCAGCCCCCTCTGAAAACAGATCCTTCTAGAGCAGGTGACACGGCGGCATGTCCAGGCGGGTGGGAGTGTCTCCAGAGAAGGAGATTCCTGCCTGTGGCCCCTTGTCTTGTTGCTGGGCACCAATGAAAAGAGCCTGGCTCTCTCTTCTTGACACTCACCCTTAAAATATTTGGAGACATTGATAAGATCCTCTTGCAGTCCTCTCTTCTCCAGGCTGAGCAGGCTCAGCTCGCTCAGCCGTTCCTCCTCAGGGAGGCGTTGAAGTGTTCCTTGTGTCTACAGCAGCAAAGCTCTTTGCCTCCAGATAATGTACATTGCCTGTAGATGCAGAATCACATAACTGACAGCGCTGGCACTAGTTCCCAAAGGGGCTAAAATGTTCTCAAGCTGAGAGATTTCACAGGTTTTGAATCAGGTGCCTGAGAGTGAAGCGATAACTCTCTGTTCTAGGCTTCTCCCATCTCAGCAGGGGTGGCGGGGGGGGCAGTGAATGCAGGTAAAGAGCTTCCTCTTACTGTGGGGCACTTGTCCTATGTGGGAGCTGACCTCTGGCAGCTGCTGTGGGGCAGGTCCAGAAACCATCTGGGGAGCAGACAAGTGGGAGCTTCTCGCAGAGCAGTGGCTTGTTCAGCCCCGCTCTTCAGGGGCATACAGAATGTTCCCGGCTGAAACTTCCCTTACAGTAAGAAATTGGCACATATGAAATAAGCTGCTAGCTGGGCGTTTTCCTGGGTGTCGCATCATTGAGGCTGAAGCAGAAGGGTGAAGCCAGAGGGGCCGAGGGGATTCACAGCCAGCCCTTCCAGGCTCCGCGTACGGAGAGACTGAACGTGGCCACAACTCCTGCTACTGACTTCCAAATTTTCTTCCAGAAACTCCAGCAGCACCAAGAAGAAACGTAGGCGAGGCGCCAAGGGGCAGGCAGCGCACCAGGAGCTGGCGCACGGGGTGATGGAGCAAAGGTGGCCGTATGGTTTGGCAGCGAGGAACTGTTGGGTTTCATCACCTGCTAACGAGTGGCACAATGGACTCTGCTTTCCCGCCCAGAGCCCCCACTTCTGCCCGGCCCAGGAAACACAAGCTTCCAGGAAACGCCGGCGCCGGCGTAGGAAGCCCGTTGTGACAGCGTAGGGAATGTCATACAAAAGTTTGGCCAGGGCCACCGCGTCCTCACGCTGGAGGAGCTCCGCGATGGCTCTCACCGCTTTGCTGTATCAGGAACTGCAAATGCAGGTGTTCTTAACTTAACATGGCTCTATTTTTTGTTTATTATTATTCTTTTCTTCTTTCCCCCCATCCCCCTTCTTGGTATTTTTACCAATCTCAGAGATTTTTTTTTAATCGGAAGTTGTACTGGGGTCATAGCTCTGCTCCACGAGGGATGCAGAGGACAAATACGGACCCAAACAGAGCTGGAATAATCCTAAAGAAACATCCTCAGGAGCATCCCTTATGCCTTCAGCACCAAAGGGCTTTTCCTTGATTTCCTCACCACAAACCCAGAAACAAGATTTGGCCTGAAACTAGATGATTTGATTGAATTTTTTTTTTTTTTTTTTTTTTTTTCCACCCACTTTGGCCAAGTAAAGGTCCGCGGTGCTCGAGGGCCGGCTGCAGAGCAGTTCTTTCCCCCTGGGCGGGCGCAGCCGAGCAGGGGGGGTTGGGCAGTGGGCTCCGGCCTCACGGCGGCACCGTTTTGGGGTGAGAACGGGTGGGTTTGGGGGGGGGGGGGGGCTGAGGGGCAAGGCGCTGCGCTGCCGCTTTAAGGGTGAGGGCCGGCTCTGACGTCACGGACCCAGCCTTCCGCTAAAGGACCGGAAGGGGCGGCTCGGCCGGGCGGAAGTGGGAGGTGTCGGTGGTGGCGTGCCCGGATGTTGCGGCGGGTCCTGATTGGTTGCTGAAATCGAGGTGGGGCGGTGCTATCGGCGTTTTGGCAGCAACCCGGAAGCGCTGAGGGCAGCCGGCGGCCTCCGGGCGGCAGGTCAGCACCGGGCCCGCGGCCTGGGCCGGCGGGCCCCCCCCCCCCCCCAGCTTCAGCCGGGGCCTGGAGGGGGAGGGCGGCTTGGGGGGACCGGGTGGGACCCCCTTCCTCTCCTGGGGGACCGGGCCTGGCGGCTCCGGTGGAGGGGGTGGCCTCGTATCGGCCTTTCGTTCGCGGAGCTCCGGTCAGGGGGGCTTTGGCCGTGGGTATTTTTCCCCTTAGGAAGGGGGACCCGGTTTGGGGCCCCCCTCCTTGCTGTGTTTTGGGGGGCTGGAGGACCGTGGGGGCTTTGGTTGGGCGGTCCGGGAGCCCGTGGGAGCTTTGGCTGGGCGACCCTCTATTCATATTTTGATTTTTTGGGGGGGACTGTTGGGTTATTTTTAGAAAGGGAAGGGAGGGGGAGGCTGTTCGGGCAGGGACAGGCAGACCTGGGGGGCTCCTCTGCTCTCCCTTGCAGGGGAGGGGCTGTGGGAGTTCTGGAGGGCTCTAATTTGGGGTGGGGTGTCTTCGACTGTCTTGCTGTGGGAATTGGCTGGGGGAGGGGCTGTAGTCTGGGGTCTTGCAGCTCAGGGAGCGGGGGTGTTTTGGGCGCTTTGTGTTGAGGAATGCTGGTGAAAGTAGAGGAAGCTCTGGGCTGGGGGCACTGGGAGTTACAGCGTGTGGGTGCTGTCTGTTCTCTCTGGGGGGAGAAGGACTGTGGAACTTGGGGGTGGGAGCTTTGTTTTGGGGAGGTGACTGAGCTCTGGCTTGAGGGAGCAACTGACCCCCCACCCCGGTAGAAGCACTGGTGAGGAGGAGAAGCTGAAGCCCACTGAGCTGTGGCTGTCACACCCTGTGAGTGAGCACTTTGGCACGGCAGCCTCTTGCAGGACAGAATCCCGCAGTCCTTCGTTAGGGTGAGAGGCCTGTGGAGGCCCCTTCGGGATGCGGGCTGGGAAACATGGGCCTGCCTGCCTTAAAAAGGGGCTTCTGCTCCCGAGTAGCCCCAAAGGGCAACTCCTCAGGTGGTGCTTAGCTCAGCTCAGGACCTTTCCCCTGTTTAGGAAGGAGCTGTGGGAAGTTGTGGGGTTGCGCATGTGGCAGTCGCGTTGCTGGAAGGCTTGCGAGGTGCTCTGGATTCAGCGTTGTGATTTCATAGGGCAATTAACCCTTACGCTGGTCCAGGTGACTTTTCCAGGGGGAAAATTACTTTTTTGGTGTAGGGGGAAGAGCATTGTGGAGGGTTTCTGGGCTTGCAGCCCTCAGACAGTCTCAGTGCTTCCTCCACTTCAAATTTGTCAACTTGTGTGACAGGGCTGTGGGTGAGAAGGGGTTTGTCGGGACCAAGCGGGAGGCAGATGCACGGATCAGGTCGAGGTGCATTCCTGGGGTGACGGGTGTGCCTCCCCAGTGCAGGGGAGAAACGGGTTGCGACTGTGCCTGGGCCAGAGCAATTTGGGATTGAGCTTGTTGGGTAAGGACAGCTCTGCTGAGCGGCAGTGGCTGGAAGGATGGCCTTCAGCTCCGTCCTTGTCTCACCGCTGTGCAAGCGAAACGGTGAATGCTGCAGTGTCGAAACCTCACATAAAGCTGCTTCTGCTCGAGCCTGAATGAAATTCTTTAGCCATCTCACCCCAGACGAGTGACCAGCACTAGTTTTGTTTTGTGGAGAGAAAATTGGAAAGGAATCGTTGCTTTGGGTAGGATTTGGATGGATCAAACTCCAGCTTGAAATCATTTGCCAAGGACTGATCTTGAATTTGTGGCTGCCTTCCAGGTTGGTAAAGGTAAATAGCCAAACGCTGTGCCCAAAAAGAGCTGGGCTTCTCCCAGATTCCTCCCTCAGGACCTAGCTTGGCTCGTGTATTAAACACTTTTCTGCTGAGGCAGGGTGATCCTATCAAGGAAAGACAGTCCTCAGGAAGCTGGATGAGTTATCTGGTTTATGCTGGTTTTGATACACTTGATTTTCCTCTCACTACAGAGTTCGTCAGCCTTGTAGCAGCTTTGATGTGTGTTGTTATGCCTGACCACGCCGACGTCAGCCTCCCACCGGAGGAGCGAGTACGAAGACTGATCCAGGTGGGAAGCGCCGTGGAAGTGAATGAGGACATCCCACCACGACGCTACTACCGCTCCGGTGTGGAAATCCTCCGCATGGCGACCGTTTACTCGGAGGAAGGCAATATCGAGCATGCCTTTATTTTGTACAACAAATATATCACGTAAGAGCAGCGTTGCTTCGTTTGCAAGTCACCTGTGTCAATACAAGGGGTTGTGGGTTTGGTGCTGCATGTTTTGAGCGTGTCTAAACACTGAAGTCTGGCTGAGCTGGAAGAACTGGGTTCTATCCAGAGCTCTGCTCCTTTTGAATCTCGTTTCCCACAGAGGTGAGGATGCAGCTGCTTAGGCTGAACAGATGTTGTAAAGGTGTTGAGGTACAAACCCGCAAACGCCGCTCACTTCTTTGCAGGAGGTTTGTAAAAGTTCCCTTTGAAGCCAGGCTGAATTTGTATTTCTCTGCCCCTCTGCTAGTGGAGACTCCTGTCAGCAGGAGGGAGGTTTCCTCCCGGGATGTCAAAGCTTCCTGGTGTTTTATCACTGCAGAGTGGCTAGGTTGGCCTCGATTGTCGCTAGGTTGGCCATAACATCGTATGGACTGGCAAGGATCTGCGGTCAAGGATCTCAGTATTTGGTATCTACCTGGAAAGGATCTAGGCTGGTTGGCGGCTTCTCTAATAAAGCAGCTTCGGAGGAAAAGCCTGCTTTAGACTTAAGTTACTCCAGCCTTTTACAGCAGGTAGTGAGGTCCTCCTGTGGGTACAGGGACCAGCTGTAGTTTTAGTTTTACACCTTGGAAAGAATCTAATCTGCTTCTCCCTGGCACAAACACACACACATACACCCAAGCCCTTCTCGGGAGGGACGTGGGGAAGAGTTCTGGGTCCAAAGAACCTGATTCTGCTCAACCGGTGAGTTCCTTGAGTACTGAGGACCCTTCTAGAAAGCCCCAGATCGTATATAAGCCCAGCCAACTCCCTGTTTGGTGTTTCAGCTGCTGCGTCTCCAGCTGTAGCGTCTACATTCCATGTAGACAAGTGCAGGGCTGCATATTCTTGCTGTCACCTCTGCAGCTGCCCAGAAATGAGCCATCTTGGGTCTGAAACCCCGGTGGAGCGTACACCGTGGTGGTGTGGTGTCAGGTCTGGATTGTGTCTGAGCAGCCCAGAGTACGAGCGGAGTAAACAAGTGCCTCTCTGTCAGCCGTGCACGTTGGTGTTTAGCAGGCTGAAAACTGTGATTCTCAGAAAATACCCCGTGGCACAGAGTGTCCCGTTCCTGTAGGCTTTTTGGCTAAGAGCCTGGCCCTCCCACATTCACTCAGTGCCACTCTGGTATGGTCTGTGCCGTGCCCACGCTACCCGTTTATCCAGAATGCGGTTGGCATCTCCGTGGGCACTTTCTCTCCCTGCCCCCGTGTGCAGGGTTCCTGCCCCTTAAATCCAACACATTTTTCTCTGGTTAGCTTTTCTTCCTGCCTTGCACTTCCTGAGCTTTTATGGGCATCATAGAGAGTGCCCTGGGCGGCTGCACAGGGAGCTGGGAAGTGTAAAACCCCTGGGAAGGTTTCCAGGCTGGTTACGTAGCCAGGGCTGAAGGAGAAACTCTTTAACTAAACAAATGAACGAAAAGTGCCTTTGTTATAGCAGTGATAGGTGCTGGCGTGTTTTCTCTTCAGCAGCTTTCAGATGCTCGTGGCTTTTACGTTACCCTGGCTGCTGGCTGCCAGGTAGGTGGAAAAACTTTCCCTTGGTGCTATTTCTCCGGTGTGGATGAATACGAGCTGTTGCCCAGGATTGTCCAAAGAGATGAACTCAATGTCACAGTCATTCCTTTAAACGAAGGTGTGAAGCTGTAGCTCAAGCAGGAGGCTCGGTGTAGGGTTTTCTACGTGTCCTTCCCCAAGGGGCGTGATCCAGAAGGCAAGAGCGAGGCACTGGTAATGAGAGGCTCTCGTGGGACGTGTTCTGCTCTCCTGTTTCTAGAAAGGGGATCGGAATTCTTCACCTGGTGCTTCAGCCCACGCCTGCAGCCAGCGCTTTGGCCATCCTTTCTCAGAGCCCGGCTGCGTGGCCTTAGTGCAGGCGCTTCCCACATGGGGCTGCACCTCTGGGAAGGAGAGAACTCCAGCCCCGGAGGCCCGTGAGAGGCTCTTTGCTCGGTGCGTTTGGTGGGAGCGACCGCATCGTCCTTGGGAGCGAGAAGCTGGATTTCTCTTTATTTCCCGATACAGCGCTCCCCAGGGCTGATCTTAAGGCCTGAATTACGGGCTGAGGTCTGTGTTGTGGTGCCTGATTTGGGGAGCCATCGGGTTTGAGACAATCTCGTCTAGACATGGGGTAATCTCCAGATGGATCTGCACTGAGATTCCCATTGAGGCAGCCAGTTCCCCGTTTGGCCTCTGGCCACCTGCTCGGTCTCGCACAGGTCATTTTGCTGCACAGCACCTCTCACAGCACCACCGGGCTGGACTTACAACGCACTTCTCTTGTCACCTTGTGAGGCATCTGCTTGTCTTCTTGAACAGCTGCTTCTGCTTTGATGTGAGCAGATGTTTTCCCTGAATCGACATCAGGCACGCTAGGTTTGATTTTTGCTAGGGCCAAATAAGAAAAGAAAAAAAGAATTTTCTGTGGTGTTTGGGCTCCTGGTTTGCCTGCGTGGCTGTGAGCTGCTAAGATTGGCTCCAGGGGTTTGTGTGGGGTGTTCCAAGGGACTCGAGAGATGCTGGCTTGGCGTGCGTGCCGTAGCAGTGCTTAAAAATAGCCTGTGATGCGGCTGCTCGGTGCCAGACAGCTGCTGCTCATAGCGGACTTGGGAACAGGCAGAGGTTTTGAACAAGCCCAAAACTCCTGGCGATCGGAGCGGCAGGTTTCAGTCTTGCCAAGCCTCAGCTGGGCTGTCGATAGGAAACGTGAACCATTCCTGCCCTTCCTCTGCCTCCAGCGCCAGCCTGCCGCTGCCTGGTCTTGCCCCAGGGTTTCCTCTGGCTGTCTGAGTCCTCCTCTCATCCTGCTGCCCACTTTTTCCCCCCCTTCCTAACTTGTGGAAACCCAGCTGTCTCTGCTGCTTTTTCCATCCTCCCTAGGCCAGCATCTGCTCTTAATCCTTCTTAATTAATCCCTTCCATTTTAATCTGCTAGTTATTGGCAATGATCACAGCCTTGTTTTGTCTCCTCGACACAGTGACCTACTTCGCAAGCACCAGCCGGGAGCGGGGACCTTGCTGGGCGTTTCGGATGGAGCAACGGCTTCTCCGTGGCTCCAGGCTGTGACGTGGTTATGCTGATCCTGCGGTCTCTGGCGAGAGCATCCTCACGCTTTCCGTGGAAACCAGGAACATTCAGTGTTGCAAAAAGTCCTCCTTTTTCCCAGAGGACTGAGGTTTTGAAGCAGCTGGCTTTATTTACTGCGCGCACACAGGCTTCTCAGCATGAAGAGTGTTCTCACTCCGTCTCCCCTGCGTCTTGCCCGCTTGGCTCTGCTTGGTTTGTTTGCGCTGCTCCCTGGGGCACGTTCTAGTCCTCGCCACCCTTATTCCTTGTGCCTGGGCCCGAGGCTGCTCTCTAAAGCAGCTCCTTCGGGTGCTGAAGCGGTGTATCAAGGCAGGCAGGGGGGTTGCATTAAGCCCACAGGTTTTGTGGAAGCTCGGAGCAAGCACAGCTCCGCTTGCAGGAGACAAGGACCCAGCTAAGCTGGCCAGGAGCTCACCCTGAGCATGCAGTCGTCTGATGCGCCACTGGGGACTTGTCCAGAGGTAATTCGGGGATGCCTCAAGCCTGGAGAGCCTCATAGCGCTGGGCCAGAGTGAACTGCCCGATATTTGTAGGCTTTGCTCCTTGTTCTAGTGCTTGCAGTACTTTCTCTGCATCTTCACTGCTGTGTCCTTCAGAGCTCCTTGGAAGGCAGGGGAACAGTTACCCTGTTCGTAGAGAAGCCGAAGATTAACCCGCTCGTCATCGTGCTGGGAGCGGGATGATGTTGAGCTCATTCTTGATGTTCCTCCCAGAAATCTGCCCAGAAATAGATCCCTGCTGCCTGAAATATTGCCCTGACCTTCCAGGATGGTCGGGCCACAGAGCTGAAAGGCTCCAGATGCCGCAGCTGGGGATGTTGTGAACTTGCTTTTAGCTTACCTGCAAGTTTTCCCTTTTCAAAGTCTGAGTTAATTTCCCCACCTCTTGCACAAACTCTTCCTCCGTACAGAAGGACAGTGTGAGCACTGAGTCAGCCAAGTCCTTGAGCTTCTGTGTAATCCCCTGGGATGCTCGCAGAGGTGTAGGCAGGTGCCCAAGGACCTTCCTGAATCGCTACCAGTGTCCTTGGTGATTTAGACTGGCTTATTAATGGTTCTGTTCAAAACAAATGTATTTATCCCTGAGGATCACCTCCAAAGTCCAGGTGGAAGAAAAAAACCTCCTGAGTGAGGTGCTCCCCTGGGACTGAACAAGATCTCCTGTGTGCCGTGAGGAGCTCAGAAAGCTGTTATATGATGATGTCCTGCAGAAAGGCAGATGACTGTCCTGATTGCGGGCAGCATAGGGCCCGGGGAGGTGGCGGAGCAAGGGGACAGTGCTGGAGGGAAATGAGCTGTACCCCCAAAATGCTGCTTATTGTTTTGTGTTTGTCCCTTTCTGCTGTGATTCCGAAATCACCACTCAGCAGGCGGCTGGTAACAGCACGGACAAGGATCTGGAGTTCCGTGGGCAAAGCAGAAAACTCTGCAGTGAGCTCTGCTTTGGACAAATGCAGTTTTAAAGGCAGGATAGAAGGGAAACCAACCTTGAATTATATTTCTGTGGAAGGGGGGGGAGGGTAAGGCAGCGGTTTTACTGACATGGTCTAGCTGGCTTTCCTGCTGGAATTGCAAATCTCTGTTTTGAAAGCTGAAGTTTCCTTGAAGGGAATGCTTTTTGCTGGTTACCTTTTGCTTTTAGAAGTAGTCTAGGATTGCGGAGGCTCTGCAGTGCATAGACTTTTTCTGCCTCAAGCTAACGTTCCCCTTTGATGTAGCTTCTCTCCTGTGTTTACAGGCTCTTCATTGAGAAGCTGCCACAGCACCGTGATTACAAAACTGCCGTCATACCCGAAAAGAGGGAGACAGTGAAAGTAAGTAGGAACGTCACCAAGTCCCTGATGGCTGTGGTCGGAAATGCTTTGGGGTCATCGCCCTGGAGGTTTTTCATGGCTCTGGACTGAGTGATCCACACAAATGCTGAGAAGCCTTTGGCTTGGCCAGGCAGCCCTGACCCCTTGGGGTTGGGTTCTTCTTACCCTGTTGTACTTGTGCTGGGCTGGCTGTGATTGTCCACTTTACGTTCTGCTGAGCACTGGGGTGTCCTTTCTTTCCTGTTAAGCTCCCTGCTTGTTAAAGACCACTTCGCTTTACCATGCATGGGGGCTGGGTGCTCAGTGCAGTGGCTCTCGAGGGATTTGCCAGGGGATCCTTGGAAATTGCTCACAACCACGAGGAGCTACCACTCCTCTGCTCAACAATGAGCAGAAGCGAAGGACGACGTTGCGTAAGCTCTTGCTCGGTGTTGTTGAGGGTGCTGTCCGTGCCACCCGGCTACACCGCGCCTGGCTACAGCCTGTCCACCCGTGGTGCTGGAGCTGCTCAGCTCTTTCTGCCTCGTGAACGAGTAGATGGTTTATCACCTCTGGGTGCTAGATGTCCACTGAGTCTTGTTTCTCTTGCCTTGGGGCTATCACACTCCTACAACCGTGTTTCCTCCCTCCAGAAACTGAAAGAAGTAGCCTTCCCCAGAGCTGAAGAGCTCAAGGAGGAGCTGTTAAAGAGGTACGCCAAGGACTATGCTAAGTACAAGGAGCAGAAGGTGAGTGAGAGGAGACTGGAGGCCTGTGCTCCCCAGAAGGAGCCTCCCTCAGCCGCAAAGGGTTTGGAAGAGGGCAGGTCTCCAGGGCTCCCTGGGTGCTCGGAAATGTCACGCGTGGGTAGCGCCGGCTTGCAGGGTGCAGCCTTGTCACCTGAGCACAGGGCTGTCCCCACCACTGATGCCGTTACGGAGGTGAATCTGTCATGGGTGTCCCTGCATCTCTCTTTGTTGAGCATCCTGGAGGCAGTCTGAGCCGGGGCTGTGGTTGGCTTGGTTGTTTTCTCTTTGTCCCGACATGAGGTCTGGGTCTTATGATCCAGAAAACTCAGCAGGCGGCTGGTAACAGCACGGACAAGGATCTGGAGTTCCGTGGGCAAAGCAGAAAACTCTGCAGTGAGCTCTGCTTTGGACAAGTGCAGTTTTAAAGGCAGGATAGAAGGGAAACCAACCTTGAATTATATTTCTGTGGAAGGGGGGGGATAAGGCAGCGGTTTCACTGACATGGTCTAGCTGGCTTTTCTGCTGGAATTGCAAATCTGTTTTGAAAGCTGAAGTTTCCTTGAAGGGAATGCTTTTTGCTGGTTACCTTTTGCTTTTAGAAGTAGTCTAGGATTGCGGGGGCTCTGCAGTGCATAGACTTTTTCTGCCTCAAGCTAATGTTCCCCTGTTTGCTGGTGTCCCTTGGTGTATTTCTCCTTGTAGAAGGCGGAGGAAGAGGAATTTGCACGCAATTTGGCTTTGCAGCAGCAGCTAGAAGAGGAGAGGAATCGGGTAGCCCTGATGAAGCAGCAGCAGGCAGAGCAAGAGCAGTTTCATGCCTTTGAGGAGATGATTCGACGACAGGAGCTGGAGAAGGAACGTCTAAAGATAGTGCAGGAATTTGGAAAGCCAGAGCAGAGTCCCGAGTCTCTGGATGGACCCCTCATCCCTGGCGTGGAAAAGCCTCCGACTGATTTAATCCCAAAGGTTCCCGTCTCTCCAGTTCACCCTGCAAGTCCATCAGCGGGGACTGTCTCATCCAAACCTCCTGTTGTGGACAGATCTTTGAAACCCAGTGCTCTGGGGAACACGGAAACCAGTTAGTACCTCCCAGTGCACCCTTCTCCCTTGCTGGGGCTGAGCCAAACACTGCTGAGGAGCTGATTGCTCTGGGAGGCTCTTGGAAGTATCTGGTGATGGTTCCGGCCCTTCCAGGGGTGTGACCTTCCAAGTCACTGGATGTTCTCCCTGTTGGCCAGTAATGGTTTGCAGGGCTTCTTTTTCTCTCCCCCCTGCCCTGACCAAATTCTTCTTTTTCTCTCCCCCCTGCCCCGACCAAATTTTCTTTTTCTAAACCCCCTCCCCTGCCCCGACCAAATTCTTCTTTTTCTAACCCCCGCCCCGACCAAATGATTCTCCTCCAAAATGCTGATTCAGACATTTCCCAATGACTGTTTTTTGACCAGTGACACATCTTAATTCAAATGTGGGGTTTTTTTTTGGGGGGGGGGTGTTCATTTTTCTTCACAAAAACTCGGGTTTGACACAACGCTAAAGGTTTCTTTCTCGCTATGTGTCTCTTTCCCCGTTTGGAACGAGGTAGTGGCTGTCCTTTATGAAGTGTCACTGTGACTTCATTTATCTGTCGCTGTCACTGCCGTTGTAAGGGAGCACTGAACATTTCCAGGCTGAAACGTTTCGGTCTAGTCCCTTCAGGTACCGTTTCTCCAACATCCCCAACTGTCATCACTCGTTGTGCTCCCGTTGTCCCCACAGATGCGAGTATGGATGTCCTCCGCCAGGTCATCGTCCCGAGGGAACTCTGCCAGAAATTCCTCCAGCTGGCTGATGCCAACACGGTCCGGGGTGTGGAGACGTGCGGGATCCTCTGCGGTACCCTGGTGAGGTGATAACCGGGATTAAGACCCCGGGAGCGGCGCGCAGGCGCGGTAGCTTTGAAAACAGCTGGAGGACCCTGGGTTTCGCCACGGAAGGCTGTAGTGCAGTTTCACTGATGGCTGAGCTTTCGTGTGGGTGTTAGGGACGATCTGCCCCTCCTTTTCCTCCCTTTTTTAGGATTTCCTCACGCTGAGGTGTCAGGCACCGCGTCCCCACGGGTGTTCAGCTTCCCCTCCCTCCTGTTGATGACTCTGCTGGGTACCTGCCTGCAGGACCCCCGCGCTGCCGGTGACAGGCGGCCCCGGGGACGTGTCCTTTTGCTACCAGCAGGACTGAGGTGTCCCAGCTATGAGCTAGGACCCTCGCCAAGCCAAGGCTGTGCAAACACCGACTGGAGACAGTTAGTTCTCCCGCAAACAGTTGCGTGCCCAGGTTTCTATTGGCAGCTCCAGCCTGTCTCCCCTGTGCTGCCCGGGGCTGCTTTGCTTGCAGGAGTTCGCTTTGAAATGAAATGGTTTGATGTAGCAACTTTCTGCAATCCAGCTGCTCCCAGACACTTGATGATTATTTAAATATGAAGCATCATCTCCTAGTGAGTGGAGAGATTTGCTTCGGTGGGTGGCCAGGACTTCTCTGAGCTCTTGTGGGTTGCTCTGCACAGCAGGGGAAACAAAAAAAAGCCGTGGGTCATGCTCAGCCTCGGAAAATCCCGTGACTCCTTGGTCAGTAACTTGCCCTTCCCATTTCAGTGACTGGTAAATGGACAGTACATCCATGGGATTGTTTCCAGACCTGCTGTTCCCTGGGCTGAGCCCCCGAGTGATGAATGCACAAACACTGCTTTCCCAAAGCTTGGGAAATTACCTTTGCACCAGTGGGCAGCAGCAGCGTTTCTTGCTCTGGGGGGTGTCAGGTGGGTAACAGCCTCCCCGTGCTGCCTTGCAGATGAGGAACGAATTCACGATAACCCACGTCATCGTTCCCAAGCAGTACGGAGGCCCCGATTATTGCAACACGGAGAACGAAGAGGAGCTCTTCGTCATCCAGGACCAGCACGGCCTCGTTACGCTAGGCTGGATCCACGTGAGTCGCTCGTTCCTGTCGCGCTTCCCAGCTGGTCTTTCAGCCAGGAGGGAAGGGGGTGCGTGGAGCAGGGCTGGTGGAGGAGGATTTACCAGGGGGGGGTGGCGTGGAGCGGGCAGCATCCTCCGCTGGGGCTTCTCCCCCTCCGCTGCTGGGGCTTCTCCATCGGATCGGTGCAGTCTCAGTCCCTACTTGCGCTGCGGGAGAAATCTAGGCTCGCATTTAAATTTGGTCCCTCCTTAAAACATCGGGCCCTTTGAAGCTGGGGTTTGGGGCATGGAGCTGATGTTTCATCCGGCTAAAAGCTGACTGCAGAGGCACCGTCGGGGCATCCCGAGCTCCCGCTGGCAGCGCAGAGCCTCTCTCGTGGTGCAGCCTTGTAGTAGCGCTACTTTTCCCAGACAACTCAGTGCGGCTCTGCCGTAGGATGTGCCAGTTCCAGATTCCTCTGCTGGCTTCAGCGCTGCCCTGCTTGCCTGTCCCCACGGAGCCTTTGGCAGTCGGATCGGTGCCAAGCAAAATGTTTGGTGCTGCTGAGTAATCTCTCGAAAGCAGCAGCTGCCTCACAGGCTCTGACAAATAAAAGCCTGCTGCGTGTGCGGGGTGTCTGCTTTTGGTGTTAACCCTTCGGTGACAGCCCTGCGACATTCGGGGACCCTCAGGGGTTCCTTTGACCTTCCTGCTGGCCTTGACAAACAAAAACGTAACAAGGAAAAGGACAAAGACCTTTCAGCAAGAGTTAGGCGGTGAAATCTTAGCTGTTAGCTGGAGATGGGGAAGGTGGTGGCTGGTTGTGGTCGTACAACCCTCGGCTGTCTTGGTGGGATGGGATGTTGGACACATGGAGACGTGGAAAGTGCCTCGGTGGTGTGTTGCTCCAGGAGTAGCTGGGTGAAGTGCCCTGCAGGGAGACACACATGAAAGCATGGATGGTGTTTTGCCTTGAAGTATGACTTCACGTATGGGATACGGCCAGAAATTTAGAGCTCCTCCTGTACTTTCTCCAAATGAAAAAGAGGAGCAGATGTTTTGGGATGATCCAAACCCATTTGCAGTGTGCAAGCATGTCCTCTGTGCCACCGGCGGAGCTGTGTCTTCCCTGTTGCAACCTTCTCTTGGTAGACGTGGTCCCTTTTGGACCGGTTTTCCAACCGACTTTCTCTTTTCCCCGCGTTTCAGACTCACCCCACGCAGACAGCCTTCCTCTCCAGCGTCGACCTGCACACACACTGCTCCTACCAGATGATGTTGCCGGAGTCCATTGCTATTGTGTGTTCTCCAAAATACCAGGAGTAAGTATGGATGCGGGGTAAGGAATGCCATCCCCTCTGCCTCTCTAGCCTCTGCAGAAGGGATCCAGGGGCTCAGAAGGGATCCAGGGGCTCAGAAGGGATCCAGGGGCTCAGAAGGGATCCAGGGGCTCAGAAGGGATCCAGGGGCTCAGAAGGGATCCAGGGGCTCAGAAGGGATCCAGGGGCTGTTTGCCACGACCTCTCCTCTATCGGATTCCTGGTGTGGGAATAAATAACATGACAAGTCACATAAAGCTTTACCAAAAGAGGCTGGAAGAGCGTCTGTGGTTCGACAGCTCTTCCCAACTGGTTTGGGGGGTCGTGTCCAGGCGATGGGTGCCCACCTGTGAAAGGAGACCAGCCTGTGGCTGCAGGGCTGGGGGGAGGAGTGTCACGGGCAGGGCTGTGTCCCGCAGCGTGCATCTCTGCTCTCGGGGGGAGCAGACTCAGGCACGCTCCTTGAGACCCAGGAGGAGGTGCTTCTATTTGCAGAGGCTTGTGCTACACGGAGTTTGTGTTTATTTGCTCTAGGACGGGGTTTTTCAAGCTGACGGAGCACGGCCTGGAGGAGATCTCTTCCTGCCGACAGAAAGGATTCCACCCACACTCCAAAGACCCCCCTCTCTTCACTGTAAGTCACCCCAGGAGGCAGCGGGGGCTGTGGGACTGTGGGTTGGCGTGTTGGACACTTGAATTTATATCTGGGGGGGGGTGGTCCTGGGCTGTGGCCCAGGACAGGAGGGTCAGCATGGCAGGGGCTTGTCTCTTCCTAGGATTGAGAGGTTAAAGCTTTTGAACTTGTTAGCGTGTTGGGGGTGAGGTGCAGGGCGTGTTGGGGGTGGGGTGCACAGCACTTCTCTGCAGAAACAGGTCAGGGCAGCGGCGAGGGCTTGTGTTTGAGAGGGAGGTTTGTATTCGTGTCCTGCCGTGGCCTCCGAGGCACCGTGCAGGGCGCTGGTCCGAGAGGGCTGTTGTGTGGAGGGCGCTGGGTGCAGTCGTGTCAGGAGGTGGAGGAGACTCACCTGAGCTGTGGGAACATCTGGATAATCCCTGTCCCCTCTTCCCCTCTCTTCCAGACCTGCAATCACGTGTCCGTTGTCGAGAGAGACGTAGTCCTGATGGATCTCCGATAGGCCTCTTGCCTTAACTGTTTACAGAAAACCATCTACCTTCCACCTAGGCCTAAGGAATTCTATATATTTTTTTTTTTTCCCCTCCTGTAGCAGACGATTTCTACCGTGTGGTGATCCTTTCCCTTCCTCCCCCAATAACCACGGTGAAATCGGTACCCTGACCTCAGTGGGAGCACACAAAACCTCAGTGCCCAGCATCGGGCTGACAAAGTGGTGCTGAGGTTCCAGGCGTGGAAGAAAAAAGCTAACTGGAATTTCAAAGACAGAAGTTAACACTGAAGCAATTGTTTAATACTCTAATCTATGGCTTGAACAGCTTTGCGGGGGTGGGGGAGGGGAGTGTTCCCTGTGATTTGCTGCAACTGTGAGGTGTGGAAACCTCTTCAAGTGCTTTCCAAAGTGGGACTTGCCCAAATTAACCCGTGATTTGTTTCGCCGCTCGCTCTGGGTTGCGGTGGTCTCAGTGCAGCTGGCTGGAGTAGATAAATATCTGCTGTAGTTTAAGGTTGCGCCCTCCCAGCCCCTGTCACCTCACACAAGAGTTTATCACCGCTGAGCCGGAGCAAATCCTGCTTGCTGGTGCTCAGCGCTTTGCCCGGTGAGGCAAGAAAGGGGCTCAGGCTCCTTGGGGAGCCCCTATTTCAGCATTCTGGGGGAGAAGGTGCCTGGCTGCAGCACCGCTTTGCACAAGCTGCGTCGTTCCAGCGGTGTGAGGGGCGTCTGGCTGCTGTATCCCGGGTGTGAGATTCGCTCTGGACCTTGTGCCGCCCGGCGAGGGCTTGGCTTCAGCTTGTTGCTGGTGTCACCCTGGAGGAGGCTTTTGGTCCCCTGGCCACAGTGCTGTCACCTGAAGGCTCTACTTCGCCTCTCGGGAGACGGGACTCCAGCAGCTTTTGCCGCTTCGATGCTCAAACGCCACCGTGCCCGCTGGCCTTGGCGCTTCTCAGAGCAGCGCGACGTCTGTCCTTGCCGAGAACAAGCACCCCGTGATGTCACATCTGGCGGTACGCCAGCTGGGGACCCCCTCCGAATTACTGCTGTGGGACACCCCGCAGCCGTTCTCCTTCCCTGCACTCCGCGCTGCGTCTCCACCCTCGCTTCTGCCGCCGTGGAGAGGGAAGCAGCGGTGCTGGAGGGTGGAAGCGTCTGGGCTCCAAGGGCTGAGCGTGATGCGCAGCGTCTCCGCATCCTCGGGCAGGATGCTCTGACCGCCGGCACGTGGCTGCGCGGGGAGGGGGGAGAGGGCTGGAGCTGCCTTCCCGCCTCCGGCGTGCGCGCATACGTGTTCTCTATGTCATGTCCTTGTCCTTGGATGTACAAAAATCTGTGGTGTACAGTTTAACACAGATGATTGCGTGATCTTGGCTGGGTTTCTTTTGCTGCTTGGGTTTTTTTTTTTTTTTTTTCAAGCTAGATCAGGGGGTTGGAGGGCTCTGGTTGAGGTTGAGAGCAGGGAAGGAATCTATTTATGTAGGGGTTGTGTTTATTTGTGACGGCTACCGCCCTGCCTCCTGCGTGACAAACTGCTGCCACCATCGTTTTTGCGCTCAGTTTTGGAACCCAGCTACCCCCCGCCCCACCCCCCGCCCCCGGCAGTGGGAAGGAAGCAAGTGGACTTCAGGGGCAGCTGTAGAAACTAATTTTCAGACCTGATTTATTTAAACCGTGCTCCAGGGTGGGTTTTGCAGCCTGGGGGTAGGGATGCTCATCCCACAGCCCCGTGCAGGATGGAGCCATCTGCTCTTCACCCTGACGGCCCCCACACACACTGCGGGGACGAGAGCCGGGCAAGCCCGTCTTGCAAAGCGGCGATTCCTTCCAACGGGCGGCGAATATTTATCTCCGCTCCCCATCCCTGAAGGTCTCAGGGCTGAGCTGACCCCAGCACCGAGCAGAGAGCGCCAGCCAGGGCGAGGAGCTGGTGGCAAATCACAACTTCGTGTGTAGGTTTGTCCCAGTGACCGATAAAACCCTCGTGGAGAATTTTTGAAATACTCACAGCGCAGCCGGCTGCGAGGGCTGCGTTTCTCACGTCAGCGGCCAGCTGCTGCCTCGCACTCTCTGAGCTGGCGGCTTTTTAATCGCATTTTTTCACTTAAAGTCACTGAGTCATCACTTTTGTGTGGCAGGATGAATGCTGATAGCCTGGCACTGCCGCCTGCGTCCCGCTCACCCTCCCCTCTCTCCAGCTGCCCCAGATGTGGCTGTTACATCTTAAAGTTGCTCAGCATGGGGAGGTTGAATTTGGTAGGCGCTAAACCCCAACAGAAATAGTTTTTATTTTCTGCAGTGACAGGGGTTGTGTGTTCGGGGGTTTCCTGCAGGCAGGGGGTGATGCTTATCTCTGCCTCGGACTTGGGACCTGACCCAAATCCCTGCCCCGGCTCTCGCTGCCGGTTTGTCCATCCTCTGCGGCAGCCCAAGAGGTTTAAAGCGCGACCGTTACCCTTGTAGGGAGGCGCGGAGGGCCGGGAATTCTGAAATCCCCCGGCAAACCGGGACTTGGCCCCCTCCTCATCCTGCCTTCATCCCAGCGCCAGCCTCGGGGATGCTTGGCGTTCCTCGAGCATCCCAGGGCCGCCGGGCACCCTCCCCAGCGCCCAGCCCCGGCACGGCCGCCGGCTGGATTGGCTGTGGTGGCCAAACGTTGCCTTTTTAGGCTGCACGGCTGCTGCCGCGCCGGCCCAGCTCCAACTGGCCGTGCCAAGGTGCCGAGGGCCGCGTTGGGTACCCGGTGCCTTGGGCTGGGCCGAGGATGGAGGAGCCCCCTGAGCTGGTGCCGCAGTGAGGTCGCAGGGGGATGCCCCGTGGGTTGCTCTGGGTGGCTTTGGCACGGTCCCCACTACCTCAGGGTGGGATGGGGTCCTGCCACCAGCTCCGCTCCCTCCCCCCAGGACTCTCCCGGCACATTCAACCTCAGATATATTTATTTTTTTCCCCCCTCAACTCTCCGCTGGGTTTGGGGTTAATTTTTTTTTTTTTTTTTTTTTTTTTTTTGCATCATGTCATATATGGCAACCTTTTGCCTCGGTGACCTCATGTTTGGCATCGGACCAAGGGAACAGGGTTGGGATGGGAAGGCAGCGGCTGGTCCCCAGGGCTGTGCGGTGGGCACACCGGCAAGTGCACAGCCAGGGGACAAATCCGGGTTTTCCCAGAAAAAAGGGGACAAATGGGACAGAGCCACCCAGGGGGGATGTTGGTGGAGCTGCTAGCAGGCTGGGGAGGCACCAGGTCGCTGTCCTGCCCTGTGGGGTGACAGCCCAGGGTCTGCTCCATCCCTCCGGGGCCATGGGGGGACACCAGGACGCGAGTCCATTCCGGTGGTGGTGGGACCCTGCAGCCCCCGGTCATTGGTGCTGCACCGGTGCTGTGGTGCCCCTGCCCGGAGCCCGGCTTGGCACCCGGTAAAGCAAAGCAGGAGGCAGCCCGGGCACCCTGTGCCTCAGTTTCCCCATCTGCAGCCTGAGCCCCTGTAGCCCCGGGGGGTGGCTCTGGGTCATCTCCCCTGCCCAGCTCCTTGTGGGGGGTCCCCAACGTGGGACCGTTGCCCTTAAGAAGGCAGCTGGGGGGTTGCAGCTGCTGGTTGGCCCCTGCGAGGGCCACGGGCCCCTCGGGCTCCACTGGCTTTGCACAGGGCTGGGGGTGGCTCTGCCCCCCCCGTGCCACGATCAGGCGTGAGGGGCAGGGACAGCACCCCTGTTGTGCCTGGGGGGGGGGTCTGGGCTCATCCAGCCTCCAACACCCCCTGGGGGAGGGGGTGAGAGCTGGGTGCCCCCATGATGCAGGGCTGGGATTCAGGCATCCTGCTCCAGCTGAGCATCTGGGAGGTGAGGGGCTTTGGGGGACCAAAAGCCCAACATGGGGGGCAGAGAGAGAAACCCCCCTGGGAGAGAGACCCCAACGGTGCCGAATGCCGGGGATACGGGGGAGCTGAGGCTGGGAGGGAGCGATGCGCCAACCTGGTGCGTTTCCAGCATCTCGGAGATGTCAAACTCCCGTCCGGGCCGCGGGGTGTCCCCCCCAGCAGAGCCCTGACCCCCACCACCGCTCGGGTGGGGTTTCTCCACGCTCTCCCCGGGAACCGGAGCTGCTTCCACCCCCTTTTTGCCGAGAGTGTCGCTTATAAGGATTTGTGTCTCACTTGTTTATCGGAGCGGAGCATAAAAGGAACAGACTCCCAAATTGGCTCTTGCCTCCCAAGCATCCCCACATACATTTTTCTTACAATAATTAACCGTGCTGGGTCCTACCATCGGTCCAAGGTCAATTTAATGAAATAAAACACCTTATATGGCCATATGGCTAACACACCATCACTTAGCCTATTTAGGGTCTTTGTTTAGAGAGGATCCGCCTCTGAGGTTTCACGGGCTCCTGGTATTTATACCAAAGGCGCCCTGGGACTCGGTCCCAGAGGAAAGGAGCTCTCGCCTCTGCGGTGAGTACTGCCCAGCCCTGCCTCCCCTCTGGCTTGCAGGACAGCGGGAAGAAAAAAAAAACCACCCCGGGGGGGTTCAGGGTGCCCCAGCATTTATGGGGTGGCCCCGACTGGGTTTGTGCAGACGGGGTGCAGTGGCCACCCCAGCGCATCCCCCCAGCCAGGGGCTTCCACGGAGGCAACGAGAGCTGGGCTGCGGCCAAAGCGGGTCGTGCTCTTCCAGAAATCCCCAAGATTTTGGGGATTTTTTCTTTTCTTTTTGGGCTCCTGCGAGGTTTTTGCCTGCTTCCCTCTGGATTCAGGAGCGCATCTGCTGGTGGAGAGTGGCACCCTCTGGGAAGGGTGATTTTTTGCCCCATTTTTGGGAAAGGATGCGAGGGCAGAGCAGCAAGGAGCTGCTGAGACCGAACTGGACGAGAGGCCATCGCCTGCCCTCCCCCCACCCGCTCGGGAGCACCGGCCTGGCAACGCCGGAGCTGAGCGCGGGCACCAGGGCTGAGCGCGGGCACCAGGCTTTGGCTCCCGTTCGGGCACCGGCTGGCGACGGATGGAGCAGCAGCATTGCACGGAGCAGCATCTGTGGGGGATGAGCATCACCTGCTCCCAGCACCGCCACACCGGGGTCCCAGCTGGCAGCCACCCCCCCCCCCCCAAGGATTTTGCGGGGCTGTGCGTCCCCAAGGACTCCAAACCCTTCCGACACCCAAAGCCGCACATGGTGGCACGGCGTCACCCCCTCCTCACCCTCCCTTTAACGCTGCTTTTCCCCCCTTGCCCCAGCTCTTCCCCCAGGTCCCCCTGACCACCAGCCACCGGCCCCACCATGTGCGAGGAGGAGACCACCGCCCTGGTCTGCGACAACGGCTCCGGCCTCTGCAAAGCCGGCTTTGCCGGTGACGATGCCCCCCGCGCCGTCTTCCCCTCCATCGTGGGGCGGCCCCGGCACCAGGTGGGTACCCAGAGGCAGCCCCCAGCCACCCCCTGTTAATTATGCCCTGCGTTAATTAGCAAAATGAGGCTAATGAGGCTGCCTCTCGCGGCGTTAGGGTGTCATGGTAGGCATGGGGCAGAAAGACAGCTACGTGGGCGACGAGGCACAGAGCAAGAGGGGCATCCTCACGCTCAAGTACCCCATCGAGCACGGCATCATCACCAACTGGGATGACATGGAGAAGGTGAGACCCCCAGGGCCGGGATGGGGAGTGGGTGCTGGCCCCAGTTTGGGGTAAGACCCCAATTCTCCATCGCCCGCCTTAGATCTGGCACCACTCCTTCTACAACGAGCTGCGCGTGGCCCCCGAGGAGCACCCCACGCTGCTCACCGAGGCGCCCCTCAACCCCAAGGCCAACCGGGAGAAGATGACCCAGGTAAGGCGCCGTGGGACCCCTGGTGATGGGGACGGACCCTCCGAAACCGCAGGGGTCTGGGGGCGTTGGGGGTTTAGCTGGATGGAGCTGGCTGTCACCAGGGGCTGGTGCGGGATGGAGGAGCGGGCAGTGGTTGAGCTCCTAGCGGTGGGCTCGCCGGCTCACGTGGACCCGCGGGCTGTGCCGTGCAACGCGCTGACGTGTGTGACGCTCTGTGCAATGCCATGACTCACGTTTCCATGTGATGCGCTGACCCACGTGCTCCTCAGCGCAACGCAGCCACCTGCGTGTTGTTCTGCGCCATGTGCTGACCCACGCGCCCGTGCAATGCAACGATCCACTTGTTTTTCCATGCAATGCAACAATCCGTGTGTTTTTCCATGCAATGCAACAATCCGCGTGTTTTTCCATGCAATGCAACAATCCGTGTGTTTTTCCATGCAATGCAACAATCCACGTGTTTTTCCATGCAATGCAACAATCCGCGTGTTTTTCCATGCAATGCAACAATCCGTGTGTTTTTCCGTGCAATGCGACGATCCGTGTGTTTTTCCGTGCGATGCGACGATCTGTGTGTTTTTCCGTGCAATGCAACAATCCGCATATTTTTCCGTGCAATGCAACGATCCGCGTATTTTTCCATGCAATCTGTTGACCCTGTCTCTGCGGGAAGGCACAGCCCCCGTGGGTCAGGGTGGGATGTGCTGGGGACCTCTGTGGTCCCCCCTAACCCGCTGGCTCCTTCACCATCCCAGATCATGTTTGAAACCTTCAACGTCCCCGCCATGTACGTCGCCATCCAAGCCGTCCTCTCCCTCTACGCCTCTGGTCGCACCACAGGTGAGCAGTAGGACACGCAGCATCCCGGTGACCACGGGTGATGGGGAAGGGACCAAGCCCCCTCCCTCACCTTCTTCCCGCTTCCCAGGCATCGTCCTCGACTCCGGGGACGGTGTCACCCACAACGTGCCCATCTACGAGGGCTACGCTCTGCCCCACGCCATCATGCGTCTTGACTTGGCCGGCCGCGACCTCACTGACTACCTCATGAAGATCCTCACCGAGAGGGGCTACTCCTTCGTCACCACCGGTACGGGGCCAGGAGGGGGGTACGGGGTGATGGGCGACCCCGTGGTGCCGCCGTGGCACCAGCTTAAGCCCATTTGCCATTGTCTTCCGCAGCCGAGCGGGAAATCGTGCGCGATATCAAGGAGAAGCTCTGCTACGTGGCCCTCGACTTCGAGAACGAGATGGCCACAGCCGCCTCCTCCTCCTCGCTGGAGAAGAGCTACGAGCTCCCCGACGGGCAGGTCATCACCATCGGGAACGAGCGGTTCCGCTGCCCCGAGACCCTCTTCCAACCTTCCTTCATCGGTGAGCCCACCCCAAACTGCCCTGGCTGCCCCCTCGGTGGTTGCCCCCCATCCCCACCACCCCACCAGCGGACAACCAGCTCCCATGGGTGCCTCGCTGAGGTGTCTCAGGGCTCTCCCAAGCCCTTCGCACCCCGAACGTGGGGAGCAACCCATGGGTGACACCATGGCTCTTTGGCTCTTTTGGGAAGCCCTGAGGAGACATGGGTGGGGGTCAGGGTGCTAACAGCCCCCTTCCACCCCAGGCATGGAATCAGCTGGCATCCATGAGACGACCTACAACTCCATCATGAAGTGTGACATCGACATTCGCAAGGACCTCTACGCCAACAACGTGTTGTCCGGTGGCACCACCATGTACCCCGGCATCGCTGACCGCATGCAGAAGGAAATCACGGCGCTGGCTCCCAGCACCATGAAGATCAAAGTAGGTGTTGGGGTGGGGGTGTCTGGGGGGCGAACCACGGCCACCAACACCCCAAAATCCTCTCCTGGTGGAGATTTGGGGTGGTGGGTCAAGGGGTGCATCCTAACGGCTGGTGTCTCGGCAGATCATCGCCCCGCCGGAGCGCAAGTACTCGGTGTGGATCGGCGGCTCCATCCTGGCGTCGCTCTCCACCTTCCAGCAGATGTGGATCAGCAAACCCGAGTACGACGAGGCCGGACCCTCCATCGTCCACCGAAAATGCTTCTAAGCCCCCTCCCCGCCCCACGGCGGCCCCCCCGCCCCGGCCCGGGTGCTGCGCCCCTCCTCGGTCCCCGCTGCTCCTCCCTGCCACCCACTGCGCATTAAAGCCTTTTCTCCAGGCCCGGCCCCTTTTCTGGGAGATTCTGGGGGGTTGGGGGGGGGGGGGGGGGGGGGGGGGAGGGGCAGGGGGAGGGGGATGAGGGTAATGGGGGGAGGGGTGGGGAAGCCCCAACCTCATGTTGGTGCCCCTGTCATCATGCTGATGCCCTCGATTCTGCCTTGATGCCCCCAACCCCATGTTGATGCCATTTGACCCCATGTTGTGGCCCCCACCCCATGTCGATGCCCTTTGACCTCACGTTGTGGCCCCCAACCCTGTGTTGTTGCCCTTGACCTTATGTTGTTGCCCCCAACCCCATGTCGATGCCCTTTGACCCCATGTTGTGGCCCCCAACTCTGTGTCAATGCCCTTAACCTCATGTTGGTGCCCCCAATGTGATGTTGGTGCCCCCAACCCCATGTCGATGCCCTTTGACCTCACGTTGTGGCCCCCCAACCCTGTGCTGTTGCCCTTGACCCCATGTTGATGCCCCCAACTCCATGTCAATGCCCTTTGACCTCACACTGTGGCCCCCAACCCTGTGTTGTTGCCCTTGACCTTATGTTGTGGCCTCCAACCCCATGTTGATGCCCTTTGACCTCATGTTGTGGCCCCCAACCCTGTGTCAATGCCGTTGACCTCATGTTGGTGCCCCCCAATGTGATGTTGTGGCCCCAACCCCATGCTGATGCCCTTGACCTCATATTTGTGCCCCTGACCCCATGTTCATGCCCCCAATGTCACATTGATGCCCTCAACCCTGTGTTGATGCCCCCAACCCCACGTCTATGCTCCTGACCTCACATTGGTGCCCCCAACCCCATGGTCACACTTCTAACCGTGTGTTGATGCCCTTGACCTCGTCTTGGTCCCCCCCCTAACCTTCTATTGATGCCTCCAACCCCGTGTCAATGCCCTTGACCCCATGTTGGTGACCCCAGCCCTGTGTTGGTGTCCCCCAACCCGATGGTGATGCCTTTGACTCCATGCTGGTGCCCCCCAACCCCATGTTAATGCCCTTGACCCCGGGCTGGTGCCCCTGTGTCATGTCGATGCCCTTGACCCCATGTTGGTGGCCCCAGCCCTGTGTTGGTGCCTCCCAACCCCATGTTGATGCCCTTGACCCCACCCAACCCCATGTTAATGCCCTTGACCCCGGGCTGGTGCCCCCAGTGTCACGTTGATGTCCTTGACCCCACATTGGTGACCCCCAGCCCCGTGCTGGCGCCCCCCCCCCCACGTTACCCCACGGTGGTGCCCCCAGCCCCGTGCTGGCGCCCCCCACCCCATGCTGATGCCCTTGACCCCACGCTGGTGTCCGCAGTGTCACGTCGATGCCCTTGACCCCATGTGAACGCCCTTGACCCCATGTCCGTGCCCCTGATCCCCCGGTGATCCCGCACCCCACGCTGCTGCCCCGCCCCCCCCCCCCCCCCGCCCCCCCACCCCCCCCGCCCCCCCCCCGCCAGCGCTGCCAGGACATGCGGTGGGCGGGGTTACATTTGCATAAATTAACATCCCACCCACCCACCCCGCACCGCGCGTGCTTCCCGCTGCCGCTTCCGCTCCTCCCCCCTCCCCGGCGCTTCCCGCGTGCTGACGTCACGGGGCGTTGGCAGCGCGCGCCGCTCATTACCATTTCGTTAGCATATGACGCGGGAAGGCGGAAGCGTTGGCGGGATGGGGCGGTGCGGGGCCACCCTGCGCCTGGCCCTGGAGGGGAACATCGGTACCGGGGGGGCGGGGCGAAGCGACACGGGGCGGGGGACACACACAATTTGGGGTGCGGGGAGCTGCTTGGGGGGGCAGGAGGATTTGGTGGGTGATGGAGGTGGGGATTTTGGGTGCTGAGGGGGGGTCTGATTTAATTTCTGTAGTTAATTAGTATTGCTGCCTGGCTGGGGGGGGCACCCCAGAAAGCTGTGATGGGGGCGAGGGGGGCACGCCAGAAAACTGCGTTATGGGGTGGAGGGACACCCCAGAAAGGTGCGTTATGGGATAGGGGGTCACCCCAGAAAGCTGCGGTGAGGGGGTGGGGGGCCACAGGGGCTCACCCTGCGCTGCTCCCCGTAGCCGTGGGGAAATCGACGTTCCTGCGGCTGCTGGCTGCCGCCTTCCCCCAGTGGCACTTGGTGACCGAGCCCGTGGCACAGTGGCGCAAGGTGCCAGCCGGCGGCACGGCGGAGGTAACGGCGGGTACCAGCTGCGTCGCGGCATCGTCCGGCACTGCGGTGGTAAGGGGGGACAGCCGCAACCCCCCCAGCTCTTCTTTCGTAGGCGCTCGTGGGCTCCACCAACCTCCTCCAGATGATGTACCAGGACCCAGCCCGCTGGTCCTACACCTTCCAGACCTTCTCCTGCCTCAGCCGGCTGAAGGCGATGCTGGAGCCACCAGCCGAGCACCCCCCTGGGACCCCCCACCCCGTGCAGGTCTTTGAGCGCTCCATCTACAGCGACAGGTACCCGGGACCCCCACGTTCCAATAGGAAAGATGTGGGATAAAGGGATTAAATGGGATAACGAGCATCCACACCACCCGTGTCATGGCACCTGGGGCAAGCAGAGCCGCCCCCCCCCCCCCCCCCCCCCCAGTGAAGCCCGGAGTGATGCTTAATTACAGAAATGAGCTTGTTGGACAATTTGGACCTTCATTATCCCCCAAATAATTTTGGCTGGTGGCTGCCCCATCCCCCACCGTGTCAGGCAGTGGCTTGGAGTCCTTTCAGTGGTGGCAGTGGCAGCTGCCCGGCCCCCAGCGTCGCTTAGCCCCAAATTCAAGATTTCTGACTTAATTGCAATGCCTGTGGTACCTGGTCGGTGCAAAAAAGGTGGAAAAACCCAGCCGTGAAGTCACCTGGGGGGGGGCCGGGGGGCTTGGCAGTGCCGGCTGCCCTGTCCCACCTCTGTCCCTGGCCAGGTACGTCTTCGCCAAGAACCTCTTTGAGGCCGGGCACCTGCAGGCGCTGGAGTGGGCCATTTACCAGGAGTGGCACAGATTCCTGCTGCGGCACCTGACGTCCCCCGCCGCCCTCCACGGCTTCCTCTACCTGCGGGCAACGCCGCAGGTGGGTGCGGGCGAGACCCCCGAGCGCAGCCGGAGGGGGATGCGGCCGGCGCTTGGAGCCGGGCGAGCACCTGGAATTGCCAGAATGTTGGGTTTAACCATAAGCCACTGCCCCTGAGGAGCGGGGCCTGCTTGTGTTCCTGTGGGAATGCCGGCGGGAGTTTGCTGTGGATTCTGGAGTGGATGTTGCGGGGGGAGGGGTGCAGCATCTTCCAGGGATGCTCGATGCCCGGCTGCTCCCCGGGCGATGCTTTGCTGGACACCTCCATCCCGTTAAACTCCCGTCTCCGGTTAACCTGCTGTCTCTCCCGTTAACCTTCCCATCTCCCTGCATCCCGTTAACCTCCCTTCTCTCCCATTAATCTCCCATCTTTCTGCATCCCGTTAACCGTTAACCTCCCGTCTCTCCCATTAACCTCTGTCTCCCCGCATCCCATCAATCTCCCTGCATCCCTTCAACCTATCTCTCCCTGCGTCCCGTTAACCCCTCATCTCTCCCATTACCCCTCTCCCACATCCCGTTACCCCTGGCTCTCCCGTTAACCTCCTGCCTCCCAGACGTGCCTGGAGCGGCTGCGGCGGAGGGCGCGGAGCGAGGAGGGGGGCATCCAGCTGGGATACCTGCAGCAGCTCCATGCCCAGCACGAGCACTGGCTGGTGGATAAGACCACGGAGTAAGTCTAAACCCACCCCCACCGTGCTCCTGGCACCCGGACCAGTGGTGGTTTTGGGGTGACCCCCCTGATTTGGGTGTGTGTGTGTGTATTTAACCCTTCTCTCCCTCCTTTCTTCAGGGTCCACTTTGCCGGTGTGAAGGACGCACCCGTCCTGGTGCTGGATGTGGACAAGGACTTCGAGCACGACGCGGACATGCAGGGCGTCCTCATGGCACAGGTGGGCACAGCCGAGGCGGCACCGCTTGGCAGCATGCCGCTGCCGGCAGCGCGGGCAGAGTGCTGCCTCCCAGCTTCCCCCTCATCTTCGTCTTCCCATGGGGAAAAAAGTTAATTTCCACACCCTTGGTCCAAGTTGGTTTAAAGCTGGGCCATCCCGGTGCCATCCCGGTGCCACACTCAATTGACTTCTCCCTGCAGGTGGAGGCTTTCGTGACAGCGCTGCGAGCTGAAGCTTTCCCGTCGCATCCCGACCCTCTGTGAGCAGCAGCAGCAGCATCCCTGCCCGCCGGTACCCACACCGAGCAGCGGAGGCGGGAGAGGGGCATCGCCCCCCGCCAAAAATCCCGACATAAGGACAAGGGACAAATCCTGGTCTCCCAACTGTCCCCCTCGGCGAGGGGTGTATTTAAGACACTGACAATGTGGGATGGTTTTAAGGCAAATAATGGGAGGCAGAGGCACATCATGAGCTTTGGGGCAGCATGGCGTGCTCCCCGTGGGCTTGGGGGGCCAGGTCACCGCTGCGACCCCCCTCCCCATCTATAGGGATCCTCTATAGATGCTGGAGCCAGGAATACTCCGTAATGTGGATTTAACCCCTCAGCTGGTTAAATTCCAACGGAAAATCGTTGTTGCTCATGGTTAAGTTATACCACCACCCCCTATTTTATTATTTTA